>NC_137786.1:23029054-23629054 GCF_963383645.1 Muscardinus avellanarius | reverse complement strand
GGCCAGAGCTGGGGCCAGGGAGGCCGGAATGCGAGCTTGCCATGTGGTGAGGCCGTAGCTTGGAGCAAGCAAGAACACCATAGGAGCTTGCCTTAAGGTAAAGCCGGTGCTGAGGCCTCCAAGGCCGGGACTGGAGCCTGCCATGAGGCAAGGCTGGTGCTGGAGCCAGGGAAGCCGCGATCAGAGTCTTCTGGGTGGCCAGGGTGGTGCCGGGGCCTTCAAGAGTGGGATCGGAACTTGCAATGCAGCATAAACAGAGAAATATCACAGAAAATAAAAAATCAGATGTTTTCCCTAATATGCAAAACTAGGAAGAAATGGGTAATAGGAGGAAATCTAGTTGAAGAAAGGGCCCTATGGAGGAACAATTAAGGTGCCCAATCAGAGGGGATGGAATGGGGGAAGATGGAATCTCTTTAAAACACATGATGTACGTAAACAAATATATCAAAATTAATCACTAAATCAAGCATGGGATAGAGAGATGGGGAGGAAATGGGATGGGAATTGCATAAAGGTTAATTGGATGATGTGTGCTTGTATATCCTCACAAGTATTGTATTCCATTGTGATGCTTGACTACAATGCACCAATAAAAATATAAAAAAGAAAGTTCATAATTATTATCGAAAACATTAAAATTTATTATTTATGTAAATATCTATATGAAAGTACAAGTGTAATAGAAAATTTTAATTCTGGCAAAAGTACATAGAGAAGTATTTTTAAGTATGCACGAGTTGTAAAATTTTAATAATACTTCCTAAGAATAAAAATTTTATTTTAGGAATAAATTTATATTAATTTCTAAGCAGAGTTGAATGCTTAAAATTATTTAGAACTGGTAGTACTAAGTGGCAAGTATATAAAAATTGCATACTTTGTATCACTCTACTGTTTTTTGAAATATGATCTTAGGTAGTTTCTTTGATTTTTTTCAAACATATAGAAAATACCATTTTATTTTTTATACATGGTTAAATAACTTATGTTTATAGTCACAGGCCAGGGAAAAAATTAGTTCATAAGGACATGTAGAATAGAAATAGAAAAACATGTGATTTAAACATAGATGCAAATTAATGAGAAAATACAATGGCTTTGACCAACCAGCAGATATCTTTCATTCATTTTTGAGTATCTATCTTATTACTTTATTGATATTCATTTTTGGCTATATTCCTGTAATTCTTTTGTATTATTATTTGGTTTTGATGTAATTTTATTGATACTAATCAGGAAATGTTATATAAAATATTTATCATATTATCTGGGAAATTCCTACTTACAGTATTATCTGTCAGGCCTGAGTATGATGGAATATAATTTTGTCCCTTTCTTTGTTTCTCTCGTTATCACTATCCTTTTTCTTTCCTTAAAGTATGAACCATAAAGCCCATTTGTTAGTGTCTCTCCTAAGGCAACAACTTTCAGTTTCAAGCTGATGTTATCTGTGCAGCTGCCCTTTTATTTTCTCTATAATATACTGAATTAGTTTCAGATTGACTGAAAACCTCTTATTGTCTGTTCTTATAATTGAACTTCCCAGAGACCATCAACATTTTTTTATATTCTTTCTAGTGGAGACTAACCCTTGGGATTTGTTCTCCTTGAGCCTTTAAAGTTACTGTGTTAACACTTTTCCCTACAGTGATTTAAATGTGGCATAACTCAGATATGGAAGTTAATATTATTGTCACCTTTCTTATAGTATTTGTTTACTATGCACTGAGATATCAATACCTGAAATTATATTCTCAATTTTGTTTGTATGAGTGTTTACAGACTCAATAAACAAATTGGAAGTAATTTTTAACTATTTTCTCTTTCAAAATATTAACCCCAAATATTATTTATGATTGTTTTATGATGCTGGGCACTGAACTCAGGCCTTGGAGCACAATGAACAATTGTTTTACCACTGAGTTATACCACCAACACAAATCCTAAATATTGACAAAATACTTTTACATTCCTACTATTTTTTTGACATACTTATCTATTTGATAAAATAGTGTGTGATCTCTTCTTTTGGCTTGCTGTGGTTAATGATGAACTTTGTGGTCCTTAACTAAGTAGCATTTAAATATTTGTTTAATAGTGTATATATCTTGGTACCTTTGCATTAAAACAAGATTCCTTTTTATATTGTACTGAAATACATTTTCAAAGGATTTTGATAGTGTTTAATGGCATCAGCATTGTGGGTATTTCAAAGGAGATTTATTAGAATTATCTAAGTGATACTCTAAAGACAGAGAGGTACATAGGGGGAAACTGTTTTGTTTCAATGTCGATGAGTCCAGATGAACCACTGGGTATGTGAACATTTGAAGACCATTTTCATCTTTGAAATAATGATCAATAATAAAAAATTAAAAAACATATTTTGTCCTAGTGATTTTTATCATACCAGTCTTTTATAACATTGTATGGTATTCAAGGAAAAAAAAATCTTGTACCTGATGGCATAATTGAAGATGCTTTTTTTTGTAGTTCTTGAATTTTCACATAACAATTTTTAGCAGATTATTTCAATAAGAGTACTCCAGTACCAATTTGGGGCATTCTTAGCCAAAGAGAAATTTTTGAGTAAAAACAATTCTTAAGTTCCAATCAAGAAAAAGTTTTTTTGCATTCACATCATGGTGAGTGATGTTACTACACAGAGCATCATCAGCGCCTGAGGCAAGCATTTGGGTAAGAAATGAACAAATCACTGATCTTCTTAGGTGCAGGTTTAACCTGACTTAGCATAACCCATTTTCAACTTCTACCAGCCACTCTGAAAAATAAAAAAAGAGAAAAAAGAAGTTAAAAGTGGAAGTACTTTCATAAATCCATGACTCCCAAATTAAATTCAGTAAACAACCTCAGATTTTTACGTACCCCAAGAGAAAATTCCCAAAAAATTATTTATCAAGATGAGCAAAGTTCTCTCAGTCTGCCATTAATGACTTAAAGAGAAACGCTTGAATATAATTCCTAAGATTGTTTATTTATTGTATTAGTCAGCTTTTTGTCACTATGATTAAAAGGCTTGTCATGAAAAATTTAAAGGAGAAATAGCTTGCTTTTGCTCATGTCGTCAAAGGTGTCAGGTCATGGTTAGCCAGATTTTGAGGCAAAGAAGAGAGAGGCAGACAGTGTGGCAGAGGAAAGCTGTTCAGCTGTGCAGCAAGTAAATAAAGAAAGAGAAAGGGTGCATGTTAAGAAATAGTCTCTAAAGTCACACTGCCAGTGGCATCTTTCTCCAACCACTACTCTCCTGCCTGAAACTTGCATTAGCTCTTTGTAATCCTTTTAGAGATCAATGTTTTCACCCACTGTTGAGTTATGAAACCTCATGGCCAATCACTTCCCAAAGCCCCATCTTTAAACATCATTGCATCGGGCACTGTACATTAAAATCTCTGTGGGGAAACTTCACAGCCAAATCTCAACATCTACCTCATATTCATTGTCTGTCTAAAGGTATTTCTGTCCCTGTGAATTTGGAACAAAGATATTCTTAGATTTAAACTTCAAATGACACAATTTCACAGTATAGCCATATTAATATCCTTGTACCTGAAGAGTGTTGATATGATCAGGGATAAGCTTCTGATTCAGGAAAAGTGCCTTGCTAATTGTATAGTCAGCTTCCTGTGTTAAGAATTCTTTCTGATAGCACTGTAAGAGACACAGATTCTAAGTAGAATATTCTCATCAAATATATTTCATGGTTTGTTTTCATTTTGTATAGCTACTGCATACTTTCTTTCAAACAATAGAAGGTTACCTTTCCATCAGTATACAGTTCCTACAGATTTCCAGCTATAACATACTGTATCCTCCAATTTCAAGCATTTTGGGAGTAATAATATACTGTGTCTTTCTCTGTACAGGAGAGAGGTGAATGGCTATTTCATGAAAAATTAAAATTCAAACTAGTTCTTATTGGATAAACTATCACAGCCAGAATTGTTTTCAAGTGTTTTAGTTAAATTTGCTTTTAAGAAATCAAACTTTTATTTAACTATGTATGGGATAAACTATAAGATAAAATGTTTTACATTAAAGTTGAGACTGAACAGGGCATGGTGGTATACTTCCCCAATCCTAGTACTAGGATATTAAAGTCTGAGACAGGAGTAGTCTGATGAGCAGCCGGCCTCATCAGTTTAGGGAGGCTGTCTGAAACTAAGTGAGACTTTGTTTCAAATAAAGAATAAAGCAATGCTGAAAGTATAGCACAGAGGTAGAACATTTATGGATTCAATCTCTAGTACCCGCCTACACACAATAATATTAATTTTAGAGTGTTGATTTTTAATCATTTAGATTAGAAGTTCTGTATAATAACCATTTTGAAGTTAATGTTAAATCCAATGTAAGTAAAAACCAAATATAGGGATTTTATTTTAATCATCCCCAAATCTTTGCTCAAATTTACTAGTTTAAATTTGAGTGGAAAAATGAAAAATAAATAAGAAGAGTTTAAACTCATTTATTGTGGCAAAGTAGTAGACTGTCTTTCTAGAGGCCAGGCAGCACTGTCTGATGCCAGTGCAGATGCAATGCACTGTGGGTCATCTTGTCAACATGTCAGTGCATTCCTTTAAGGATGAGAATACTACATTGAAATACCTCAATGAATGTTTTCTGAATAAATGGGAGGGAGGAATTTTGGCAACTTTCAGGAAGATCTGTGAAACAATGTGTGTGCTGGTCATTTCCTGGTATGTTTAGGTGAATATGATATCATTTTGTCTTATACAAACCTGACCCAAAATATTATGTTTTCTTAGAGAGTTTATGCTTTGCTATGGAAACAGACAAGTAATCAGATAATCAAATTGCAGGGTTAAATGACATGCCCTATATGCAAAATACTGTAAACAGCAAACATGTCACTATGGCTGGATAACAATCCAGTATGGATCACTAAGCTTTTGTATGGCTAAGCTATATAAAACTATAGCTTGACTCATTACATTTTATTGAATCCAAGGGTCATAGCACTATGGCTGATATTTTTTGATATGTATGCTTTGCTCCTGTTTGTACAAACTCTAAACATACCCTTTAACCCTCTCAGATGGAGATCTGCTGATTGTTAGTCTTCATCCTATGCCTCTTTCAGAATGCCTTAAGTTTCCATAATATTGAAGCTAAATTATTCCTATAAAATAAATACATGTGAGCCCATTTTCCTTCCCAGTCACTAAGATCATTGGTTTAAAGTTTATTTTATTGGTGCATTATAATCATACATCTTGATGAAGTCTAGGGTGGGTGAGGCGTACGCGCACACAGCACTCATTCAGCCTTCCCTTTATTTCCCCCCCTCTCCCCTCTTTCCAGTGCTCAGGGTAGTGATTGGCTTTGATACGATTGTGTATGTAGATCCTGAGCACTGGGGTCTTTACTTCTTCCCCCCTCTCATCTCCTGGAGTTACATCACCTTCTCTACTCATCTGAGGTTTCTCCTTTGTCTGGAGTCCCTCCTATGTCTTGTTTCTCCTTAGCTCCTGCATCTCAAGGAGGAGAAAATCTGACTTCACTTTTTGTGACTGACTTAATTTCACTCAGCATTATATTCTTTAATAAATTCAAACACTAGAATTAGAGTCAAATACACTTTCAAGAAAAATGTATTGTAAGACTTCGATTGTTTCATGAATTTGCTTTCCTAGATGTATCCTAATTCTAATGTCAAGTTAGCCCATCGAGGAAAAGGAGGCGATTTTATTTTGCTGGTTTACTTACATTTCTAAAGCTCTGAATGCTGTGTATTAATTGGTGCTTGGATACTGTGACAATGTATTGCTTAGCAGCACATCGGGTTACATATCACTGAGCCAATAAATCATACATGGAAGTTGGATGACACTAAGACATATTTATGATATTATACCCATAAATAAGAATTTTTAGATTTTAGAATCATAGACAAAATAGAGAGTAAACATCATTTTATAACCACAATTTAGACATAAGCTACATTCATATTTTAATATATTTTGACTGTTTAAGTTATATTTAAATTCAAATATTTTGTGAAGAAGCTTATTATTTTACTTAAAATGCTTGAAATAATTATGAACTCAAGACAAAATTTTAAATTAAAACATAGAACTCCTATGTATTTGCCACATATACAGCTTTTCTCAATATTTTAATATATATATATATATATATATATATATATATATATATACAGCTTTTCTCAATATTTTACACTATATGTATATACACTTTTTGATATATATATATATATATATATATATATATACAGCTTTTCTCAATATTTTACACTATATATATACACTATATACACACACACACACACACACACACATATATATATATATATATATATATATATATATATGTATATGTATGTATATATGTAGTACTGGGGTTCCTGGAAGCCCTTCTACCTTCTGACTACACTCCCAGACCTATTTTATACTTTTTAATTTTTGAAAACAGGGTCTCTTAAGCCAGCACGGCTGGTTTTGAACCTGTGCCATCCTCCTGTCTCCGCCTCCCAAGCGCGGGGATTACAAGCGTACGCCACCACGCCCAGCTAATATACTATGTTTTTTAAAGCAAGAAATTTTTACTTGAGAAGCCATATGCGTGTGTGTGTGTGTGTGTGTGTGTGTGTGTGTGTGTGTGTGTGTGGTATTGGAAACTGAGCCAGAGATATTATACCTCCAAGCTACACCCCCATTCTATTTTATTTTAAAATTTTTATTGGTGCATTATAGTCTTATAGTCTCACATCATAATGTAGTAAATAGTGATAGCCACATACATGAACAGGGTAGTTGGCGAAGTTTTTACCTGGCTCTCACTCAACTCTCCTGTTCCCCATAGATGATATTGAGATTGGCATTGGAAGAGTGCAGGTTCAAGGCCAGCTTCAGCAATGTACTCAGTACCTGTTTAAAAATAAATCATACAGTAGGTGTCAGGTGTTTAATCCCTAGTAGTCTTCAGGAGCACAAGCGTGCATGCACGTACACACACACACACACACACACACACACACACACACACAATTGCTAACAAAGTTTTTCTTTAATATTTGTTCAAATGGTAATATGCTTTGTTTTGAAGAATTTCAACCTAAAGGTTTCCTGTTTGAAATACTGTTGTCATAGACAGGTAGAGAAGAGGACAGGGGTCAGGAGGAAGGAGAAGGGGAGAGAACAGGGAGGTCCTGGGAAAGGAAATTGGCCAAATTATGTGATGGGAATGTACATAGTTGTAACAACAAATATCATTATTGTGTGTGATTATAATGTGCCAAATATAAGTAAATAAAACAAAAAACAAGAAATAGTCATTGACTTGTTTTTCTCTATTTGTCTTATTTCACTTGATATTATGATCTCCAACTTCATCCATTTTCTTGAAAAGAAAAATATTTAATTCTTATTTTTTGATAAATAAAATTCATTGTATATATCTAGATTTTTATCATTTGTTTTTGGACATCTAGGCTGGTTCCATAACTTAGGTATTGTTAAGTGTGCTACTAAATGGTGGATTTGTATATGCCTCTGAAGTATGTTGATTTATTTTAGGTAAATATCAAGGACTCATGTAGCAGAATTGTATAGTAGTTTCAAATTTAGTTTTTTGAGGAAACCGTAATGGTTTCTATAGTGATTATTATAATT
This sequence comes from Muscardinus avellanarius, assembly GCF_963383645.1. Taxonomy (NCBI): domain Eukaryota; kingdom Metazoa; phylum Chordata; class Mammalia; order Rodentia; family Gliridae; genus Muscardinus; species Muscardinus avellanarius. Next base: position 23,621,378 of record NC_137786.1, on the reverse strand, counting down.
TATATTTCCACAAATACATATAATAATTAATTTTATTTATTTGAGTGGGGTGATTTCTTGTTTTTTGTTTTGTTTTGTTTTGTGGTGCAAAGGGTTGAGCCCTGGGGCACTGTTCCTCTGAGCTATACCCGAAATCCTTTTTATTATTTATTTTTTGTGATACTGAGGATTGATGCCAGGGGCTTTCTACCTCTGAGTTACACCCATAGGTGTAGATGCTGGGAGTCTTGCTACTTGCTGATACTGTCCTTGAACCTGGGATCTTCTTATCTCAGACTCCAAAGTACTGGGATGGCAGGTGTGCACACACCAAATTTTCTGGTTTATTTATTTATTTATTTATTTTAATTGTATTCTTGATTTTAACAATTATAACTGTAGTGAGATGAAACCTTATGTAGTTGTGATTTGTATTTTCATGGTGCCAAATATGTTGATCATTTTTATATAATTATTGAATTTCATCTTTTGTGAAGTTCCTAGTAAGTTAATTTGCCTATATTTTAAAATTTGGGTTGTTTGTCTTGCTAGAATCGAGGTTTTTTTTTTTTTTTAGTTCTTTATGTTACCTAAATTAATCCTCCTTCAGAAGAATAGCAAGCAAATATTTTCTCCTACTCAAGAAGCTACCTTTTCATTTTGTTGACCATTTCCTTTACTGTGAAGAAGCTTTTTAATTTGATCTAGTCCCATTTGTTGATTCACGTTGTTACTTTTTAAACTATTAACATCCTGTTTCTGAAATTATTTTGTTTGTCTGTATCTTGAAGTGTTTCCCCCAAGTTTTCTTCCAGCAGTTTTAAAACATTGACCATTCTGTTTTGGTCTTTGATCTATCTGGAGTTAATTTTTATACAGGATGAGAGCTAGTGATCTAGTTTCAATATTCTGCATGTGGATATTCAACTTACCCAGTACAACTTGTTAAATAATTTGTCTTTTTCTCCCAAGGAATGTCTTCAATACCTTTGTAAAAAATCAATGCCTACAGATGCCTCAGCTTTATACTTTTGTCTTTTATTTTATTCCACTGGGCAACATGTCTGTTTTTCATGCAAGTACCATGCTGTTTTTATTACTATTGCTCAGCAGTATATATCAAAATCAAGTATTGTGAAAAATACAGCATTAAAATTTTTTGTCTAGAATTATTTTAATTATTATGTTTTATATTTAATAGAGGGAATAGTGGATATTTTTGCCTTATTCCCAATTTTAGAGAAATGTTTTTTGTATTTTTGCATTAAATATTATATTGGCTCTGAATTTTTCAAAATACAGTCTTTATTATGATAAGGTAATATACTTCTATAGGTACCTCCTTCAGTTATTTTATTATAAAGGTATATTAAGTTTTGTTGAAATTTTTTGTGTATCTATTGAGATGATTGACTGATTTTTTATATCTTTATCTTTGACTTTTTATCAGGTACATTATGTTTATTGATGTGTGTATTTTGAACCAATAACCTTACATTATTGAAATAAAACACCTGGTATATAGCATTTTAATATGTTGTTGAATTTGATTTATAGGTATTTAATTGAGTATTTTTATGTCTATATTCATTAATGTATTTTGTAAAAGTTTTCTTACTTGTAGACTCATTACCTGGTTTGTGTATCATGTTAATACTAGCTTTGTAACAATAAATTTTAAGGTGTTTCCTGCTTATTTTATGGAATATTTTAAGGAACATTTTTTTAATTCTTTAAAACACAAGTAAAATTTAACAATAAATATGTCTGGTCTTAGAATTTCTTTCTTTCTTCTTTTTTATTGGTTCACTGTAATCATACTTTTTTTTTTTTTTTTTTTTTTTTGGTGGTACTGGGGTTCCTGGAAGCCCTTCTATCCCCAGGCTACACTCCCATACTTTTTTTATTTGGAAACAGGGTCTTTTAAACCAGAGCAGCTGGCTTCGAACCTGCATGATCCTCTTGTCTCCGCCTCCCAAGCCCGGGGATTATGAGCATGTGCCACCACGCCCGGCTCTGTAATCATACATCTTAAGAGAGCACAAGGCATACATGCACACCTCACTCATTTAGCCCTTCCCCACTTCCCACCACATTCCCTTCTTCCTGCTTATGTTTGGCTTAGTGACTGACTTCGATATGTTTTTGAATATACATCATGCACATTAGGGAATTTCCCTCTTCCCCTCTCCCATCACCCCAAGTCAGACTCTTTATTTGCTCATCTATAGGTTTTTATTCATTGTCTAAAGTTCCTCCTAAGACACATTTTCTCCCTAGCCTACACATATTAGGGAGAATATCTAATTTTTTACTTTTTGTGACTGACTAATCTCACTTAGCATAATGTTCTCCAGTTTCATCTATTTTTCTACAAATGACATAATTTTGTTCTTCTTTATGGATGAGTAAATTCCATTATATACATATTCCAAGTTTTGTAACCAATTTATCTGTTGATGGACATCTTGACTAGTTCCATAGTTTGGCAATGATGAATTGTGCAGCCACAGACATAGATACGCATATATTAGTTTGGTAGTTTGGCTTCTATTCTTTTAGGTATAGACCCAGAAGTGGTATTGCTGGATCATATGGTAGGTTCATTCCCATTCTTCTGTGTATTCCTCATATTGTTTTCCAAAATAGTTGCATTAATTTGTAAACCCAAACAACAATGTATTAGAGTTCCCACTTCTCCAACACCCTTGCCAGCATTTGTTGTTGTGTTTTGAATAATTGCTGTTCTCATTGGAGTTAGGTGAAAACTCAGGGTAGTTCTGATTTACATCTATATCTCTGATTGCTAATGATATTGAGAATTTTTATACATTTATTGGGCATTTGAATTTATTCTTTTGTGAAGTGTCTGTTTAGTTCACTTTCCCATTTATTGATTGGGTTGTTTATTTTAGACATGTCGTACTTGAGTCCTCTGTATATTCTAGGTGTTAGTCCTCTATCAAAGGAGTTTTTTTCTTTTACTTTTTTCTTTCTTTCTTTTTTTTTTTTTCGTGGTACTGGGGTTCCTGGAAGCCCTTCTACCTCCGGGCTACACTTCCAGACCTATTTTATACTTTTTTTTTAAAAATTTGAAAACAGCATCTCTTAATCCAGCATGGCTGGCTTTGAACCTGCACAATCCTCCTTTCTTGGTCTCCCAAGCACAGGAATTACAAGTGTGCACCACCATGCCTGGCAATCAAAGGAGTTTTTAGCAAAAATATTCTACCATTATGTTGGCTCTCTGTTGAGATTCTTGATAGTTTCCTTCGCTGTGCATAAGCTCTTCAATTTAATGCAATATCATATATTAATTCTCCTTTTAATTTCTTGTGCCTTTGGAGTCTTGAGAATATTTTTACCTGTGGCTATGCATTGAAGTGTTGGGCCTATGCCCTTTTAAAGTAGCTGCAAGGTTTCTAATCTGATTACTAAGTCTTTGATCCACCTTCAGTTGACTCTTATGCAGGATAAGAAAGTAAAATTTATTTCCATTTTTTGCATATGACTAAATGGTTTTGCCACCATCATTTGTTGGTGAGGCTCTCTTTTGTTTTTTTCAGTGTCAGTTTTTGCCCCCATTTTCACAAATCAATTTTCTGTGTGTGTTTCTGAATCTACTATTCCATTTTTCTGTTGGTTTTGTGCCAATACCATGCTCTTTTTATTACTACTGGTTTATAATATAAATTGAAATCAGTATTGTGAAGCCTCTTGCATGATTCTTGTGTCTGAGAACTACTTTGGCTATTATGTTTTTTTAATGTGGTTCCAAAGGACTTAAGGACTAATTTTTGTCTGTGAAGAATAACATTGATAATTTAATAAGTTTTGCACTGACTCTGTGTATCAGTTTTGGAAGAATGGCCATTTTGATGATATTTATTCCACCTATCCAAGAACATAAAAGATCATTCCATCTCCTAAGGTTTTATAATTTTATTTTTCAATGTTTTATAATTTTCCTTGTAGAGGTATTATACTTCCTTTGGGAAATTCTTTTCTTAGGAGACTTTTTATTACAGCTTTAACAGCTTCAATCATACTGCTTTTTCTTTTTATTGTCCTGAGGATTGAATCCAGGGACATTTTATCCCTGAGCTACACTCCAGCCCTTTTTATTTTTAAACAGGATCTCACTAAGACACTGATGATCTCAGTTGCTAAGGCTGGCCTTGAATCTGTTATCATCATTTCTCAGCCTTCCAAGCACTGGTATTTCAGCATGTTTCACCATATCTGGCTCATTGCTTGTTTTTGATATGCTTAGATTTTTTTGAATATTTCTTTTGTTCAACTTTTTTGAGTCATATATGTACATAAGTGTATCCATTTTTCCAGATTTTCCAATTGAATAAAATATAAGTATTTCAATTAGTTCTCTAAAATAATATAGATTTCAGTGAAATCCAAGTTTATCTTTGATTGTATTAATTTGTTCCTTCATTCTTTTTTGTTGTTGTTATTTTGACCAATAATGTATTTTATTTGTCTTGTTAAAGAACTGACCCTAAATCATTGATTCTATTTGTTGTTCTATCAGGTTCTACCTCACTAATTTAGCTCTAACATTTATTGCTTTATTTTTTATATTAGTTTTGGACTTGACTTATTCCTATTTTCTAAAATCTTCAGTTGTTTCATTAAGCTATTTATTTGAGGTATGTAATGTTTTGGAATTAAGATGTCCCTCTGACCCTCACAAAAACAAGAGACCAATATTGGAATTGGGGCTTGATTGCTGAGGAGAGGCTGTGGCCTTGAGGATGATATATCCTTTCTTCTCACCTTGATCTTTCTGTCTCTCCTTTTGGATTTCATGATGTGTGAAGTACAGCCTATATGTGTTCTCCCTCTTCCTGCTTTCTACCACTATACCCTGAACTTCAGATCTTGGCCTCATGTGGACTGAACTCAGAATTTACAAGAAACTATGAACAAATAAGTTTTCCTTTCTCTAACTGTGTGGTCAGCCATTTGAATATAGCAGTGAGAATGCTAAAAATGTTTTTATTCTGTAGTTTCACTTGTGTGGATTTCTAATTTTTTTAAATTATTATTTGATGTGTGAGATTATGTATCACTTGTCTTTGTGTTCCTATCTTGGGTTATCTAATATTATAATCTTCAGGTCCATTGATGCTATTGCAGAAGACAAAATTTATCCTTTTTATGGCTGAATCATATTTCAATGTGTAAATATGCCACGTTTTTATTATCATTTATCAGATGTATACAAGGATAGCTTTAAATAGACCTAACTCATTAGTTGATTTAGAGTTTGTGTTTTATAGTAAAAAAATATTTAATATATTAAAGTAATATAACAAAAAAAAACAAACTTTAGAACTAAAATTTGTTTGAGTGGTTTAAAATTACAGCTACAATTGTTCTACACTTCTTATGTCTGTCAAGTTATGACTATTTGCTGTTTAAGTAGAGGACTTGCTTTCCATTCATTACAGAGAAGCAGTTCTGTATCTGCAATCACATATTCAGTGTGAAGAGAATTTAACACTCTGTGGTCTAAAGTCAAATCAAGTATGCTGGCTTCACTCAAAAAGCACAGTTTCAGTCCTGTCTTATATTTTGTTCTATTTAGAACATCTGTGTGGGTTTTAGTGAAAGAAAGATTTCTGGTGTCTTTTTATTTGATTTAATTTTTAATATTACTTTAGTTCTATCCTCTAATTTGAAAATTGACCCCTACATAATCAGCATAAATTTACTAGATAAAAAGTCTACTATATGTATCATTTTCTGATGTTTTAAAAAGTGTTAAAGTTTTATTCATGCATGCCAAATTTACCAAATGTTTGCAGTTTTGTGAAGACAAATTTATACATATTTTATATTTTTCATTGCAATATATTGTCATCTTAGGCATTCAAAAAAAGTATAGTTTTGTATAACATATGTTACCCCGTCTGGTAGAGACTGTATAGCCTCAAATTTATCATTTAGCATTTGCTTGCCACAATCAATAACTTAAGAAATAAAGAACACAGTGCTTAAGCAAATCATCTCCGAGAATACTCAGGTTGTCTACGAGCTTATGCACATAATATTAGATATATGTATATTAATTTTCTCTATTAATAAAAGTTACAAAACATAAGATAAAATTGTAAACTGGAAGAGAAGAAAATTTATTAAAATATTTCTACTCAAGGAAAGTAACAAATTGTGTGTGTGTGTGTGTGTGTGTGTGTGTGTGTTTTGAGGGGCTTACTGAGGATTGAATTTAGGAGTACTCTACCTCTGATCTATTTTAATTTTATTTTGAAATATGGTCTCTGTAAGTTACTGTGGTTCTCACTAATTTGCTGACCCTGGCCTGGAACCTCCTGCTTCAGTTTTCAGTCTTATAACTGATAAGATAGGCACACATCACACCTGGCAAAATATCATAAAACATATTTTAAAATACAGCTAAGAAATTGACACATGGTTTGAAAAATGTTTCTACCATATCTTTATGAATTATTCACAGGGATAATCATTGGTTTAATTTCTTTATCCTAACTATTTACAATACTCTTCCAGTATTATTCATCTACTAGGAAATTGGCTTAGCAAGGAAACTGCTTTAAAACAGACAATTTGTATTTTTTTAATGTCCAGCAGTTGAACCTTATAATCTAGTGATTAAAGGTGAATATTGAATCCAGAAACTTGTTTTTTTTATCACAATATTAGTCTTATCACAAAAGCACTGAAAGTAAAAAATTAGAATTACCATTAAGTAGGATTATAGTGGAGGGAGAAAAGTATACATTCATATAAATTATACTTTTTTTTATAATAAAATATATTAACATTTTAAAATAAATTTTATTTGGCTTGAATTTATATCATGTTCATAATGCACATGTTAATCTAACCTAAAACTATATGAGAAAATATATGTGCCTAGTAATAAAGTACATAAATTTTTTCATAATAAGCACTGATATTCAATTTGGTTTTTCATGGAAATCAATATTTTTTTATTTTGTAAAGTTAAGAACTACTGAATTATTTCAGTTAAAAATAATTAGTTTTTGCTTTTAAAATATATTTTCTTTGGTGCAGTGTAATCATATATCAGAATAAAGTCCAGAATAATGAGGCTATACATGCACATAGCACTTGATGGGATTCCCTTTGGATCCCACTCTGTTCTGTCTATCCCCATAACTATTGAGATTGACATTATTAATTTTAAGTATGCACATAAACTAGTTATACAAGAAAAAAAATTTCAGGGCAGTCATTAACATACTAAAATATTTATTTTGTTTTAGATTTCTGTTCATTTACTTAGTAACAATTATTATTAAACTATCAGTATATTAAGAATGCAATTAAAAGTTCATAAAGATATTACCGAATAATAAAAATAAAAGAAAAATATAATTAAATTAGCAATGACAGAAACAATGAGATTTTTATTTTTTATATTATTATTATTATTATTATTATTAATATTAATATTATTGGTACTGGGGTTCCTGGAAGCCCTTTTACTTCCAGGCTACATTCCCAGAGCTATTTTATATTTTTATTTGGAAACAGGGTCACTTAAGCCAGCGAGGCTGGCTTCACACCTGCGCAATCCTCCTGTCCCCAACTCCCAAGCGCGGGGATTACAAATGTGCGCCACCATGCCCAGCTACTTTTAAGAAATTTTCATTTAAGTAATTATAAATCAGGCTTTGGGTCATTTATGTAGTTGTGAGAAATTTAAATAATATCTATATCTATCACTGAGTATTATTTTAATTATGTGCTAGTCCTAAAATGGATTTGAACTAATGCACTTTCTAGAAAAATGAACAACTATATAGATGAAACATTATGCCCACTAACACCTTTTTAAATATAGAAATGTAAAATTACCCCAAAAAAACATTACCACATTTCTAAATAAACTCAGGTTCTATTACTAAAATTTTATTATGTCACAGTGATTTTTCTCAGTGTGAGAATATAAGATTTTCTTACTGTCATTTTGAAAATAGAACCATCAGCAAGTTTGTTAATTAGATTCTTTTTAAAAAGTTTAGCTATAATAGAAATTGACTGTGGACATTTTTATAGTTCGAATTAATTTTTAAAGGGTTCAAAGTTTCTTTTATAAATAATGATAATAAAATCGCCTAAGAAAAATCTAAACCAACTGTTTTTCTTTGTATTTGAACACAATGCTTTTCTTTAATTGACTAAGTAGTAAGAATGAAATGTAATACTTAATATTTTTCTTTGCTCAAATTCACTTTCCTTCAATATATATTGTAAATGCTTTCTAAAACATTAGGTGTTATTGTTAGGTATAGAATGTTCCTGAAGAGCACAGTTATTCTTGACATGATGAACATTCAAAGTTGATGTAATTAAGTCTTATAAAATTCTATCAGTAGATAAATTAATTGTAATAAATTTAGTGAGCAGTAATCTTGGCCAGTAGGGTATGGTTGGAGAAGGTGAGTTACTGAGGTGTGGTCTTGGGGATTGTAATTTTTGTCTTTGAATCCCCTTGCTTGCTTGCTCTCTTTTGCCTCTGGCATCCATGATGCTCACTTGTGCTTGCTCTCTCTCTCTCTCTCTCTCTCTCTCTCTCTCTCTCTCTCTTTACTTTCTGTTTCCTATTGCCATACCCTGATATCCAGAGATCTGGGCCTCACATGAACTGAAACCTAAAATTTCTCAAAATTATGAGCAAATAAATATTACCTTACTCTACACCTTGTAAAAGTTGTTTTGTAATATAGCAGTGAGAATGTTGACCAAGACAGAAATTATCAGAGAGGTGGCATCATTGCTATATATTAGTCTGAATGTGTGTTTTGTGTATTTGAACTGGTCTCTGAGAAAAAGTTATAAGGGTGAGCATGTGGCTAGAAAGGCAGATGTTGGAGATTGTACTCAGGAGATATTGGAGGGCAAAGAGTATTACTTCATAGGAAAATGAAGTAGAAGCCACATTGTTATATTCTAGCAAACAATTGAACCTACATTTTTGCCTGTGTCCTGAAACTTTGTGTGAGGACAAAATTAAAAATAATAAATAGATTAACCTGGTGGAGAAAATCTTAAACACCAAATTATCCAATGTGCATTATGGATATTGATAGACACATTCAACATATTATACACTGAGTTTCATTGGCTAGAAAGGCATGTGTAAAGCTGTGTTCATGAGAAATGGTTTTTTTGAGGAAAAAAAGATAGTTGAAAAGAGATTGGATATTTTGTATAAGAACAAAAAGGTAATGTGGTTGGAGCAGGTCAAGCCCAAGCATGAGACTATGGCAACAAGGACTCAGCAGTGGTGGATATGATTGCAAGGACCTGGTGGCTAATAAGATTAGCACAGATTGTAATGGTTTGAAAATAAAATGCCCTTCAGTCTTTTATAAAAATGATGCACCAGTCTTGAAAACCTGCTTGATTGTAATCTCAGCAGTGGATAAATAAATTGTGATGGATTTATCTTGGTGGTGACCTGAGCTGGTAGGAGGGGAGTCCTAGAGGCTAAAGCCTTGAAAATTATATATAACTTTTCTTCCCCTTGTTTGCTCTCTTCTTTCTGGCCTTCATGATGTGAAAATAAAGCACTGTACTTTCCTTCTCTCTGCTTCCCACCTCAATGCCCTGACAGATACATTCTGTGCCCTCACATGGACTGAACACAAAACTGTGAGTAAATATATTTCCCTTTCTCGCATGTGTATGGTCAGATTTTAGGATTATGGCAGAGAAAATGCTAAGGCACAGGTCTAGTGCTGGCCAGAATTTAGACAAACCTAGTGGTAGCCAGGATTGAGTCAGTCCCAGAGGCAGCTTTTATTCAAAAGTGTCCACCAGCAGTGACTGAAAAGAGGATGTCTAACTTTTCTGCTGAGTGTCGGTTTTGGTATTTATATAATGCTGGTTTTTCTGGGTAAAAATGGTCCATAGAGTCTTCCCACAAACTTTAAAGGAAGCTCTAGGAAACCAGGCAACATATGGCAGGGCCAGAAGCTCATCCAGCAGGTTAAAATGAGATAATTTATGATGCTGTGAGGGTGAATCTAATTTTGCAAAAAAAACTCCTGAGATTTAGAAATGCCAGAAACAAAAAATAACGAAGAGAAAAAGTGGCAAGCTGCAAGTCATGAAACCAGGTTGGAAGAGAACTAACACCATAAAATTTCAATCAACAAGGCCACAGGGATTAGACTGCTAAATCCTTTTGAAGATTGTATCTCACCACCATGTGTTTCAGATGACAGAAATGGAGCTGCAGAATTACATACATTCTATGAGGCCAACATCACATTAATTCCAAAACGAAATAAAGACAGTTCAAGTCAGGAAAACTACAGGCCTATATCTTTGATGAACTTGGATGCAAAGCTTCTAAACAAAATACTAACAAAATGCCGGGTGTGGTGGCGCACGCTTGTAAGCCCTGCACTTGGGAGGCGGAGACATGAGGATCACGCTGGTTAGAAGTCAGCCGTGCTGGCTTAAGAGACCCTGTTTCTAAATTAAAAAGTACAAAAATAAGTCTGGGAGCGTAGCCCGGAGGTAGAAGGACTTCCAGGAACCCTAGTACCACCACCAAAAAAAAAAATATACACTAGCAAAATGCATTCAAAACCACATCAAGAAAATCATACACCATGACCAGGAAGGGTTCATCCCAGGGATGCAAGGCTGGTTCAACATATGAAAATTAACCTATATAATTCATCACATAAAACAAAGGACAAAAATCACGTGATTATTTTAATAGATGCTGAAAAAACATTTGATAAAATTCAACATCCATTTATGCTAAAAGCACTGCAGAGAATCAAAAGAGAAGAAACATACCTCAACATCATAAAGGCAATGTACAATAACCCCAGAGCCAAGATTATAATAAATGGGGAAAAACTTTGAGAATTTCCCATAAAACAGGAAAAAGACAAGAATGTCCATTATCACCTCTTCTTTTCAATACAGTACTTGAGACTCTATCCAGAGCAATAAGGCAAGAAAAGGAAATCAAAGGAGTACAAATAAAAAAAGAACTCAAACTTTCCTTATTTTCAAATGATATGATACTATACATAAAAGACCCTCAATGTCAACCAAAGGCTTATGGAACTAATCGACAAATTCAGCAAAGTGTTTGGATACAAAATCAATCTTAAAAAAAAACTGAAGCTGAGCTGGGAATGGTGGCACACGCTTGTAATCCCCAGGCTTGGGAGGTGGTGACAGGAGGATCACACAGGTTTGAAGCCAGCCACACTGGCTTAAGAGACTCTGTTTCCAAATAAAAAAGTATAAAATAGGTCTGGGAGTGTAGCCTGGAGGGAGAAGGGTTTCCAGGAACTCCATTACCACCAAAAACAAAACAAAACAAACAAACAAACAAACAAAAAAACACAAGATTTTCTGTTTACCAACCATAAATGCACTGAAAAAGAAATCCAGAAAACACTTCCACTCAGGATATCCCACAAAAAATAAAATACTTATGAATAAACATAACTAAGGAGGTAAAGAACTATACAAATTAAATTATAAAACAATGAAAAAAAATCAAAGAAGACCTTAGAAAATGGAAAGATATTCCATGTTCATGGGTAGGTAAAATAAATATCATCAAAATGTCCATATTTCCAAAAGCGATCTACAGATTCAATGCAATACCCTTTAAATTGCCAAGGCTATTTCTCACAGACATAAAAAAAAAAATCAGTCCTTAAATTTATTTGGAACAACAAAAAACTCAGAATAGCCATAGTTCTCAGCAACAAAAACCATGCAGTAGGAACTACAACACCTGACTACAGGTCTGGGAGTGTAGCCTGGAAAAAGACTATTTTAGACTACAGCCATAGTAATAAAAACATCATGGTACAGGTACAAAACAAATACATAGAACAATGGACCAGAATAGAAGACTCAGTGTTAAATCTGCACACTTAGAGCCAATTGATTTTTGACAAAGGAGCCAAAAGTATACACTTAAAAAATAGCCTTTTTGACAAATGTTGTTGGTAAAAATGATTAACTATACACAGAAAGATGGAAATAAATCTCATTTTCTCACCCTGCACAAGACTCAATTCAAGATGGACCAAAGACTTGGAAATTAGACCTGAGACCTTGAGGCTCCTTGAAGAGGGTATAGGTCCAACACTGCATCACATAGGCACAGATAAAATCTTTCACAACTTTTTAATTATAAGTCTATCTATATAGTTCAATTACTTTACATACTATTGTTGAGTTTCTATGTTTATATTTTATTTCTCAATTGGTTTATCAATTATTTTTTATGTTCTGAAAATGAAATATTATTACTTATTTAATTATTCTGATTTTTACTTTGACAATATTTTAATATATTTCAATTTAAGTTTGGCAACTTTTTCTAATCCTTTCTCCTTAAAATTAATTGCATCACACACAAATGCACACACTCACAAACATACATTATCATAGTAACAAGTTAGATATAAGGAAAAATTGATAAAAATATGCACATAGTTTATTTGATTCAATGCCTTTTATTACTTTCCATTTTCTTTTATTTTTTCTATCTAGTTTAAATGACAGAATAATTATGGTTTAAAAATCAGTTGCAGGATTTGAAAATAATTGTTTGAAATGTGCAATTTTAATTTATCTTGAAAAAAATAAGTGACTTCTTTATTTCTGTACATGTTTTGGGCTAATTATAGAGATATATTAAGTCCCATTGAAAAAAGCTGTCTTTCATTATCAGACAAAATATTTCTACTCATTACTTACATTTCTTTCTTTCTTTCTTTCTTTCTTTCTTTCTTTCTTTCTTTTTTTTTTTTTTTTTTTTTTGCAGTTCTGGGGGTGGAACCCAGGGGCATTCGACCTCTGAGCTACAGCCCCTGCCCTCTTTTTTATTCTTTATGTTGAAACTGGGTCTCACTGAGTTGCAGAGGGCCTCACTAAGTAGCTGAGGCTGTCCGTGAACCGTGATCCTCCAGGTCTCAGCCTCCCGAATGCTGGGATTACAAGTGTGCGCCACCACGCCCGGCTTACATTTGTTTCTAAAATCACATCTTTTTACATGATGAGTTAAATGTAATCCATTCCATTAAGTAATTTTTAAATAACAATTTAAGTTTTTGTTATTTGGTACTGGGAATGGAATGTACATGAAGACATTCTGTCTCCAAGCTATACCTCCACATCCTTTTTAAATTAAAACAGGATCTTTCTAAATTTATGAAGGTCTTGTTCTGAGGCTTTCCTAAAATCTGTGACCCCCATTCCCCAAATCTGCCTCTCCACCTACCCACAAGCTCTACTTTTTCAAGCCTACTGAAAGAAAACTACACATCAATCAAGTTCATCAGTCTGTGGAATTAATTTGTGCACTCATTACTTCAAACTGTCATTCTTTTTCATATTTTTTAATGTTTTATTTTAGGCTCTATCAGCTATCTAACAATAGGCTTGTACTATAAAATTGAAAATATGTTGATTATTTTTGCTTAAACATAATGATAATATACAAAATATACTTAAATGCTTTATTATAGTGTGTTAAACAGATTAAGGTAAAATATACAAAGAGCAGTATGATTGTATATGGTATTCATAGTCATATAGTGATTGGTACATAAGAGAAAATCAATGGAAGGAGAAAGAATAAGAAGTTTAAAATAAAACATAGTCTGGACATGACGTCTGTAATTATAGTACATGGCTGAAGGCTGAGGCAGAAGGATCAAATACTTGAGGCCAGCCGCAACAACTTAGAATCTCTTTGACATGACAGAACCCTGCTTTATTTATTTATGTTTTTTTGTTTGTTTGTTTGTTTGTTTGTTTTTGGTAGTACTGGAGTTCCTGGAAGCCCTCTACCTCCGGGCTACACTCCCAGACCTATTTTTACATTTTTATTTGGAAACAGGGTCTCCTAAGCCAGCGCGCGCGGCTGGCTTTGAACCTGCGTGATCCTCCTGTCTCTGCCTCCCAAGCGCGGGGATTACAAGCGTGCACCACCACGCCCGGCAGAAGAACCCTGCTTTAAAAAAAAAAACATTTAAAAGGGGCTGAGTGTATAGCTCAAAGGAAGAATACCCCTATTTCCAATGCTTAATTTGGTAGAAAAAATTGATTAAAATTAAATATTGAAACATTTAGCTGCATACATAAGACAAGATTCATGTCGTCTAAATTTGACAGAATAGAATGTGTACGTGTGTGCATGTATGTGTGTGTTTTTAGCCAATGATAAAGTGAAGCAAAAACAAAAAAATAAAAAAAGAACATAAAATGAGTTTGTTTTTTCTTTTGTAATACTTGGAAGCCATAAAGAATTATACAAATATAGCATGAAGTAAAAGTTATAAGCATAGTAAGGAATGAACAGAAACACAATAGTGATCAGTTTCTGTTAAAACTTAGTGATGAAAGAGATACAATGAGGAGAGAAGAAGGAAAACAAAGAATATACAAAGAATATAGACAGATTGACAAATGCTGCATAAGAGATACAAAAGAAAAGTTAGTTTAATAATCTACTAGGGAGATAGAGCACCCAAAACTTATATATATATACATATATATATATATATAAATATATATATATATATATATATATATATATATATATATATGTATATATATATGTTTGGCGGTACTGGGGATGGAACCCAAGGGCATTCAACCTCCGAGCTACATACCCAGCCCTAATTTTTATTCTTATTTTGAAACAGGGTCTCATTGAGTTGCAAAGGGCCTCACTAAGTAGTACCTGAGACTGTCCTCGAACTGCGATCCCGCTGTCTCAGCCTCCCAAATGCTGGGATTACCAAAATTTTGTTGTATTATTGATTGTAATTTATTACAGTAAAAGAATACAAATTAAAGCCAGCAAGCCGGGCGTGGTGGTGCATGCTTGTAATCCCGGTGCTTGGGAGGTGGAGACATTAGGATAGCTCAGGTTAGAAGCCAGCTGCGCTGGTTTAAGAGACCCTGTTTCCAAATAAAAGAGTAAAAAGTCTGGGAGTGTATCCTGGGGTTGAATGGTTTCTAGGAACCCCAGTATCACACACACACAAAAAGCCAGGAACGGGAAAAGATGCCTAGAGTTTAGATGCATAGGCCCGAGCATCCAGTTATCCCACCACTTAGAATATAAGCAGATAAAACTTAATTTTTTTTATCAATGATATCCATTGGGGATATATTCCAACACCTCCAGTGGATGCTCGATGCCACAGATTATACTGAGCCCTACATACAAGCACTGTGATTCTGTGACAGTCATCCTGAAAATAGAGACAATTGATAAGCAACGAGAGTGTGATTAGCATATATTTCATGGGTATGAGGACAAAGGAATGCTTCTGGTGAAAGGAAGAATGGCAGAAGAGGATTTCATCACACTACTCAGAATCATTCAGAATGTGCTGAATGTATACATTCTTTATTTCTGGAATATTTAATTTTATATATTTAGATAAGGCATGAGGACACTGTATTGCTAACTATGCATGCACACCTGAACTTTGGTGTCCAGTGTTTTTTATAGGAGATCAGACATGAGACATGGGCAGCCACATGATGGACCTTAACTACCGTTTCTCCTACTTCTGGCAAAGAGATTAAATTTATACAATATAGCCTAGAACCTCATGTGGAGAAACCATTTACTATACATGACATTGCAGACATAAACCTTCTGGCATGGCCTAAGACCAAAGGTAATTTGACAGCAGTCTTCTGAGTCTCATTCTAGGAGTTTATAGATTATCTCTCAGAATCATGCCAAAGGTGATTTATTCTTTTGGAAATGCGTAGAATAGAATAACCCTAAACATCTACTGATATAACAATCTATTCTAAAATAAGTACGCACACACACACACATACGTATGCACATACACATACATATATAAGTATATAAACTTAGTATAAGTGGATATTTACCAACTTCTTTATATATATTATATGGCTGATTATAGAAAGAATATAATGTGAAATCACTACATATTAAAGACCAAAATAACTGTAACCTTACTCATTACATATGGGTCCAGATCTTTTAGTGCATGCCTGTCTTCCCAGGTACACAAGATGCTGAGGCAAGAGAACTGCAAGTTTGAGACTAGTCTGAGTAGCTTTGGAGAGGCTGTCTCAAAACTAAATAATATAGCTCAATGGTGATGCCTAGCACATGCAAGCCTCAGTACTGCAAAACAACATATATTTATTTGAAAAAATTAAATAGACTGTTGCAAAACACATGACAAATAAAAATTTATAAAAATAAAAATATCAACCCAAACACTTGTAGAAATCATTTATTTATTCATTTTATTAATTTATTTAACTTATGCTGGTATATTTTAAGAATTGCATAAAATTGATAATTTTCTAAAAATTATGTTACTTACAAATTTACAAAGTATTAAATAAGCATATAGAAATCTTTCAAAGAACTAACCTCTATAATCCCTAGGACTAGAAGCATTTCAATATCAGATATTTCTTATACGATAGGAAAAACAAAAAACAACCTTCTAACACTAGTGGTAAATCATGAATAATATTTTTACCAAAATCTAAAAATGATTGTCCCTTAAAATTAGTCACTGCCTACCCTCCTCAATAATTCATCTTTAACACAAAACTCTTAATTTTGAACAGAGTTGATGGTTAAAATATATGATTTAGTTTGTCAGTTTGTCCAATAAATGCAAAATAGGTGCAATAAAGAAAAGCACATAATTATTAATTACAGTAGTAAACTGAACTAGATCTGTAAAATCACATTGACAATAAAAAGTCATTCAACAAAATTTAACTCATGCCAGACAGTGACATTTAAAGAAATTAAAAGGAACTTTGTTAATGAGGTGACATGCATCTCAGCCCCAGACAATCACCACATACAACATAAAAAAATTAAACACTTAAAACCAATCTAACAAAACCAGGACCAAAATAGTAAGAAAATATGACTATTTGGTTTGCTATTTATCTTTCTACTGAAAATCTATTTTGTTTTCTCTTTGTCTTTCTACTAAAAATGTTAGCTGTAAGTAAAACACATTAGAAATATAACAATTTTCAAGAAACAGGTAAAGTTGTTCCTATTTATCAAGGATATGATTGCGTGATTAAATGATTTTCAGAATGAAGTGACAACTCTATAAACAAGAGGACACGCTGAGGCTGTGGCATATAACATTTATCTATAAAGCACCATTCTTTTTGGTGTCTCTTAATGGATGTTCATCTTTATTTAAAATTTTACTACTTGTGTTTTTATATGTATGCATACATATATATGTGTGTGCATATATTACATATAAATACACATGTAATTAAATAATTTCATACATGGATACATATAAATGCGTACATGCATACAAAACCATACATGTGTATATATGGTTAAATATATAGTAAAAGAAAAGACATTTTTGCAGTTTAAAAAAGTAGAAAAACTAACCAAAGGCATGCACTATAAGAATATAAAATATTACTGAAAGTTGACAAACTAGTGTGTTAAAATGACAGTTAGCTAGAATGTCATTTTAAACAAGATTATAATGATTCGCTCCATTTTCTTGACTTTGGAATCTAATGAAAAAGTAAGGGATATTTGAATTACTAATGCAGTATAGCTGTTTTTGTCTCTGGGTGAACAATATTCACTCTGAGAATGTTTTCTGAGTTCTCATCCTCTCTTCCCACCCCCTCATGTGATACATCTGCTTTAGAAATAGCAGAAAGGAACAAAGCTTGCATTTGAAAAACAGCAGGAATAGAGGTTCATTTGTTGTTGCACAAAGATTTATGTCAAGCAAACAAAAAGGATGCTAACCTCCTCTGGTGGACAGTACCGCCCACATCCCAATGCTGCTGGGGTTGGTCTCAGGCACTGAAAATTCCCACAGTGAGAATATTCACCACAAAATGGCAATGTGACAACTGGGAGTGTTTAATGTCACTTATCTTTACAAAAGGCTAAAGATTGCTCCAAGCAGCTCTAATAAACAGTATTCCTTTAATATTTTTATTCTTCTCTCCATTTTCAGGGATACTTTTTTTCTGAAAAGTAATTTTTCAGAAGCAATGTATTTGTATTCTATTCGTATTTATAAATTCCTATAAAATTGTAAGTATAATTTAAGATTATTATACAAGAAAGCAATCCCTGTATCCTATAAACATGTTAAATTAATGTTAATTCTAGCTGGGTGTGGTAGCACACATTTGTAATATCAGTACTTGAGAGGCTGAGAAAGGAGGATCACATGTTAACAGCCAACCGCAGCTATTTAAAAGTGAGGCCCTCTGCAGCTCAATGAGACCCTGTTGCATAAAAAATAAAAAATAGGGCTGGGGGCATAACGTGGAGACAGAATTCCTCTGAATTTAATCTTTATGAACTAACACACACACACACACACACACACACACACACACACGCTAATTTCACTCTAACCTTCAACCTGGTTTGTATTAATGAAGCTCAATGCTAATGTCCACATCATCAAAGTCTTGGCCATAGAAGTCCAGTTTACTTTTGTTAATGTGGGCTAGTCAACACTATTCTTGATTTGATTCAGAGTTAAAATAAGTCACAGCATAAAGTTTAAGATCATAAATTTTGTATCCAAGCTGCCAGTTTGAATCCTGGATACTCAACTAAAGGAGCAAAAAATAAACACTGGCAGTAGGAATTATGTATTTAAATTATGCTCCTATCAATTGATAGAAGCCAGGGCTACTACCATAAAGTACCACAGAACATACTCCTGGCGTCTTACTGCCAAGGGAATGTGTGCATGTGGAGACCATGATAACACTTTCAGTCCAAGTCTTACTTACAGTAAGAAAGAATAGCCCATTCCTCACTATGGTCATAAATTATATTTCTGATTCAGCGAACAGAATGACTCGAGGCAGAATGCTTAAAAAACAGGATGAAGTAACATGTTAAAACATTACCCAAATGGCATTAACTAACACTATCCATAGGATATCCTATATTTACTTACTTTGGAAAATATAATTTAGGGGTAACTCAGAGCAAATAAGCACATACATTCACATAAAAACTTATAAATTATAAAAATATTCCTGAAACACCTTCAAAAATGTAAAAATCTATAACCAGTATATGAAACATATTTAATCAATCTAAAATAACCTAATTTAAATGTTTAAACTTTAAAGTAAATAAAATCAATTTATATAATCTAATAGCATAGCTACTAGATCACTATATAATAAGACTTCATATTTAAAGATGTAGAAATACATTAATATTAATAGTAATAGCTAAAATGCATTGAGTTCTTAGCATACTCCTGCTATAGTTTTGTTATGCTATATTTCACTTCATCTCTAGGAAACCATTATCATTAGTTTAATTTTAGTGAGTGTTAAAAGTGACTCAAAAGGTAATAAATGACAAACATGGAGCCTTTGAGAGCATATTTTAAAAATATTTTTTCTACTTTTAACCTAAATTTGTATTCTTTGAAAACAGTTGTCTAAAATGGTTTAAAGCAAGGATCATTGCACACTGACAATCTGCTTTTGTAATAAGTCACACTGATAAAATTCAAGTGAACTGCCCCATGCTGAAGTAATATGGAGAATAAAGAATGTCATTTTGTCCTTTCTACTTTCCTAACGACCCAGGTTTTCAGCCTTGTTGTGTAGTGTATATTATGGTTATCCATGACTATTAAAAAATTGTAATATTGACAAAATATAAGTATGAAAATATGTGCAATACTTTAAGATCTGTTATTTAAAGTTAATTTATAAGTAGTGGTAAACTTAATAATGTATATATGTGTTATATAATGTATGTTATACATTATTATTTTGCATTAACTATCGTTTCTATAAATGTGTTCAGAATAATTCAAGTTGCAAGTATCAGCACAAACATTTCAGTGACAAAGTAGTATTCAGATTTAAAGTGAATATTTCTTTTACTTTTCTATTAAAAGTGAGGTGATTGTTTTTGCCATTCATGATTCAGATTCATGCTGCACAGGAGACTTTAAGAAATACTTATAAAATGGATCTAATGACACACACCTGTAATCCCAGTATTAAAGAGTCTGAGACAAAAGGATAGTAAGTCTGAGACCATAACCATTTAGTGGGACCATTAGCAACTTTATTCTGTTTCAAAATAAAGAATAAAAAGCATTGGGAAAGTAGCTTAGAGCTAAAAATCAGTCCCTGGTACAGAAATAAAGAAAAGAAGGAAGAAAGAGAGGGAGAGGGAGAGGGAGAGGGAGAGGGAGAGGGAGAGGGAGAGGGAGGGAGGGAGAGAGAGAGAGAGAGAGAGAGAGAGAGAGAGAGAGAGAGAGAGATTTGTCAAAATTTGTGCTTCAATATCACAACGTAATTCAAAATTTAGTTTAGTTAAAATGTGAATTTACAGGAATTTTGACTATATTTTATAAATGGACATACTTTTCATGACAAACTTATCATGAAGCAAGCGTTATTTGACTGTATATGAAGTTGAAATAATTTTTTTCAAATTTCAATGTTTAGTCAGTGAGACAGTTACTTCCAGGCAAGTAAGGCTGAAGACGTCCATATACTTCAGTAATCTACTTTCATATCTAAGTCACAATCACTGTTCCCATAAAGAAAACCTGATTAGAACTTCAAGAATTGTCTTTCTTCATAGTCCTCTAAGAAGTACTGTTTAGAATATGTCTTTACAATACAAGACCTTCACATGATACAAAGGAAATAGAGATATATTGTTCATGTACATATTTCACTTACCGGTTTATATTGTTGCTCATAATCTTGTTCTACTAAAACTAGACCAGAAACATAAACATTTATGGGGGTTAATACCTTGCCATTCTCTACCAAATGTCACTATTTTCATTCCTTTATTTTGCTGGTCTAAATCTCTACAAGTTCTCTGAAGAAAATCTTATGCATCATTTCGTTCACTGCTGTTCTAGACACAGAGTTTGAAATATGGTTGATGGTTAATAAATATAAATGGAGATGGACTGCATAAAATCTCTCCCTTTATTTATTATGAAGCTCTAAACTCAACATTCACTGTAGGCTTAAGTAATTTAAAGTATAAAAAGAAAGATTATATACTTTTTTATGCTTTCCACTATGCTTTATCTCTCAGTAAATATTTATCCTTTGCAAATTTGGCTTGAGAATCTAAAATTTCTCAGAATTAACAATTAGTAGCAAATGTTTTCTAATTAATGCTATTGTAACATGCATAAATGTGATTGTCAGGACTATGCTTATTTTGAAACCATTGGTGTTATCAAAACAAATTTACTATTTTATTTGTTAATAAACCATATTTTCTGTGGTATCCCATTCAAAATAGATTGTGATAGCACAGTAGTCATGCCATTGGGCATTAGAATGTAAAAGCTATAGGTTCATTTGGAACAAAATCAAAGATTTGCTTGACAAAGAGTCCCTTTCTTACAGAATATTTTGATCTAGAGGTAAAATAACACATTGGTGGAGATTTTTGAAATACAGGAAACTTTCGGAAGAAATATGACAAAACACAAGAAAGATCTTTGAAGAAGAAAATATTTGGTTTAAGTTGCACAACTGGAAAAACTATTAATTGATTAGCAGCAGCTAGAAGTTTAAATTATTAAATAAAATTTAAATATAATTCAAAATATTTACATATATGATAAAAAATAAAGATTTAGCTGTGTTTCGTGGTGCATGCTTGTAATTCCAGTACTTGGGAGGCTGAGACAGGAAGATCACACAGGTTCAAAACCAGTCTCAGCTACTTAGTGAGATTCTGCTTCTAAATAAATTATAAAATAGGGCTGGGGTATAGCCTGAAGGTAGAAAGCCCCTGGGTTCCACTCCCCATTACCACACACACACACACACACACACACACACAAAATACAGATCTAGTCATATGTAAATACAAAATAAATAAGTGGGCATGGTGGCTTATGTTTGTAACCCCAGCAATTGGGAGGCTGAGCTATGAGGACCATGGTTCCTGGACAGCCTCAGCTACATAGTGAGGCCCTTTGCAACTCAATGAGACCTTGTTTCAAAAAAAAAAAAAAAAAAAGAATAAAATAAAAAAACTGAAGGTGTAGATTGGCAGAAGAATGCCCCTGGGTTCTATTCTAGTACTGAAAAAAAAAAAATATATATATATATACACACACATATAAAAATAAATGAACTAAAGTATTCTTTGAAACAATGAGCAGTATCTTATTGATTTAGAAACTGGTTCTATATGCATGCTCTATCTAATATTTTATATAATTTCTGTACTGGAAACATGGTTGGAGGCATTTGAAATAACATGGAACCATATAGTGACAACAATTTATAAAAATATAATTGAATTACATGCAGATTTAAACAAAATTTATTTATTGTGATTTCCATAAACAAGAAATAACTGTACGATTTAGATGAGATAATTTGCTCTCAAATATGCCTTATAATAAATATATAAAGAAATTTATTAAAAAAGTCATACCAAACAAGGCATTAATAAATTATGTTATTATAATATTCTTATAAGAATAAATGATATAAGTAAAAAATAATTAAGTTTTTAGAACACATTTATAGAATTATTATTACTAAATCACAATTTTTGCTATAATTCATTTTCATAAATAGGTTTCTCTTTATAATGTAGGTTTTGAAAATGTATGAATTTATTTATTTATTTATTTATTTATTTATTTTTGGTGGTACTGGGGGTGGAACTCAGAGGCTTTCTACCTCTGGGCTATACTCCCAGACCTATTTTATATTTTATTTGGAAACAGGGTCTCACTAAGTTGCTAAGAGCCTCACTAAGTAGCTGAGGCTTGCTTCAAACCTGTGTGATCCTCCTGTCTCAGCCTCCCAAGCGCTGGGATTACAAGCATGTGCCAGCACACTCGGCTATATATGATTTTTTTTTAATTTTCCCTTTCTCTGTTCTTTTCTATTAGAATATAATTTTTGTAAAAAAAAAGTTTAATTCCTTGAGTATTTTGTCCCCAAATTTTACAACTTTATCTTTCACTTGATAATTCAATTAAATTTTTATTTATGAATTAAGAATAGAAACCAACAATCTATTAAATCAATTATACATGATATATAGTTATTTGATAACCATTGGCTTTTTTCTCTGTTTGAAAAAAATCATTAAATCCTATGCCAGGGATTAGTTACAGGAACAGACAAAAACCCAAATATTATAACTAATCTGCATTATTTAAAGGCTTCTACTACTTACTTTATATTTATTACAAGTTATACTCATTTATATAGCCATTAAATCTGGTTGATATAGATTGTTATATGATATTTATTTAATGAAGAAACTGAGGCTCAGAAGAGGTAAGCACTTTCCTCAGTGAGGTAATTCTTATGTAGTAAAATCAAAATCTGTTTTATTAAAATTATACTCTGAACCAATTTTGAGAAAATGATGCAATAGAAAGCTGTATAACTCTCTTTTCCTACCTTGGCTACATTGAAATATTGGCACTGAAAGAATCTTCCTGACATTCCAATATGGGGACTTAGATATACTGAAAGCTCACATCTTTTCAAAGGAAGATTTGGATGGTCAGCTGTGATTAATTTGATCAATTTCAGCATTTAGTAAACTAGCACCCAAATCTGCCTTATTCCTGACTGATAGCAGAGTCTTTTAACATGTTGGTAAAACTTGCACAAAGCATACAAAAATATAGAAAATGATTGTTACAGAATTACTGGGGATTTGTACTCTCATCACTATTTTGTTTCTGATCAGAGAGGTGCAGAAAAAAAGCCGGGGCCATTATTATTGTGTCCTCTACTCATTGTTGCAACCACACTAAGGTTTAAATTATTTTCAGGGGATTTGAAGAGACCGTGGGGTTTTCCTCATTTCTTTTTCTTTTTTTCACCATTTGTTAGCCAGACATTGAAATTTAATACTTTAAAAAACAACCAAACATACAGGAGAAGAAAACTTCCATGATCTCTTCAGATAAAATCATCATCTTAGAAAATTTCTAAGAACACATTACTATCCTCTAGCTGAATCTCAGCACAGAAAAAGCATACAAAAATTAGAAACAGAACTAAACACTAGAAAACATTAGGAATGTCAAAAAATTTGATTTCTGTGTTACCATATTAATAGATTTAAATTTTTAATTTTAATTATTATTATGTTGTGTAGAGAAATTTTTCTTTGATCTCATGCATGTTTCATGTACATGGATGTCCATCTTATTTTTCATGTTTGTGTAATCACCTGATACTTTTCTGAAGAGCTTTAAAATGTTCTTTATTTTTGCTTCTCTGTCTTCTTGAATGCCTATTATCCACAATTAGGTCATTTTATATTATCCCATATTTCTTGAATGTTCTGGTTGTGTTGTCTTATGGTCTTCTATATATTGTTTACTCTGTGGTTAATTTTGAATGAACAGTCTTCTAAAAGTAGAACTTTATTTTCTATATGGTCTGGTCTTCCAAAGGTGGTTTCTGCTGAGGTAATTATTTCATTTCTTGTATCCTTTATTTAACTTAGGGCCTCTTTTGGTCCTTACTGTAGACCCTAAATTTATTTACTAATATGTTCTTTCACATCCTATACTATTTATCTAATTTCATTCCTGATGCCATTGATCAGATTAAAAATAAAAATTCTAGCAAGGTTTAGTGATGCACACTTGTAATCCCAGTACTTGGGAGGCTAAGACTGAAGGATTGAGGGTTCAAATTAGTGAGTTTCTCAGCAACTTAACAAGACCCTGATTCTAAATAATAAAATAATAGTTCTGGGGGTATACTCCAGAGCCAGAAGGCTCAAGTATTTCAACCCCAATAACATACACATGCACAGACACATACACACACACACACACACACACACACACACACACACACACACACATTCTGAATTTTCCTCCTGGCATTGTGTGCAGCTCTCTATTGGTGATTTCTGCTATTGTTAAGTTGTGGGAGTTTATAGTTCTCTTGTAGGTCTTCATTCTCATGGTTTCAGGATTCTTAGGTTTTGGTGCCTAGGCATCCTTTTCTTCATTGTGTGGGAATACTATGTCTATTTGTTGTTCCTTTATAATAAGTCCTATGCTGAGAGCATATGTTTGCCTCAAAGATTCTGTCTCATATAATTAGAATTTTGATTTAGCACCTCAGAACTTCTTAAGCAAAATATACTTCTTAGTACAGGTAAGCAGCAGTTTCTGATTGGCTGCAAGCCTCCATTATCTCTGGGCCCCAACTCAGCAAGCCTGTGGCCCAGATTTTGAGATTTAATGTTTTATGGATACGATTGCTGTTCTGCTGGTTGTGATCACATGAAATCTCAAGCCCTACTGCATACTAGCATCTGTGATTGCAGGGCCCAATCACAGCAAGCTCAGAAATTTAGGGACTCTTATACACTGATGGAGAGGATTGCAAATTAGTGCAGTTGTTATGAAAATCAATATAGAGATTCTTCAGAAAACTGGGAATTGATTCAGCTATGGGAAATGATCCAGCTATACCACTCCTAGGTAACTTTTCAAAGAAACTAAAACAAAACTATTGTGGCGATGCATGTTTATTCATGTTTATAGCAGCACAATTAACCATAGCCAGATTATGAAACCAAAACAGTATCCATCAACAGATGAATGAATTATAAAACTATAAAATATACACACAATGAAATTCTACTCAACAATAAAGAACACATATGTCATTTGCATAAAAATAGATAAATCTGGAGAGCATTATAATAAATGCTGTTAGCTTGTCACAGAAAGTGAAGGGTCATATGTTTCTTTTAAATGCAGAAACTAGAAAATAATCACGATACAAATTGGACTTTAGGTGTTGAAAACAAAACATAGCGGAGTGTGGGAGGTGGTCTGTGGGAGGTATTGGGGGAGGGAGAATTAAAAGAAAAAGCATTTCTATTGGTGTTATGTACATATCTGAGAATGCCAATGCCAATATCAACATCATGTATGTAGAAAAGAAGAGAGTGGGAGAGACCCAACAGAAAGCATTCATTTTTGTTTAGTCATCATTCATTGATTTAGTGTAGGATATTATCAATATTTATAAAATGTATACAATTTTTACATTTTACATATTTATGTTTTACCCTTTTAAGAAATGTGTCAAAATTAAAAAGGCGTAGTCAAAATGCCCATCATTCTTCGTATTAACTTCAGAATTTACTAATTTGAATTTGTTTTTTTCTTTATCTCTATTGCTAAATATTCGTCAGTTTTATTGATGTGTGCAAAAAAGTCTTATTCATTTTTATATAATTTTATATTCTCCTTTTTTCAGTCTTTATTATGGTTGTCTTTGTGCAAAGTTTGTGTTCACTTTTATTTTTTACCCTAGATTTTTTAGTTGTAAAATTAGGTAGTTTTGGGTTTTGTTTTTTGGGTTTTTTTTTTTTTTTTGTGGTACTGGGGTTCCTGGAAACCCTTCTACCTCCGGGATTCACTCTCAGACCTATTTTATATTTTTATTTGGAAACAGTCTCTTACACAAGCAAAGCTGGCTTCGAACCAGCATGATCCTCCTGTCTCCACCTCCCAAGTGTGGGGATTACAAGCATGCGCCTCATGCCCAGCTAGGTAGTTGATATAAGATCTTTCTTACTTTGTAATGTATATAAGCATTTATTTATTTATTTGATTGTTTATTTATTTGTTTATTTGTTTATTTATTTATTTATACTGGTACATTTTAGTCTCACATCATAATGTAGATTATATTGACAATGGCATATATAGTGCCCCCAGCCCCTACCTTCCCACTTTCTTCCCTCCTAAGTGTCCAGGTTAACAATGTTCTATTCACATGTATACACATAGTTGCAGGTAGCATTTCCATTAATAAATGTCAGCCTTTTCCTCCCCTACACTTCCTCTCTGGCTCCACTGAAGAACTCCTCCATTATCTGGAGTGCCTCTGATACCCCCAAATATTCTCTAGCTTGAGCATATTGGAGAAAACAAATGTCCTTTCTCTTTCTGTGCTTGGCTAATCTCACTTAATATAATTTTTTCTCCAGATCTTTCCATTTTATGAATGGCATAATTTTCCAATTTCTTTATTGGTACTCTCTTCCTTTCCTAAAAGTTTTGATATGCTGCATTTTATTTTTATTCTAAGAATGTTCTGATTTCTCTTGTGATCTATTTTTAGTTCATTCAATATTTAAGAAAATTGATCTACATGTGGTGGTGTGAGCTTGTAATCCCAGTACTTGGGTGGCTGAGAGAGAAAGGTCATGCAGATTCAAAGCCTACCTCAACTAAATAGTGAGGCTCTCAGAAACTTAGTGAGACCCTGTTACCAAACAAATATAAAATAGGTCCTCGAGTGTAGCCCAAAGATAGAAAGCCCCTGGGTTCCATCCCTAGTACCAAAAGAGAGAGAGAGAGAGAGAGAGAGAGAGAGAGAGAGAGAGAGAGAGAGAACAGAAAAAGAAAAAGAATGTATTGTTTACTTACACAGGCTTGTAATGTTTATAATTTTATTTTGTTATTAATTTATAAATCCATCTGTGGTTGTCAAAGAAGAAACTTTGTATCTTTGTGGCCTAAGAAATGGTCTTGCCTGGATTTGTCTATATAATATGAGAAGAATGTGATTTCTGTTGTTTGTTAGTTAGCTTTTACATATTTATTTTGTGAACAATTCTGTCAATTATTATATTTTTGAATAGATTAATTGACTTATACCTACAGTAATTACTGATAAAGAGAATGTTGCTTCTATCATTTTGTTATTTTGTTATGTCTTATAGCTTTTTGCCCCTAATTCTGTACATTACTGTTTTCTTTTACATTTAATTAAAATTTTTTGTGTGAAATATTTAAGTTCTTGTCTCAAGTTCTTTGCATATTCTTTATTTTTATCATTGTTGCCATGGAGATTATATTTAACATTTTTACATTATAACATTCTAATTATAATCTGTATGAGTTTCACTTTATAGCATGCAAAGACTCAGCCCCTTTAAGACATCCAACCCCACTTTCTCAAGATGTCATATCTTTATTAATTTTTTCTAAAACATAACCTAACAATTTAATATAATTTTTATTAAGTTAGGTAAAACCAAAAATGTTGGTATAATACAAGCTTATAAACTATATTTTAATGCTCATTTCTTAAATTAGATTCAAAACAAATAATGGAACTAATCATAATTTTTCTAATAATACTAAGTTTTAAAATATCTACCTACTTTTATAAATTCATTTTATATCTTAATAAACTTCAAGTTACTGTTTTTTCTGATCATTTCAATATCCAAGAGTCCCTTTCACATTTCTTTTTTGTTTGTCATCATTTATTTAATATAGCAATATTTACAAAAATCTGAAAATTCAACATTTTCTCTATATTTTTCCATTTAAGAAATGAAGCTACCCAGGCATAGTGGCACACGCTTGTAAATCCCAGCCTTTGGGAGGCTGAGACAGGAGGATTACGGTTCATGGCCAGTCTTAGCTACTTAGTGAAGCCCTTTGCAACTCATTGAGACACTGTTTTAAAATAAAGAATAAAACATAGGGCTGGGGGTATAGATCGGAGGTAGAATGCAAAAAAAGAAATGAAGCTGCCAACTGTATGAGAAGTCTGTACACTGATAAAGAAAAAATGTTTGGATAAAAAAGGGCACTGAGCACCTTTCCCTGTGTACAAAGGTAAAATCATTGAAGGAGAGTCTACCTCATGGTGTGATAAAGTGAGCTTAGGCCTTAGCTTTAGTAATGTCATGATGTTACCCTAGGTGACCCCAGGCACTAATGTTAGTCAGCCTGAAAACTAATGTTCATCACCAGGTACCTGGCTAGTCATGCATAACTACCTATTTGGCTTCTGTAACTCCTGCTTAGATTTCACCTGTAGGAAAACAAAGGTTATTAGAAACTTTCTATTCTTTAAACAATTAAAAGGTAGGCAATATATGGGAACAACATGGTTGTTGGATTCCTGCACAATGCTGTTTCTAGTTTCTGTAATTTCCACTTGACTTGTACATCTACTTAAAGAAACTGTTGGGAATTATCCATATCTGTGAAAACCTAAACTCTACTCCTGAGTTTGTGATTTTGAAATATAAAAGGAGCCCTTAAAAAAACAAAACAAACAAACAAAAAAAATCTTCTCTGGGCTGTGCTCAGAACTAACCACCCTGCAGCGTAGTTGTTGGCTGGAAAAAAAAGACTTTCTAGTTGGCTTAAACTAAGTCTGAGTGGTCTTCTCTGGTGGTTGCTCTATAACAATGGGGGAAAAGGACCATGAGTCAGACTCCTACTCATTACAGACCCTGGATTAGAGTGCTCTTCACTAGATGTGGCTCTAATACTGAAGATCATCATTAGCGGAGTGGAACCCAGGGATACTTTAGAAGTGACAGCTAAGACTTAAATTTTCTTTCAACTCAGGAACTGCCCACTTTGTACTAACTTATTATACTGGAAGCCTTTCCTCCCTATATCCTGCCAGTCAATGTGGGTGAATGGAAGACTAACAAAATAATAATTTACATCTTGCTTGTACTATGGGTAGGTTCTGATGTCCCACTAAACTTTAATTATGTCTAAATATCCTAGCTTTCTCATAGAAAGGGTTATACTTCAAGGGCTAAACACTAAATTCTCTTCTCTTCTCAAGTACAGATAAAAGACTGTCCCCATGTAAAATACTTTATGAGAACATAAAAGAGTGTTTCAGCCATGCTATCATTGTGCCAAAAATAAACCCTAGAGCATTAAACCTTCATTCCAGCATAAGGACTTTTCCCCAGGGAAGATTGGTAATTAGACCCAGTAAACAACTTTCAGAGGTTACAATTTCATTTTGGTTTACTGATACTTCACAAATGGATAAAATACTTTTCCAGCAGAAAAAAGTATGCACAGAAGGTATCAAATGCCCTTCTCGTGAAAATTATTCTCCAATTTGGATTGCCTAGATCCTTTCAGAGTGATAATGGACCTTCATTTATACCTCAATTCACTCAACAATAATAAAGATGCCTGTGGTCTGTAGCTGAGTCCATCAGCTCAAAGCTACATGGGGTGTCAAAGCCATAAAATAATTAAGACTTCTTTTAAGAAAATAAGCAAATAAACCTAGCATGGTGGCACATGCCTGTAATTTCAGTATTTGGAAGGCCAATACAGGGGTTCAGATTGGAGGATAGCCTCAGTAGCAAAGCAAGACTCCCAGAAAACTAGTGAGACCTTTTTCAAAACAAAAAATAAAAATGACTGGGAGTGTTTTTCATTGATAATTTAAAACCAACAGAAGCCCAGCAAGTTTTTTTTTAAAAAAGGAAATATAGAGTTTATAATTACAAGTCAGGATTTATGAAAAATCAGTAACAACTCAATGGTTCCATATAGAAAGTAAAAATATAGTTTATATTATATTATAAAAGCCAACCTTTCATAGGAGGTAATATTTAGGTGAAGGGATAACAGCTTAATGGTGATAATTTGGACAAATAATTTTTTTGTACTGCCACCAGTGTTGTCACAATGGGGACAATGTTTAGTTTTTTCTGGCTTTTATGAACTATTAAAAGATGAAGGATCAATAATATAGTTTGAACTGTTTGGAAATATACTGTCAATAAACCTAAATACCAAATATTTCATATATCAAAAATTAATTACTGCTATATTTTGAATTTTTAAATTCTCTCAAAATTCAATTGTATAAAACTAATCATGAATATGTGATATCAGAAAGTGGTACTGTTGAGAAGAGATTTAATCTTCTGAAGAGGCCCCAGAAAGCTACCATGACCCTTTCATCAAAGCAGGGTATGTCCATATATAAAATAGGATATAGGATCTTATTAGACACCAAATCTGCAAGTGTCTTGATATAGAACTTCTCAGATACCAAAACTGAGAAATGACTTTTTGTTGCTCTTAAGCTCTCCTGCTTATGGTATCTTTTGTTATAGCAGCTCCAATAGCTAATACAATAGCCTATAAAATTACCTTAAATATTTAAAATAGCATTTTCCATACTATTACTTCTCCCTAAAATAAATTAATACTAAATATGATCTATACAAAACCATCCATAGATATGTTGACTACTCTTATTTCAGGTGTTATTCATTGTAAGCCTTTGGAAGTTAAAACATAATGCTTCTTTCTCTTTTGAACCTGGGACTAATTATTTTTGACATTTTTGATATTCCTAAATATGGCAATAAAATATATTTAGTTTATATACTGTTGTGGATTCAATGAGAAATAAGGAAAAATATATATATAGTCTCTCAACACTGTGTTGTCTTTCACTTGTCTCTCTGGAAAAAAATGAGGGCATGTTTGTTTAAAATTTGCTCAATACTGTTCCTGGTTCAAAGCTCATGTTTGGTGTGCCACTGAGGCATTAATATAAAGAATTCAATTCAAAACCTTATATGCTTTAGATGAGTCAGAAATACAAACAACTGAAATAAAAGGAACTGAAGCCTGTGATCCAGGATTGTGAAGAAGAACCTGCCAACGACTTCTCCAATAGAGTACAAATATCTAAAATATCCAGAAAACTCAAGAAACTTAGCCCTAAGAAAACAAATAACCTAATAAAAATGGGGAAGTGAACTAAATAGATACTTCATAAAGGAATAATTTCAAATGGCCAATAAATGCATGAAAAAATGATCAACATAATTATCAATCAGAGACATGTGAATCAAAACTACCCTGAGATTCCACCTAACTCCAACTAGAATGACAATCATTCAGAACACAAATAACAATAAATGCTGGTGAGGATGGGAGAAGTAGGAATTCTAATACATTCTTGGTGAGATTACAAATTAGTATAACCACTTTGGAAAACAGTACAGAGGATTCTCAGAAGAATGGGAATGAATTTACAATATGATCAAGTAATACCACTTCTAGGTATCTATCCAAAAGAAAGGAAACCAAACTACCAAACTAATGTATGTGTGTCTATGTTCATAGCTGCTCAGTTCACCAG
Organism: Muscardinus avellanarius; assembly: GCF_963383645.1. Classification (NCBI taxonomy): domain Eukaryota; kingdom Metazoa; phylum Chordata; class Mammalia; order Rodentia; family Gliridae; genus Muscardinus; species Muscardinus avellanarius. Next base: position 23,589,341 of record NC_137786.1, on the reverse strand, counting down.
TGCCAAACTATGGAATCAGCCATGATGTCCATCAACAGATGAATGGATTACAAAACTATGAGATATGTAAAGCTAGAAAGAAAAAGGGTCATAGGAAGAACTCTAAATAAAGAAGGAGATACTATAGATGAGCAAATAATGCGACCTAAATGAGGGGATGTACATTAACTAACATATCCAAGTCAATCACTAAGCCAAACATAAGAAGGAGGGAGGGGGAGAGAATGGGATGGGAAATGGGTAAGGGCTAATTGGATGGTGTGTGCATGTATGCCTCCACCATCTTGTTTTCCACTAAGATATATGACTACAGTGCACCAATCAAAATTTTAAAAAATCAAAACAAACAAACAAAAAAGAAAAACACAATAGCATCATGTACAGGGAAATGGATGGCCATCATGCTAAGTGAGATGAGTCAGTCACAAAAAATAAAAAAAAATAAATGAGACATGGTGGTGCACTTTTGTAATCCCAGTACTTGGGAAACTGAAACAGGAAAATCACGAAGGTTCAAAGTTAGGCTCAGCTACTTAGTGAGGATCTCAGCAACTCAGTGAGACTGTTTCCAAATAAAATATAAAATAGTTCTGGGAGTGTATGCCAGAGGTAGAAGGCCCTTGGGTTCTATCACCAGTACAACAAAAAGAAAATAAATAAGCATCCTTCATCTCAAGAATCTCTGGGTTCTTATACACTAAAATTATAAATTATTTTACTTTAAAGTATTCTTGGTTATAAAAGAAACCATGTAACTTTATTTTACAGGCTATTAGTTATTTTAACAATGATTTATCGCAGCAGGCCATCCATTACTTAAAAAATTGTTTGTTTTACTGGCATTCATTTGTAGATAAAGAAAATAAAAGAATGTCATAAATTTTGAAATACAAAAAATTCAATATTATTATCAGAAATAAAAATATTAGTACTAGTATTAGATGAGTTTTCTGCATAAATTTGTATCACTATATTTATTTTGTTGACATATATTTACTTTCTGAATACTTACATGTATCTCTTAACAAGCTTCAGGTTGCTTTCAAAATACTTTGGGTTTCAACTGCAACAGATAAAATACAAAGAGATTTCTCAGGGAATTGGGGTCGTAGAGCAAATGACCACCCCAAAGTCTAAGTAGAAAGTGGTATACAGAGAGCAAAGCTTAGAAGAACTTAACTGTAGCAAAAGTTGCAGGGCCAGAAGATACTAGGAGCCAGGAACTACTAGGAACCCTTAAATGCAAATTTTGATTATTTGTTCTAAGCTGCCTGTGGGCTTGTTTGAGATTTAAAAATACCCAGGAGCTTAAATTTAGACCACACCCCATGATTTTTTGTGGCCATGTTTTTGTTGGTTAGTTTTGTTATGGTTAAAAAAAATAAGGCCAGGTGTAGTGGCACACACTTGTAATCCCAGCATTCGAGAGTTGGAGACCAAGGATTACAGTTTTTAGACAGACTCAGCTACTTAGTGAGGCCTTTCACAACTGAGTGAGACCCTATTTCAAAATAAAGAATAAAAAGTAGCGCTAGGGGTATAGCTCAGAGTTCAAATGCTTCTGGGTTCCATCCCCAGGCCTGCAAAAATAAAATAAAATAAAATAAAATAAATAAAATTTTTAAAAGCCTCTTATTTCAGGCAGTAAGAAGGAAACAATAACTATTTTGAAAATTACCCAGGTAAAAATAAGCCTAGACTGTCCTCTATAACAACAGCTTTACCTTGAAGGGCTTTTGATAGGAGAACTAAATCAACTCCAGTACATTATAACCCATTGATCCCCAATGTCCAAGATACTGGCCACCCTCCAAGAGTAGTTGCAGGACAAATTGAGGGAGCTGGCAGCAGCTTTGTCCAATTAAAAAAAAAAGTAAGGGAGCAGTGGAAGACTCAGGTTGTCCCATTTTTTGTTTTTTATGAAAAGAGGATAGTGAACAAATGAACTGGGGAATCTATGTGTGCCTTCTTGTTTTATATAAAGAAAAGAGCAAAAATCTGGGTGTGGTGGCAAACACTTGTAATCCCAGCATTTAGTATTTGGGAGGCTGAAACAGGAGGATCACAGTTTTGGGACAGTCTCAGCTACTTAGGCCCTCGGCAACTTAGTGAGACCCTGTTTCAAAATAAAGAGTAAAACAATAGGGCTGAAGGTGTATCTCCAAGGTAGAATGCCCCTGGCTTTCATTCCCAGTAACACACACACACACATACACACACACACACACACACACACACACACACACACACACGAGCAAACAAGTCTTAGAGGCACTTCTTAAGGTAGCAAGTGGAAGAATTAGCTTCTCCTCCTCAACATTTTACTAACATATTAAGAGGACTGCGGTGTAACAGCCAATTAGAACAGAAACAAATGCATGTCATGGATTATATCTGATAAAGGGTTCTCAAGAAACATAAAAAAGGAGAAAAGAAAACCGAGAAAACTAAGGGCTTGGACTTTATAGCTACAGTTAACATAAATGCAGCCCAGCTCATGGCAAATTAATATAAAACCGTTTTTTTAACCAATATTTGTTGACTGATTTTTTAAAAATTACGTAGATTATTTAATGCAGAAAAACAAACAAAAGAACAAAAGAATGTCTGAAGAGACAAAGCAAACATCATAACCAAACTCCAATATGAAACAGATTTGAAAATTGTCACATAGGAAATTAAAAGATAAAGTATCACCAGAGAAATAAAATACTTAGATAAAAATCTAGCAAAATATGCACAGAATCTTGTTGAGAAAAACTTCTAAACTCTTACTGAGATAAAAAAAATCTCTAAAAGTGAAAAGGTGTTTCAACTTCTTTTATAACAAAATTTAGTATAATTAAAAAGTAAATTATTTTTAACTTTATAGATTAAACTTAAAACCATTGCAAATTCAAATGAGTTATTTTGTGGATATTGACTTTTTAAAATATGCTTTTATTAATGCATGACAATTATCTATTACAAAAAGGTTCAGAGCAATAAAAACATAAAAGCATAATTTTAAAGTTTATATGGAAAGGCAAAAGACTTGGTACTGGCAATATGACACTGAAAAAGAAAAAAATTGGTGGGCCATCAATGCCCAACTGGAGGAATCACTATAAAACTATAGTGTGAAGATAAGATAATATTTCTAAGTAAAGATAACAATTGCTGAATGATACAGAAAATAGATACTAGAATTACATTCATGAAAACATCTTAAAATTATTTTTGACAAAAGAGTAAACATAATTTAGTAGAGAAGTGATAATATTTTTTAACAAATATGCCAGAACAGTTAGTCATTTAAGTACAAAAATTTAGATAATAGAGCTAAATGTAAGATGCAAATATATAAAAGCTCTGGGTGATAAAGGGGAAAAATCGGGTAACTGATTTCAACAATGAGTTTTTGATTCAATACCAAAAACACAATCTATGAGAGAAAAAGTTGATGTTTGATTTTAACAAAGTTATAAAATTTTTCTCTGTTAACATGAAAAGAAAAGCCATAGACTAGAAAAAATGTTCATGTTAAATACATTTCCTGGTCGGGCGTGGTGGTGCACAGTTGTAATCCCAGCATTAGGGAGATTGAGAATGGAGGATCACAGTTCATGGATAGCCTCAGCTACTTAGTGAAGTCCTCTGCAACTTAGTGAGACCCTGTTTCAAATTAAAGAATAAAAAATAGGACAGGGAATGTAGCTTGGAGATTGAATGTCCCTGGGTTCCATCTGCAGATCTGAAAAAAAAAAAAAAAATTACAGGAAATCACATTTCCTGTAAAGGACTCATTTCCAAAATACACAAAGAACTCTTAAACCAAAAATACATTTATTGGCTATTTGAATTTCTTATTTTTGAAGTGTCTATTTAGTTCTGTTTAGTGCCTATTTTTTATAGAGTTATTTGTTTTCTTGATGGTGAGTTTCTTGAGTTCTTTGTATATTCTTAATATTAGTTCTCTATCAGAAAAAGAATTGGCAAAATTTTTCTCTCATGTTGTCACCTTCATCTATCTATTGAAGTCCTTGATGGTTTCCTTTGCTTACAGAAGCTCTTGAGTTTAATGCAATATCATGTATTAGTCCTCCTTTGAGTTTCTTGTGCCTTTGAGATCTTGTTCAGAAAGCTTTTTCTTGTGCCTATGTGTTAAAGTTTTGGACCTACGTCCTCTTTAAAGAGCTGCAAGATCGTTCATTGGTCAGTATTAAATTAATACCAAAATCAAGTAAAGAAAGCTTAAGAAAAGAAAATTATAAGCCTATATTGTTGATAAACTAGAAAAAAATCCTGCTAGTCAAAATACTAGCAACACACTTTCAAAGCCACATTGAGAAAATCATACACCATAAATAAGTAGGGTTTATCCCAGGGATGCAAAGGTGGTTCAACATACAAAACACAACAAAACTCAATCTGTGTAATATGTCATATGAACAGAATAAAGACAAAAATAACATGATCATTTCAATGGACACCGAAAAACCATTTGACAAAATGCAACACCCATTTAGGTTAAGAGCACTGCAGAGAATCAGAATAAAAAGAATATCCCTCAACATCATAAAGGCAATATACAATAGACCTATTCTATATACAATAGAGAAAAATAGGAAGAAGCAAAGGATGGCCATTATTACCAATTCTTTTCAATATAGTAATGGAAATTCTAGCCAGAATAATAAGGCAAGGAAAGGAAATAAAAATACAAATAGGAAAAGAAGAACTAAAAATATCCCAATTTGCACATGACATAATATATTTAAAATATCCAACAAACTCAAACAAAAGGCTTATACAAGTGATTAACAAATTCAGCAAAGTGTCTGGACAGAAAATCAATCTGAAAAAATCAGAATCTTTCCTATATGCAAACCATAAATCCACTGAAAAGAAATCCACAAGACACTTCCACTGAGGACACCCCCCCACACACAAAAAAAAAAATTATAAAAAACCTGAAAAAGGAGATAAAACACCTCTTCAAATAAAATTATAAAACATTTTAAAAAAGAAATCAAAGAAGATCCTGGGGATAAAAATATCTTCCATGTTCTTGGATAGGCAGAATAAAATCATCAAAATGGCCATTGCAGGGAATAGTGGCTCACTCTTGTAATCTCAGTATTCAGGAATCTGAGACCAGAGGATCACAGTTTGTGGACAACCTCACCTACTTAGTGAGGCCTTCCGTAACTTAGTGAGACCCTGTTTCAAAATAAAGAATAAAAAATAGGGCAGGGATTGTAGCTTGGAGGTTGGATGCCCCTGGGTTCCATCCCCAGACTCTCAAGAAAAAACAATGGTCATTTTTCAAAAAGTGGTCTACATTCAATGCAATACCCAATAATTTACCAAGATAATTTCTTAGGTGCATAGAAAAATCAGTCCTTAAATTTATTTGAAACAAAAAGAAACCCAGAATAGCTAAACTAGTTCTCAGCAACATGAACCATGCAGGAGAAATCACAATATCTAACTTCACACTATATTAAAAATCAGAATGGTATTGGCACCCAAACAGACAGACCAACGGGCAAAAATAGGATTCTCAGAAATAAATCCGCACACTTACAGCCAATTGATTTTTGACAAAGGTGCAAAAAACTTAGGCTGAAAAATAAGATAGCCTATTCAATAAATGATGTTGGCAAAACTGGGTAACCATTGCAGAAAAATGGAAATAAATCTCACTTTCTCACCCTTCACAAGAGTCAATTGAAAATAGACCAAAGACTTGGAAATTAGACCAGAAACCTTGCATCTCCTTGAAGAAGGCAGAGTTCCAACACTTCAACATATACACAAAGGTTAGAAACTTTCTCAATGAGACCCCCAAAGAAACAAAAAATTAAAAAGAGGATCAATACATGAGTATATAATATTGCATTAAACTAAGAGTTTCTATCCAACAAAGGAACCATCAAGAACCTCAACAGAGGACCAAAAGAATGGGAAAAAAAATTGCCAACTATTACTTTGATAAAGGACTAATATCTAGAATATACAAAGAAGTTAAGAAACTCACTACCGAGAAATCAAATAATCCAGTTAGGAAATAGACAAGTTAACTAAATAGACAGTTCAAAAAAGAAGATATTCAAATGGCCAAGAAATGAATGAAAAAAACTTTCAACATCATTAGCAATCAGAGAGATGTAAATCAAAACTACGATAAGATTTCACCTAACTTCAACTAGAATGCAATCTTTAAAAACATAAACATTGCCGGGTTGGTGGCGTACGCTTGTAATCCCTGCGCTTGGGAGGCCGAGACAGGAGGATTACACAGGTTCGAAGCCTGCTGAGCTGGCTTAAGAGACCATGTTTCCAAAAATAAAATGGATGTGGGAGTGTATCCCAGAGGTAGAAGGGCTTCCAGGAACCCCAGTACCACCACCAAAAAAAAAAAAAAATCCATAAACATTGACAAATACTGGCAAGGATGTGGAGAAGTAGAAATTATAGTACATTGTTGGTGGGATTGCAAATTTGTGCAACCACTTTGAAAAATGGCATGGAGGATCGTCAGAATAGGAATGAACCTACCATAAAATTAAGCAATACCTCTTCTGGATATCTACCCAAAAGAATGGAAACAAACTACCGAACTAATGCATGCATATATATCTTAATAGCCACACAATTTACAATTGCCAAACTATGGAACCAATCAAGATGTCCATCAACAGAAGACTGGATTGAAAACTATGGAATGTGTGAATAATGGAATTTGACTGAGCCATAAAAAGAACAAAATTAAGTCATTTGCAGTGAAATGGATGGAACTGGAGAACATTATGCTAAGTGAGATTAGTCAGTCACAAAAAGTAAAATATTAGATTCTTCCTCTAATATACATAAACTTGGGAGAAAAGGGTCATAATAACAACTCTAGATGTAGAAAAAGAAACCATAGATGAAAAAATAAGGTGATCTACCTGAGGGGAATGGGAGAGCAGATGAGAAAATTTTCTAATGTACATGATGTATATTCATAAATATATTAAAGTCAATCACTAAGCCGAACATGAGAAAAAGAGAGAGGGATGGAATGGGGTTGGAACTGGGAAAGGGGTAAATGAGTGATGTGTGCGTGTATGCCTCTGCCATCTTGTACTCTATTATAATATATGACTGCAATGCATTAATAAAAATTAAAAAAGATTGAGTGTATAGCCTCTCTTAATTTTTGACATATCACTATGAGAAAGGCAAATAAAACTGGTTTTCATTAAGAAAAATATTATTTTATTTATAGCCACTTTGTAAGTCAGTGCAAAGTTTTCTCAAAAGATTGGAAATGGAACCACCATGTGACCCAGCTATACCTCCCTTAGGCATCTTCTAAAGAAACGTGTCAGAATATTATAGTAATATACACATATGCATGTTTATTGCAGACAATTCTCAAGAGCCACATTATGGAACCAGAGAAGGTGTGAAAAATTTACTTTCAGTAATTTTAAAACATGCAACTAATTACTGTTATCTATTGTAGGCATGTTGTGCTACAGATCACTTAAACTTATTCTTTCTGCCTAACAGAAACTTTTCATTTCTTGACTAACATCTCTACTTACCTGTCCACAGCTCCTCCACACCCTACCCCATCCTTACCAGTTCAGCCACTGATATCCACCACTCAATTCACTACTTGTAGCAAGATTGTTTTAGTTAAGTTTAGACTATGTCAAATTAGAATACTTGTTGGTTCAACTTCTCCTTTCTTTTCTCACCAAAATCCATCAAACTTATAAGGTATATATCTTCAGTTTTATCATTTTCTAGACCTTTGTGGCCAACTCTGTATGCTTCCTGTAAAAATAATGTTATCCTCAAAATCTGTACAGGGCCTCTCTTCATTTATACAGACTTGTTTTCACCCACATAATGTCATCAGCCCAGTTTCTTTATTTGATTGTCATAGTCAACAATACACTTGTACATGATGAGCTTGTTTAAAAATATATATGTTATGTTTCACTCTTAATTTATTTTGGTACTGTGTATCAAACATGCTAGACACCACCAATAAAATCACTAAAAATCAAACAATTATTTAAAAAATGAGTGAAAAATGTCCAGGATGTGAAAAACTAGAACCCTTGTGTACCATTAGTGAGAATGTAAAGTAGTACTGCTGCCAGAATAGCAGTCCCATAAAAAATTGTGCGGTATAATTTGAAGTCCAGTGTGGTTTTTGTTACTAAAAATTGCTTTAGCTATTCTTGGTATTGAACACAGAGGCATTGTTCCTTTAAGATCCAAGCCAGTTATTATTACTTTTTTAAAATTTTGAAATGGGGACACACTGAGTAGCTGAAGGTCTTGTTAAGTTTCTGAGGCTGACTTAAATTTTTTCATATAAATTTTAGAACAGTTTTCTATTTATATAAAGAATGATGCTGGTATTTTAATTCATATGTGGAAACTGGGAGAAACTGGGCAAAACAGAGGATTTCATATAAATGAGGATAAACACTAGTGAAATGAGGGGGAAGTGAGGTGGGAGGTGGGAAAAAAATGAGAAATCCAGTGCTGAAAAGAATTCAAATAATTCTGTGTTCACATTTAAAGGTATCTGGATCAATATAAACATTATCTATAGGGGGAGAAGAGGAACACAGAGGGAAACACACAATGAATGCTGTGTGCATATATGTTTCTATTTGTCTGAACTGCACTATAATGTATAATTTCAATGTAGCAATAATAAAAATAAAAAGTTAATAGTCACAACAAGATCTAGCAATTCCAGTTCACATAATATGCTCAAAAGAATTAAAAGCAGGATCTAGAAGGGATGCTGGTAGGGCCATAGTAGCGTTCATAATTGTTAAACATGTAAGCAAACAAAGGGCAACTAAGCATAAGAACAAATAAGATATAATGGAGTGTAATTTATATTTTTAAAGAATGAACATTCTGACATACTGCAACATAAATGAGTCTTGAAAACATGCTAAGTGAAGAAGCCCATCACAATACCTCAAACGTGGGGATTCCTTGTATAGAAGGTACTTAAAGTATGGAGATCATAGAGATACAAGGTTGAACAGTGTTTGTCAAGGGCTCTGGGAGAAAGAAATAGGGAGTTATTGTTTGTTTGTTTTTGTTTGTTGTGACAAAAATACCCACTGGTTTCCTGTCTCCATTGACACCCTTGCTCTTTTATTTCTTTAAACAGGGTCTCTCTAATTTGCTGGGGCTGTCTTTGAACCTGTGGTCCTCCTGTCTCAAACTCTCAGATGCTAAGATTACAGGTATGCTCCACCATATCTGGCTGGGTGTTATTTTTGTAATGGGCAAAGTTTCTTTCTTTCTTTCTTTTTTAATATAATAGTTTCAGTTTTGTGAGATAAAAAATTCTACATATATATAATAACATAAATGTACATTACATTAGTAAAATAAATACTGCAATATATTTATGACAGTAAATTTTATATGATGTGTAAATCACAATAAAAATTTGGAAAAAATCTGTCTTCCATTAAGTTATATTAAATTTGCATAATCCTTCTAAACTAAAGATAAATTGAAATATTAAGATGTAACTTTTTTGAGGATTTTCCTCTATAGTGCAATAAACATACATTATTACAAATGCATTATTCACATGGAGAATTATAACTACAATCAATAATCATCCATATGATTTAAAAAGTCACTTCTTAAAATGTAGACAAATCATTTCAAAAAAAGCTGTGATTTAAAATTATTTTTAATAATATATACCCACATTTTTGTGGAAACAAAATTTAGGAAGCATAATTTTATTCTAATATTACATTTGTTATTATCAAAGTAGTTCTAGAAAAAGTGGAATATAATTCTGAACTTTTTCATTTCATTATATCCAGATGATCTTTTAGTTTTATAATATTTTACAAATTTTCCTGACAAACAATTTAAATAATTCAATGCAATGACAGATAATTTTTAACTAAAAATGAGAAACAAGATATATATTGAATTTGTGGTGCTAGTAGGATCACTTTTTCTCTCTACGTTCTTAAACTTCTCGTTTTAGAATTTTTCTTTCTTTAAATAAAAAGTAAAATGGAAGCAGAAATGTGTTTGCTTTCTACATAGAGAAATGTATCAATAACTGTATAGGATGCAGATACACACACACACACGTTGGAGTATTCCTTTGAACTATGCCCTACCCTATTTATTTATTTATCGCATATTCATTTATTGTGAAACAAGGTCTTAATAAGTTGTGAGAGTCTTGCTAAGCAGCTGAGGCTGGGCTCAAAACTGCAAACATCATGTCTCAGCTTCCAAAGTAATGGGATAAAGGCTATGTGGCACCATGCTTAGTTGTAAAAAGCATTTAGGATTTTAATGTTTGTCCTTCCTCTATCTTACCATTATAGAACAAACCTTAATTTTATAACTTATCCCCATGCTGCTGCATGCTTTTTCCTTCCTATGTGTGTCAGGACTTCTATTTCACAAATTCTAAATGTGATATTGTTGACATTATTCTCTTTTATTTATAGTGTGTGTGTGTGTGTGTGTGTGTGTGTGTGTGTGTGTGTGTATGTGTGGTACTGGGATGGAAGTCAGGGGCATTCTATCTCCAAGAGACACACCAGCCCTATTTTTTATTTTTATTTTGAAACATGGTCTCACTGAGTTACAAAGGGCCTCACTAAATAGCTGAGACTGTCCGTGAACCCAGATCCTCCTGTCTCAGCCTCCAAATGCTGGGATTCCAAGCGTATGCTCTCACGCCCAGATTATTCTACATTTTCAAGATTATTTATACTTGATTATATTTCCCACTTCCTCAGTCCCTTTCCCATAAAATAACTACCAACAGAATAGCTTTGGCTTTGCCAAAACAAAAAAAATATGTATAGATCGAATTTTTCAGTTCACAAAATAAGTCATACTTTTTCAGAAAATGTTTACATATTCATGTCAGATTCAGTTTTTTATGTGGATAAAAGGAGACAATGATAGGCAATATTTTCTTTTGCTGGTCTGGGATGAAACCCAGGGGCTTTAGACCTCCGTGCTACATTCCTTGCCCTAATTTTTATTCTTTATTTTGAGGCAGGATCTCACTAAGTTGCAGAGGGCCTCACTAAGTAGCCGAGGATATCTGCAATCTGTGATCCTCCAGTCTCAGCCTCCCGAATGCTGGTATTACAAGTGTGCACACCAGGCCCAGCTGATAGGCAATATTAGAATGGCAAATGGCAGAATTAATAATGGGCCATATTTTAGATGCTTAATTTATCTTCTCTTTCTTAAACCAATTCCTCAGAATGGTTCATCTAAGCCACAACACCCCATATTGCCCTTCAAAATATGAACTGTTAATGTACATTTTTGTGAGCTTCACTGGGGTTTAATTGATATTCCAATAACATTTTTTTTGTATGTGTAAATTTTAATTTAGGCACTAATATTTTATTTGCAATTTTTCACAAATAGTATTATATTGTGATATTTTTGTTTTCTTTTTTTCAGTGATACTGTTGATGGAATTCAGGGTCATTTTACTTCTGAGCCATACCCTAGACCCTTTTATTTTTTTTATTTTGAAACAGGGTGTCACTCAATTATTTCATGCTGGCCTCAAGCCCTCCATCCTTTACTCTCATCCTCTGAAGTACTGGGATTACAAATATGTGCCACCATGCCCAGTTTGTAAATTTGTTCTTAATTAGGTCATAATCACACTAAAATCTATGATCATTAGGATTAGTGAAATGATTTTCTACTATGCTTATCTATGCTAATTGTAGGACCAATCCCTTTTAGTCGTTCTGAGCACCTGTCAAAATTTGTTGTGAGCACCCGGATTGTTTTTTCAACCGCCCTTGGATTACTGAATGATTTAGCCTCATAAATAGTGATTCAGAAGTACCCAGCAATTTTGCCAACACTCAAACCCAGGGGACTTCTGCTGAAGCACAAAAGCCTGGCTCCTTTTCCTGGAGCTGCACTGAACTCAGAAGCATCGTTTCTATACTTCAGCGATCTGCTCCAGGTGTATTAGAGCTGAGACTTTGCTTAACGCTACACACATTCTTGGTGTCTTCCTCTCTTGAGTCACTTCTCTCACTTTCTTACAAGTAATGATTTATTTCCAGAAGTACTTTCTTAATGAGTCTCTGGTATTGTTTTAAAAGTACCCGAGGAACCTACAACAGTGGTACTGTAATGTATTTTTACCTTATTTTTCTCAAAGATCAAGAACAGTAAATCAGTATGTGTTAAGTGCATATATGTGCTATAATTCCTACAAAAAAGTATGGGAGTGGCAACTGATCCTTGCTGAGGGTGACACTGAAACTCAAAAGAACAGTGTATTTAGAAAAGACTATTTTATAGGGTATTAGTTGATCACCAGACAAATCTCTCTCTCTCCATATCTCTCTCTCTCTCTCTCTCTCTCTCTCTCTCTCTCTCTCTCTCTCTCTCTCTCTCCCTTTTACACTGTCAAAATGATAAGTAAACAGATCAGTGGAATAGAATGAATACTTTTTAAAAAATACATTTATTTTCAATTGATTTTCAATAAGGATGCCAATTAAATATCTCAAAATATTCTTAATTTTTATCCTTTGTTGTGGCATTAAGGGTGGAACCCAGGGGCATTCTACCTCTGAGCTACACCCCCAGCCCTATTTTTTATTCTTTATTTTGAAACAGGGTCTCACTGAGTTCCAAAGTATCTCACTAAGTAGCTGAGGTTGTCTGAGAACTGTGATTCTCCTGTCTCATTCCCCCAAATTCTGGGATTACAAGTGTGTGCCACCACACCTAGCCTCAAAACATTCCTTATGACCAGTTAATTGCACTTTTGGTGTTATTTTAAATGTGTAAATCTAAATATTTTTAAAGAAATAAATTTGAAGCCAGGCATGATTACATCTGTTGTAATCCCATTACTTGGAAGCTGAGACAGAATGATTGCAGTTTTTCAGCCAGCTTCAGCCACATAGCAAGATCCTTTACAATTTAGGCAGAACCACCTTCAAAAATCAAAAGAACTAAAACAAAATAGGGCTGGAGGTGCAGCTTTGAGTTAGAATGCCCCTGAGTTCAATCTCCAGTACTACACAACAAAGAAGAAAGAGGGGAGGAGGAGGATGAGGAGGAGGAGGAGGAGGAGGAGAAGGAGGAAGAGGAGGAGGAGGAGGAGGAGGAGGAGGAGGAGGAGGAGGAGGTGAGAGGAGGGGAGGAGGAGGAGGAAAGAGGAGGAGGAGGAAGAGGAGGAGGAGGAAAGAGGAGGGGGAGGAGGAGGAGGAAAGAGGAGGAGGAGGAGGAAGAGGAGGAGGAGGAGGAGGCGAGAGGAGGGGGAGGAGGAGGAAAGAGGAGGAGGAGGAGGAGGAGGAGGAGAGAGGAGGGAAAGGAAGAGGAGGAAAGAGGAGGGGGAGAAGGAGGAGGAGGAGGAGGAGGAAGAGGAGGTGAGAGGAGGGGAGGAGGAGGAGAAAAGAGGAGGAGGAGGAAGAGGAGGAGGAGGAGGAGGAAAGAGGAGGGGGAGGAGGAGGAGGAAAGAGGAGGAGGAGGAGGAGGAAGAGGAGGAGGAGGAGGCGAGAGGAGGGGGAGGAGGAGGAAAGAGGAGGAGGAGGAGGAGGGAAGAGGAGGAGGAGGAGGAGGAGGAGGAGGAGGAGGAGGAGGAGGAGGAAGAGGAGGAGGAGGAGGAGGAGGAGGAGGAGGAGGAGAGAGGAGGGAAAGGAAGAGGAGGAAAGAGGAGGGGGAGAAGGAGGAGGAGGAGGAGGAGGAAGAGGAGGTGAGAGGAGGGGAGGAGGAGGAGAAAAGAGGAGGAGGAGGAAGAGGAGGAGGAGGAGGAGGAAAGAGGAGGGGGAGGAGGAGGAGGAAAGAGGAGGAGGAGGAGGAGGAAGAGGAGGAGGAGGAGGCGAGAGGAGGGGGAGGAGGAGGAAAGAGGAGGAGGAGGAGGAGGGAAGAGGAGGAGGAGGAGGAGGAGGAGGAGGAGGAGGAGGAGGAGGAGGAGGAGAGAGGAGGGAAAGGAAGAGGAGGAAAGAGGAGGGGGAGAAGGAGGAGAAACCTAAATAGGATAGAAGTGTTTTAAATTCCTGCAGATGGCGTTTAAGGCTACTCCATTTTTTCAACATCCAACTTATTATACCCAAAGTATGTTGAAATGCAAGACTTCCTCTCCAGCATGCATGTATCCTTGTAATATGTCTCTAAAGAACTATATCAGCTACTTAAATAGACAGAATTGTTGGTCTCTTTTGTGTTGTGATTTTGCAGTAAGATTCCCATGAATAAATATTTTGAAACCACCAACCTAGGTATTTAACATTCAGAAAATCTGTTTAGAAATATGTTTACTTAGAAAATTTCCATAGTACATAGAATAACATCTATATCTAGGAAAATGTTCTATTGGAATGGCAAAGGTTTACTTTCACCTGACTTTGAAGAAAATCTCAAAACCCCAGCAGTAACTCTCATATTCATGTTTACAAAGACATTTATCTAATTTGTGTGAGCTATGTAATAAAATATGATTTTTTTTTGTTGTTGTTGGTACTAGGGGTGGAACCCAGCAGCTTTCTACCTCCAGCCTACACTCCCAGACCTATTTTATACTTTATTTGGAAACAGGGTCTTACTAAGTTGCTGAGAGCCTCACTCAGTAGCTGAGGCTGGCTTCGCACTTGTGCAATCCTCCTGTCTTAGCCTCCCAAGCGCGGGGATTACAAGCATGCACCACCAGGCCCGGCTGTAAAATACGATTTTTTAAAGTCCCAATTTCACTTGGTTTCCTTCCTTCCTTCCTTCCTTTCTTTCTTTCTTTCTTTCTTTCTTTCTTTCTTTCTTTCTTTCATTTTTGGTACTGGGGGTGGAACCCAGAGGCTTTCTACCTCTGGGCTATACTCCCAGACCTATTTTATCACAGGGTCTCACTAATTTGCTGAGAGCCTCACTAAGTAGGTGAGGCTGGCTTCGAACCTGTGTGATCCTCCGGTATCAGCCTCCCAAACTTGGGGATTACAAGCATGCACCACCATGCCCGGCTTCACTTGGCTTCTTAAGGATTCTAAACTTTATTAAGACAAGAGTAAAAGGACATGTCATATTCACTTGCTTAATGCAGAAATGCAATACTTATTTTTAAAATAAATAATCATATGTAAGTATGCTAACAGAGAAAGTGTAGATTCTAGTATTGTTTTTAATTTAGTGAACCTGAATGGAGGGAGTGGAGGGAAAATAATGTCATTGTATGAGCTATGAAATTCCAATTGCCAAAAATCCCAATGGAAAATGAGTATGAAAATAGTGTAGTCATTTCCTTTATGACACAAAAAACAGGAAATTGGAAATGAGAGCATGCATTTTTCTGAATTCAATATTCTTTTCTTGTTCAGTGTTTCTTCTTCTTTTAAACAGGTATTAGGGCTTGAACTCAGGGACATTCTACCTCTTTTTTTTTTTTTTGGTGGTGGTACTGGGGTTCCTGGAAGCCCTTCTACCTCCGGGCTACACTCCCAGACCTATTTTTACATTTTTATTTGGAAACAGGGTCTCCTAAGCCAGCACACGCGGCTGGCTTCGAACCTGTGCGATCCTCCTGTCTCTGCCTCCCAAGCGCGGGGATTACAAGCGTGCGCCACCACACCCGGCAGACATCCTACCTCTGACACTAGAAATTTAATATATTATGAATAGCATTACCAATCAAATATTCTCCAAGTACTCCGATTACATGCATGTGCCACTCCTGATGTGATTTGTTTCTAAAAAATTATTTTGGCCCCTACTTGTGTGTGCATGTATGCCTCCACTATCATACTTGAGTAAGATGTATGACTACAATGCACCAATAAAAATTGTTAAAACTTAAGAATAAAAATTGTTTTAGATAAGTATTTTATTATGCTATTTTTAATCTGATGTAATGAGTATTTTTACAAATTGGTTACAATTTGTCATTTACCAAGTAAAATAAAGCCGATTGATATCATGGGGAAAAAAGAAAAAAATAAAAAGTCTTAGGAGAAAGGTCTCTTGGTTGCATATAATATTTGCAGACTTCTAAACAATGTTATATGAAATATTGAGTATAGTTTCTCAATATTTGAAAATATGAAGCTCTCTTTCTCTGTTCTTATTCAATGGCAAAATGAGATAGAACTAACAAAAATACATATTTTAGTCCAGGAATCATCTAAGTAAAATATTCAAGATGGAAATATACTAATTCTTTGTGTAGCAATGTTGATGTTATTAATATATTTCTATAAAATAATTTAAGAATGGCTTTAAAATATTATGGATTTAACTGCTTTGTTCCATTTCAAGTATGATTAATATGATAAAATCATATAGTATGTGTAATATTACATACTATGCACCTAGATCAATTCCTTGCTTTTGATGTAGGCAAATTTCCATTAGGCACTTCAAAAATAATTTATATATTTGTCTTGCTTAAGCATGTTTTACTTATATGTTTTGCTTATCTGAGTGAAAACAAATTAAAAAGAATATGAATCTATATTGCTTTGTAAGTACTTCGGAATATATAAAATAAATATGTCTTATCAGTTTCCCGGCTATTTTAAAATTTCAATAAAGCAACAGATGATAGAATGTAACACTGAATAGTTTATGACTTTTGATGAAGACAAGTAGAAGGAGAAATAGTGATAAATAAAATCAAGGTAAATATACTTATTTTTAATTTTGTCATTTATGATGGGATGACTATTATTATTATAGATTAATAAAACATATTACTTTTTATTGAATGAAGTCATAACTTTAAAGTAATCAAAATGTAAAAATTGGTTCTTCATTATATTCTCTAGAAACTTTAATATACTATACTTTCAATAGCAATATCAGGGAAAGTATGCTTGCCCTCTCCTCCCTCTCTCTCTCTCTCTCTCTCTCTCTCTCTCTCTCTCTCTCTCTCTCTCTCTCTCTCTCGTTATTTTCCATTTAGAGTACATAGAAGCATAGCCAATTCTTTTATGCACCATATTTGGGTTGTTTCATAATGATATGGCTCTTTAATGAAAAAATTCAAATAAGCTTGTAAGCATAGGTTATAAAGAAACACTTATGTGTGGATTACTCTTCATAAATAGACAAAATGCCACAAGATGCATTCAAATGTGGTCAGAGCTGTGTAAGGGCAGCTCAATCATAATCACCCATGGTGAGAAAAAATTTCATGGAGTGAAAATCTAAAGACACTGCTTATCTTCCCCTCAAAATGAAAATCTGCTAGCCATGAGAATGGGTTGCACACAGTCACCACCATAATTCACTGAATAATGACTTGAGCTTTTATGGTAGAAATTTGACTCAGATGAGGGACTGAAAGAACACTCAGTGGGAAGTAACTGCACTTCCCCAAAGCTGATGAACTTTAGAACTAAGGTAAGTTGAGGAAAAATGGAAATCAGGCCTCCTACTGTATCTGTAGCAAGCACTCACACTGATAATGTAATAGATATTGATGCCTGCCCACAGAGATGAGTGGTTGAAGAAGAAAAGAGCCATTTTTCAGTCCTTGATTTCATGTTATTCTTCCCATGACTGGTGCTTGAAAGCTAGTAAAATAATTCAAGAATAGCATTACCTCTGGAATGTATCTAATTGGGTAAATGGTGGAAGGTCATAGTTTCTGCTGATGGAGAGGGTAGTTACAGTTACTTCATGTGTTTGTTTAAGGGAGTTTTATGATGCTCTGTGAATTTTGTTATTTTTGAAAAAGTAGTATAATAATGCTTTTATCCTTATTTCTTTAGACATGTATTGGCACTTCAAACAGTGTATCCAGGCCCTGTTCCATTTCATTTCATTCCATTATCAGTGAAAATCTATAGGGTAACAGAAGGAGAGAACTTTCTTAAGATAATAAAAAATGAAATCTTTATGTTGATTATAATATTTATTTATTCAAAAACATAACTTTAATAAATCACCGTGTCTTATATAGGTGTGTATGACTTTCCCTTTTTTACTCAAAAAGGTATTTAGTTATTCCATCTTCTTATTCCTACTTTATGGTTTAAGATCCTCTATTTATGAAATATATAACAGGCTCTTATGAACTATAATAGCCTCATTGTGTTGAAGAACAGTAGAATTGATTACTTCTATACTTGATACTCCCTCTCCTTACTCTTCCTAGCTTCTACTCGATGTAATAGTCCCTTCTATATTACAACAAATCTACTTGAAGGTGACTTTTATATACATATTGCAATTTGGAATTATGATTCATGCATCTATACATCAACATTAATACTTTACAAACACTAACTATAAAAATAAATGAGATAATATGTATTATATTTCTTATTATTCTCAATTTACTCCAGATCTCAGTCATTACACCTTCAATATAGTTACAAATTGATGAGTGAATCAGTAAGAAATTAAATTTTCAATTCACTATAAACAATCAATCAGGAAATGCTTTTTTATTATTTCTTAATAATAAAGCTAATAAATTTCTATAAAATCTATCAAATCTCTATTGTATGTTAAAACCTAAAGGTCTCTCATTTCAACTTTTATGAATGTAAAGTAGTGTTGCAACTTCATCCAGATTTTGAGCTTTTCTACAATAATTAAATAGTTGTACAAGAATCAGTAAAACAAGTTGTTTTTAATTAATTCTTGTAAATATTTACTGTTTTCCAATAATTTTAATGAGATAAATTAAAAGTTATGTATAAATTTGAAGCATATATTGGCATTCTATTACTATGAATCTAGTAATTTTAAAGTCTTTTGCATAATTTCCAGGTCTTTGCTCTGTCTTGAGTTGACTTTTGTGCAGGGTAAAAGGTTGGGGTTTAATTCCATTTTTCTACAAATGGATAATCAGTTTCCCCAGCATTACATTTGAAAAGGTTTTTGATACCTTTTTCAAAAAATGTTTATATGTGGATTTGTTTCTACATCATATATTGTTCCATTGGTCTATGTGTCTATTTTTGTGCCAATACTATGCTGTTTTTATTAATATAGCTTTTAGTATAATTTGAAGCCAGGTCCTGCATGTTCCTTTTTGTTAAGAACTGCTTGACTATTATAGATCTTTTTTTTTTCATAGAAATTTTAAGACTGATTTTTCTAGCTTTGTGAAGAATTTTATTTATGTTTTAATAGAGATAACACTGAATTTGTAGATTATTTTTGGGAGAATGTCCATTTTATTACATTTATTCTACCTCTCCAAGAACATAAAAGATTTTTCTATCTTCTAATTTCTTCAATTTCTTTTATAGTGTTTTAAAATTTTTATTGTAAGTTTTTTACATCCTTGGTAAGATTTATTCCTAGGTATTTTATTAATTAATTGGTTAATTAATTTACTTACTATTTGACAATATTGTGAATGGAAATATTTTACGGTTTTTTCAGTGAATTCCTGAAAAGCATAAAGAAAAGGAACACTACTTTGTTGATTTTTAAAATCATCTCTAGAAGTCTTTTGATTGTTTTTGGTCTTCTAAATACAGTATCAAGTCATCTGAAAATAGAGAGGATTTAGTTCTTTGTGTTTTATTTGTATGCCTTTGATTTTCTTCTCAGAATTAATAAATGGGATGGTATTAAATTAAAAACTTTCTGTGCAATAAAGAAAACCAGCAGTCTAAAGAGAAAGCCTACAGAATAGCGATCTTTGCCAGATACTCTTTTGATAAAGGACTTATCTCTGGAATAATAAAAGAACTTAAATGATTTAACACTAAAAATTAGCTCAATCAGGAAATGTGTGGCAGAAATAGATACTTCACAAAAGATGAAATAAAGTTGGATAATAAATATAGAAAAAGTGTTCAACATCTTTAGCAATCAGGGACATGCCAATTAAAACTACACTGAAATAGCATCTAACCCCAATTATAATGAAATCATCAATAATTCAAAAACAAATGCTGATGAGGATGTGGGTAAATAAAAACTCTTATGCACTCTCGGTAGGATTGCAAATTAGTGCAGCCATTATGAAGATCAGTGTGAAAGTTTCTCAAAAACTGCAAATGGAACCATCATATAATCCATGTATACTACTCCTGGATATTATTTCAAAAGCTGAAATCAAAATATTATAGTAGTACATGCATATCCATTTTTATAGCAACACAATTCACAATAGCCAAATTATGAAATGAGCCTAGGTGTCCAGCAACAGATGAATGGATTTCAAAAGTATGTGATACAAACACAATAGAATTACACTCAGTAATAAAGAACAAAGTCTTGTCATTTGCAGAAAAATAGGTAGATATGGTTAACACTATGTTAAATGAAATCAGAGATTCACAGACAATGAAGGGTACTATGTTTTCTCACATATGTGGAAGCTAGAGGATAATTGTTATACAAGAAGTACTTCATATAAAGCAGGAAAAACTCCAGTGGAGTGATGAAAGATGTCTAGAAGAGGGTGATTATAAAAGTTGGGGGAGGAAGAATTAATGAATGTATCACTTCCATTGATGTACTTATTATATATACATATGTATGTATATATGTAAATTATCAATGCCAATCTCAATATAATATATGACGAAGGGGAGTGAATGGCAAGGGAGCTGGGGAAAGCTCACCAAGTACTGTGTACAGGTTTGTCTCTATCACTCTGGAGACTACAATGCACCAATAAAAGTGTATTTAAAAAAAAGAGCACTCTAGAGTCGGGTATGGTGACACACAACTGTAATCCCCAGTTCTTGGGAAGATGAGACATGAGGACTGCATATTCTAGGTCAATATTAGCAACTTGGCAAAGCCATTAGTAACTTGTTGAGACCGGTTTCAAAATATAAAGTAAAATAGGGCTAGACGTATAACTCAGAGGCACCTTGCCCCTAGGTTCAATTCCCAGTAATGTGCGCACACACACACACACACACACACACACACACACACACACACATGCACTCAGTACTCTGGTTAAAATTTAATTTAGCAAGTACCATGTACATGTATGTCAATATCACTCTGAAGTTCAGTATGATGTGAGATTATAATGTGCCAATAAAAGTATATTTAAAAAGAGAAATAAAAATAAAACCAGTGGTTCACATATATACACACAAGAACGTTTACTGTACATTAATGTGACTATGAATGCTTATTTTAAATATTTTTCTATTACTCGGTAGATTTCCCGGGTTTTTGTTTGAATCGAGTTTCAACTTATGGATACGATGAGTGAAAAATTATGCTTGACTAATTACTTTATTGTTTGAGAATATAAAGTCATACATTTTGCTGAATAAAATTACCTGGGTACTTTTTGAGTTTCATTATGTAACTAAATAAATTAATATCATCTTAAATCACTACAGCAGAATAACATCACTACCTTGAATTTGTCCTAATTGCTTACATAATACTCAATACACCAGGATTCTTTGCTCCTGTGTTGCTTAACAATAAATTTGACCTTTCTCTAAAGACAGTAGAAAGTTTTACTTTAAATGTCTCCAAAAACTTAGATTTCATTATTTATTTATTTATTTATTTATTTATTTATTTATTTATTTATTATTTGCAGTACAGGATGGAACCCAGGGGCATTCTACCTCTGAGCTACACTCCCAGCCCTGTTTTTTATTCTTGATTCTGAAACAGGGGCTTACTGACTTGCAAAGGGCCTCACTAAGTAGCTGAGGCTGTCTGCAATCTCTGCCTCCCAAATGCTGGGATTACAAGCATGTGCCACCGCGTCCAACTCATTTTATTATCTATCATCTATCTATCTATCATCTATCTATCTATCTATCTATCTATCTATCATCTATCTATCTATCTATTCTTGTATGCATAATACTGTGAGTTGAACCCAGGGGCTTTCTTCCTCCAGGCTCTACTTCCCCATCCTTTTGGTTGGTTGTTCTGAGACAGGGTCTCACTAAGCTTCTTAGAGTCTCTCTATAGTAATAAGGCTGGTCCCGAATCTGGCGTTCTTCTGTTTCTGAGATTATAGTGTGCACCATCAAGCAGTTTATATCATTACATTCCAGAGATTAGTAACAAAGCCTTAACTAACTATAGGAAAAAAATGGTAAAAGAAGGTAGAGAAACAAATAGAATATTCAGTTAGAGATTTGTTGTTAAAACAATTATACGACAAGAAGGGGAAGGAGAGAACCAAAACAGAAATCACAATTTATCATGACATAAATGTTTCTGAGAGAAAAGAAAATAATTGGACATATAATAAATCACTTCAAATATACATATGTATAGGTTTCCTCTACATGTGTGTATACCAACTTGGTTAATAGTAGGAGCTTAATTAAACTCAACTTTATAATTAGTGAGCTGTACTATACCTACTTCCAGATAATTTTCTCAAGAATCCTGTGGCAGAGGTATAAATCAGCATTTAAATATACTAGGGATTTAAAGAACTCCCTGATTGGAGCAATTCCTAAAATCCTCTATCTCAATACTTATAATATTTATTTTCCTGTACTTATAAATAGGATAATTTGGTTTCCACTCAATTTACAATTTATAAATTTAGGTTTAAAACATTTACTCAATATAAAATTAAAATGACCCATAGTAATGAAACTAAAAAAAGAACACCAGCTCTTCAAATTATAAACTGTATGTCTTTTTTAACAGCTATATCTTTAAGAAAGATTATTAGTTCATTTAAGGTGCAAGAATGAAGATACATTAAAAGGGTTGAAGAATATATTTATGTAAAATATATATTAATAACTTTTACTTGAAAAAAACAAATATATAAACATACTATAGTATCTACATCTTAATAGGAAAATGTAAAAGTAAAGACTCAAACACTATAATGTAGGTTAAAAAAAGGTGTCACAAATTGTCACTGTGAGTATGAACTGTGGAAGTGGTTTTTTTTAATTATTTATATCAAAGCTTGTCAAATTTTCTGAAGTATACATTTCACTAGTTCCATTAGATTTTTTTCACATTTTAGAAAAAATATATAATGCTGTATTGGTTTTTATAGAAAAATACAGCAAAATCAACCTCAAGGATAATTAATAAAATAAGTTATGGATCATCTGTTTCATGAACTTTTACATACTATTAGAAACTTGTATAAGAAATTAACTTATATGGAAATACTCAAAGGAAGAATGACTTGAAATATACCTTAAATTTTTATCCTGTCTAATACTTTTTGAGAACTTTATTCATTTTAAATGATATTTTAATAATTTTAATGCTTCATACATTTTCATAACCATTATTTAGTGTAGATGTGGTGAGCTGCCATTGAAAGATGGCGCCGGCTTCCTGCCTCTGAGCTTGATTAGGCACATGGCTGTGCAGGAAGCAACTCCATATTTGGAGGCTAGGGTTGCGTAACACATGACGTGGTGGTGACCTGACGAGCGTGAGCCAGTGAGTGAGTGAGATGTGGCAAGAAGTGATTGGGGGAGTTAATGTTTATAATGCCCTGCGCGAGGCAGATCTTCGCCATTCCGCCATTACGAGTATCCTGAATAAACGGCTTGCAAGAAGAGCTTCGTGTCGTGTCTTAATCGCTGGTCGAGGGACGCGACAACTGGTGGCCCGTACGGGGAAAAAACAGCTCCCGTGCGTGAAGCTCAGAACTTGCTGTCGTCAGGGAAGGTGCACCGGTAAGTCCCCTGGTAAGTTGGGGGGTCCGCGAAAAATGCGGGTAACCGCTCTCACCTGTGGATAAGGGGAGAGCAAATCCAGTAGAGCTGCGATCAAAGCAGACGGGAAAGTGACAGTAGAGCTGCGATCAAAGCAGACGGGAAAGTGACAGTAGAGCTGCGATCAAAGCAGACGCGGGAAAGTGGAAGTAGAGCCGCGGTCAAGCAGACGCGGGAAAGTGAAAAGTGGAGTTGCGGTTAAAGCAGACGCGGGAAAGTGAAAGTGGAGTTGCGGTTAAAGCAGACGCGGGAAAGTGAAAAGTGGAGTTGCGGTTAAAGCAGACGCGGGAAAGTGAAAAGTGGAGTTGCGGTTAAAGCAGACGCGGGAAAGTGAAAGTGGAGTTGCGGTCAAGCAGACGCGAAAAAGTGAAAGTGGAATTGCGGTTAAAGCAGTCGCGGGAACGCGAAGGTAGAGCCGCGATCAAAGTGGACCATTTTGAATTTCATTTTGAGCTTAGTTTTGGGATGGGGGCTTCGCAGTCTCATCCAATTTTTTTGGCTCTCCAGGAGCTACTTTATTCTAGAAGTTTAGAATTTAGAGAGTCTACTTTAGAGAAATTTTTAAATGATTGTGACAGAGCTGCTCCATGGTTTGCTGTCTCAGGTAACCTGACAGTTCCTAGTTGGGAAAAGCTTGGTCGAGATCTTGAATATGCCAAGCAACAGGGAAGCCTTAATCCCTGTGTTCTACCTATTTGGAAATTGGTCAAAGGTTGTTTAAAAGATCAAAAATATGATGATGCTATTAAGGAAGGGCAAACCGCCCTCGAGTTACTCAAAGAACAGAAATCTGAAAAGCATAAGTCAGAACGGGCAGTTAGTGAAGCAAAGGAACCTGTCTGTTCCTCACTCTATCCGAATTTGTCTGAATTTAAAGGGCCAGACTCCTCTTCTGATTCTTCTGATGAAGAAAAGGGTTTGTTAAAGAAACAAATGGCCTGTGTGTCAATTCATTCAGCCTCGAAAAAATCTCGTTTGCCTAAATTAGATCTGGACTTTCCTATGCCCTCAGGTTTACAAGATCCTCCTCCTGGGCCACCGCCATCCTCCACTCAGGGATCTCATAATTCCTTTTGCCCTCAAGTTTGGTCACGTGTTAGAACTGAGCTCCCGTTGGCCTTTCCTATTTTTCAAGATACACAGGGTGCTTGTTTTTATGAACCCCTTGATTTTAAGGTCATTAAGGCATTAGCAGAATCAGTTCGCATGTATGGGGTCACAGCTTCCTTTACATTAGCCCAAGTGGAAGCTCTGGCTAGAAACTGCATGACGCCAGGGGACTGGAATGGATTAACACGAGCGTGCCTCACCCCTGGACAATTTTTGGAATGGAAGGCCTTTAACATAGAATATGCCTCTGATCAGGCTGCTGCTAATGCTCTTGCTGGAAATCCTCAATGGGATCGAGATATGATTTTAGGACAAGGTCTACATGCCCAAAATCAAACCCGACTTCCTTTGGAAGTTTATAATCAAATAAATTTTTGTGCTATTAGAGCATGGAAATCCCTTAGGAGCTCAGGGGAATCTGCTGGTAATCTAACCAAAATTAAGAACAAGTTGAGGTATTATGGCAGCTTGCTCAGCTTGGATGTGAATGGAGATATCCTGGTCTCTGTGTTACCAGCGTTCAATATGAAAACTTTACAAAAGCCGCTAACCTATCTCGGTAGTTGTCAATTTATCTTTTAGGCAACTGGACGGGAGAATTTGAAACCCAACTAGAGAGATTACGCACTGCCGTGGTCACCGTCAACTCAACTCGTGTGGACATCAGTTTGGCTGAAGGACTGTCATCTTGGATAACTCGTGCCATGAATCATCTAAAGGAATGGGCTGGATTGGGGGCCTTGATGGGATTATTGGTTGTGGCTGTGTTGTTTTGTGTCTGGTGCATTGCTCGTCTTCGCCAAAGTTTTAATCATAATACAGCCATGTTTATACAGGCCTGTGTGGCTATCGAGGCAGGACAATCACCCCAAGCCTGGCTCGCGGCAGCTAAGGCATAATGGCTCAGGTTGCAAGGCAAAGCACTGCAGCTGAGGGCACAAGTTTGGTCCTCAGGAAGAGTACGCTTGACTGCACACGGGTTAGGCACCCAAGTACCCGTCCCTAGAAAAAGGTGCCAGTAATTAATAGGGGTCGAAACTCTGCTCTTACCTGTTGCCTATAAAAACAAAAAGGGGGAATTGTGGTGAGCCGCCATTGAAAGATGGCGCCGGATTCCTGCCTCTGAGCTTGATTAGGCACATGGCTGTGCAGGAAGCAACTCCATATTTGGAGGCTAGGGTTGCGTAACACATGACGTGGTGGTGACCTGACGAGCGTGAGCCAGTGAGTGAGTGAGATGTGGCAAGAAGTGATTGGGGGAGTTAATGTTTATAATGCCCTGCGCGAGGCAGATCTTCGCCATTCCGCCATTACGAGTATCCTGAATAAACGGCTTGCAAGAAGAGCTTCGTGTCGTGTCTTAATCGCTGGTCGAGGGACGCGACATGTAGATACAATTATGATCCTACTTTGCAGATGAGTATACACTGAGTTATGGAGAGATTTATGTTTTTTGAAGATTACAGGGTTAATAAGTGGTGGCTCTGGAAGCAACTCAAGGCAGCTTGGTTATAAATTTGTGTTATTCATAATAAACTATAAATAATAATATATACACAGAGAGATCACACATGCTTATATAGGCAAAAAGATTTCTGTAACTACATAAATATGCAAAAATAGAATAGAAAAAATGGAAAACAGAATGAGGAGACAGATATCAGACTTATATTCATGAAACCAGAATATGGGATTCATGCAAGTTGCTACCACAACCATTTGGGGCAGTGCTTTCCTTTTTGCAACAGTGTGTTATTAATATTAAACCTTTAATAAATATATACTTTTTATTTACTGAGTCTCTAACTGAATGTTTGTTGTGCATAAGTTTATACAAAATAAACATTTAGAAAAACAACATTGGCATTCATCAATGCTTTTATATTTTGATAGTATCTGAATTCTGTGTGTGTGTGTGTTTGTGTGTGTGTGTGTGTGTGTGTGTGTGTGTGTGTGTGTGTGTGGTACCAGAGATTGAGCACAGAGACATTCTACCTCTGAACTACACCCCAAACCTATTTCCTATTTTTATTTTGAAAAAGGGTCTCATTAGGTTGAGATTTACTACTTGCTGAGGTTGTCCTTGAGTCTTCTATGATCCTCCTGTCTTAGCTTTCCAAGTACTGAGGTACAAGTGTAAGCACCACACCAGGATTATTATCTAAATTCTGGAAAATGGGATTATGTCAGTGAATGACACTTAATTGTATTCCACTTCAAAAAATCTTGAAAATTACTTGCAAAATCATATTTAAGTTGAAGCCTTCTAAATATTCTAGGTTCATGCAGTCATAATGTATCAGTAATATTTTAAGGCCACCCCTAAATATACTGTCTGGTATTAACTGAGTACATTACTAAATTTATTAAATTGTTAAGTATAAACCACTTAGTACATCAGTTTACATGATAAATGTCATGCATCTTTGTTTCCTTTGGAAGTTTAAAATAAACTTGGGAGATCTTGTAATTTCAATTAGGCTGCCATGGGAAACTCAATTCATTTTTAAAACAATTTTTATAATATTTAAATTTATTAGCTAGAAATAATATAGGATTTCATTTCTAGTATGAATTTCAATATATAATAATTTATTCAATGATACATCTATTATTAATAATGCAAATACCTATACTATTGACAGATGTTTCTTTTAGTTTTAATGCTTATGATCTTTAGTGATATAAATGTAATCTATTCCTTGCATCTGTAATAATTTTTTATAATTTTCTTATTTTAGTAATACATTATTTGAAATGTTCCTGATTATTTTCATGACCTATTCATTTCTTTATTGATACTCATAATGGTACCATGTCAAAATGAAGTATAAGGTTGAAAATAGCTGCTTGAATAGTGGTAGCTATTAAAATGAAGATAAAAGATGCCGATGCACATTTTATCATTTTAAAAATGTGCTTGGTTTGCTTATGATGTGTTTTTATTTTTTAATGATGTAAGTGAGCCATATGCCTGCTCCATTTATGAATTCTCTCCACTTTAAAACACTGGGAATATTTAACAATGGCATAAAATGTTGGAGGTAAACAGAGAGAATGAATTTTCTAACAGCAGTAACTCAACAGATAAATAAAAAAATTGTGCCATTTTGATAAGACATTTTTGAAAACCGTATGTATAAATACACAAGTTCTTTAAATAAATTTTCATGGTGAATTAAAAGACAACTAAGGTTCAGTGGAACCATAAAATTAAATGATCTGTAACTTAATAATACTGTGTCTATAAATAAACTTTTCATATATATTATACCCTGTTATTGTTAGATATAGAATGTTCTCAAAAGGCTCATTTATAAAATTTCAAAGTTTAAAGAATCAAGTCATGAGAATTGTAATCTCATCCGTAGAAACCAAGGGCAGTGGAGAGTGGCTGGAGAAGGTGAGGCCCTGACATGAGGCCTGTGTCTTGGATTCCCCTTACTTGTTTGATCTTTTTTTCTTGCTTCTCGTCTCCAGGATATGAGAATGAGGTCTTGAGCTCTCCCTCTCTTCACTTCCCATCTCCAAACCTTAAGCTCCACAGATGCTAGACTCATATGGATTGAACTTCCAAATCTTCAAAAACTTCAAAAATAAAGCTTCCTTCCTCTAATTAGCATGGTTCATTTTTGAGATTAAGGCAGTGATAATGTTGACTAAGACACACTTGGTTATTGCCATGGCTACCTGAACTAAATCTTATTACTAAAGCCTGGAACCCATCAGTCAACAAAGTAATAAATAGAGAATTTAAAAAAAAATGTTTATAAAATTGCAGATTAATCTTGTTTTGAGCAATTAATTTGCTCATCTACGAATTTTCATATTTAGGTCACATTTCACCAATAAGTACTCAGAAAAATATTTACCAATATTTCTCAATAATATGCCAATTATGGCAGAAAATACTAAGGAAGCATCATGATGAAGATATACAAGAGTCTGGCCACCATATAGCTTTTTTTATTTTATACCCATTATGTGTGGGGGAGTTTGAAAAGACAAAAATTAATTATAAAAATTTTAACATAAAATTTTTGAAAGTGATTCATGTAATGACAAAGTAATATTAAGAAATAAACTATTAACTGAGAAGTTACTTTAAAGACAGTGGTCAAGATCACAAGGAAAAGCAAGGAGTGGTGGTGCAG
This sequence comes from Muscardinus avellanarius, assembly GCF_963383645.1. NCBI lineage: Eukaryota > Metazoa > Chordata > Mammalia > Rodentia > Gliridae > Muscardinus > Muscardinus avellanarius. The sequence continues at coordinate 23,560,426 of NC_137786.1, read as the reverse complement.
GCCTGTAATCCCAGTACACAGGAGGCTGAGACAGGTGATCACAGATTCTAGGCCAGTCTTAGTATTTTAGGGAGATTCTCAGAAACAAGAAAACCTTGTTTTAGGAAATTAAAAATTAAAAAAGGGGTTTGGGGCATAGCGCCTGGGTAGAATATTCTTGGCTTTAATCCCCTGGACTAAAAATAATAATAATGAAGCAACATGACAAATAGGGACTTATTGGTGAAGATAACCAGTCACATAAACATCCAGGGAAATGGCCTTCTTTGCAGAGGAAATAACAAAAACAAAGACAGAGGTAGAAATAACCCAGTCATACATGATGCATGAATGGAAGCCGGTATAGCTAGAACACAGGAAGGAGGCTATGAATGTCTCATTACCAGAGGAAAGGAGAGGCCAAATTTCTAAGCATGACAGGGAAGCTGGATCTATTCTAATTCCAGTGGAATGTCCTGTGAGAGAGGGTGTAAACATGATTTAACTAGTTGAAAACAGCAACTTAAATTCATCTAATTGTTAGTAAGTTTCTCATAGTTTAAGTAGAAAATGATGGGTTAGAATATATAAAATAAGTGGATATGGAGGTGACTTGTGAGATATGTTAAATGTTGAAGGTAGAAACCAGGAGAATCAATTTTCTGATGACAATAAGTAGATAAATCTAGCACAATTCGTACCATATCAGACTGAGGAATCATTAAAAAATGAATCAATAATGGCTTGATTGAAGGAAGAGGGAAAAAAAGTAATGCAAGTGACTCTTTGGACATGTTAAACATGGGTATATTTTCCAGTGTATGATTCTTAATAATGTTTGAATAAATGACCCTTGATTTATGGGCAGAATCTACACTGTAACTATATTTCTGACAACCATCTGAATGCAGACTACTTCAAAGTCTTGAGACTGAATGAAATAAATTAATTAGAAAAAAATGCTCAATATCAAGTTATGAAACACCCCAGTAATTTGAGGCACATAAGAAAAACCTTGCATGGTGGTACATGCCTAGACTCTAAGCACTTGGAAGGCTGAGACAGCATTTCAGGTTCAAGAATAGATACAGGAACTTAGTGAAACCTTGTTTAAAAATTTAAAAAAAATTAAAAACAGGGCTGAGTAGAATGCTCCTGGGATCAAGCTCCAGTACCAAAGGAAAGGAAAGGAAAGGAAAAAGGAAGAAAGGAAGGGAAGGAGGAAGGAAGGAAGGAAGGACAGAAAGAAAAAAAAGAGAAAGAAAGGAGGAAGGGAGGAAGGAATCCTCAAGCAGTGACTAAGAAGAATAGAATATAAGCAAGACATGCTATTTTTATTGATGCCTGGGAATCATTGTTTTTTTCTTAAGAAATTGGAAGTGGTTTTAGCTAAATCTAACTGGAAGAAATATGTTGAAAATGTAAAACTAAATTTTTTTTTAAGATAAAGGGTAATAGTGATCTTAGTAAAGACTCCTTCTGTATCATATTGAGACAGAAGAGGAAGGAAAAGACAAAATAAGACACAGAATTAAAAACAACATTAATTTTACTAATGTTAATCATATGATTTGGGGAAGAAACTGGAGATTAAAAAGTTGTAGTACTTTAATTTACTTAAATGTAAAATGCTTAGTGTTTATTATAAAATAATTATATTCTGTATATGATAATAGAGTTTTGAAAATTTTTTGAGCAGGCTTAAAAACTTTATGTTCAAAGTTTTCATTACATTTTTACACTCTGAGTTTAGAGTTCACATTTACCAGAGGAAATTTAAATTTTAGCTCTGTATTTTTTAGTTATTTTTTCAATGCATTCCAAAAAATTTAATTTTTATATAGTTTCCATTTCAAAAATCAAGAAAATTTTTATTGATTTATAATAAGTTTTCAAGACAGCTCTCAGTACTTTAGCTATTTAATATCAGTGAAATACTTTTTGTAAAATACTTCACATATAAATGGGTATGTGGTGTGTCTTTGGGGAGAGAAAAACAGGAAGACAGAAGGAATATAAGCACAAAATTTGGAAAATACATTTAAAAAGAAAAGAAATGTAAATATTGGTTAAGTTAAAAATTTTCATTTTATTATTTGTTTATTTAGTACTGAGGATTGAAGTCAGGGGAATTTTACCTCTGAGCTACACCCCCAAACATTCTTATTTTTTATTTTGCAACAAGGTCTCACAGTATTACCATACAGTATCCTTGAACCCACTATTTTTCTGTCTTAGACTGCCAAGTACTAGGATTACAGGATCTCTTTGGCTTGTTTGTTACATTTGAAATACTAAATTTAAGTCAGGCTTTAGGGATAATTGACATATGTTAGACTAATGAGTCTGGAAAATAACACCTATTAGACTCTTTAAGGAGAGAGGAGATATATATTAATGCTATTGCTATATTTTGTCATATGTTGATTAAATTTAATGTTTTAAGGAATTTTACATAGTATAATTTAAGAGAGGCATAATTTAAAAATGCATACCAAAGACATTTATGTATGTCTTAGAATATGAGTAATTTACAATAATCATATTGAATGACTCAAAGTTACACAGAAATTTTAAAAGTTAATATCCCCTTTCAAATGCCTATTAAGATATTTAATAGATAATTAAATTTTCTTTTTTTTTCATTTCAGATGTTTTCATGCACACTCAAGAAGAATATGTTGTTTTCTGAAATATTTTAAGTAAGGTTTTTTTTTATCCAAGTCTTTAAAATTCTAAGAAAAAATTATATGCATAAAACATTTTCTATTTTATAAAATATTTCTATTTTATATGGGTAAAAACAGAAAAAATAATTTTTACTAAGAATATTGTACCCTTTATCTTAAAAAATGTAGTCTTTATTTTTTTATGCACACCTCAAACTAGCTAATTTAAGAATAATAGGTATAAAGGAAGGAAAAGAAGGTGAAACCAACGGGCTCCACAATCTCTTCAAAGAAGTAATAGCAGAAAACTTTCCAAGCATAGAGCAAGAGATTGATACACAGGTACAGGAGACTTATAGAACCCCCTTTAGACAAGATCACAGAAAAGGTTCTCCACACCACATAATAGTCAAAATGGTCAATGTGGAAGTCAAAGAGAGAATATTAAAGGCAACATAAGCAAAAGACAAAATAACATTCAGAGGGAAATCAATTAGAATCACTCCAGATTTCCCAAACCAGGTCATGAAAGCCAGAAGGGTTTGGAGTAATATATTTCCAAAACTCTAAAATAAAACAACTTGTAGCCAGAAATTTTCTACACAGCAAAACTATCTCTCAAATTAAATGGGGAAATAAAATTCTTCCATGACAAGCAGAAGTTGAAGGAATTTATGTCTTCAAAACCAGCACTAGAGAAAATTCTCAAAAAGATCAATTACAAAGAAACAAGAAATTCACACCAGAACCAGAGAAACAAGAATTTCCATCCAGCAGACGACTAAGAAGAGAAGAACAAACAATATTTCATACAGAAGTAAAATATCAACATTTTAGGAATTAAAAATCATCTCTCAATAATCACACTGAATGTAAATGGCCTCAACTCCCCAATTAAAAGACAGAAAGTGGCAAAATGGATTAAACACCAGAATCCATCTATATGCTGCTTGCAAGAAACACACCTTACAAGTAAAGATAGCAACAAACTCAAGGTAAAGGGTTAGAACAAGGTAATCCATGCCAATGGAACATGAAGACAGGCAGGAGTAGTAACTATGATTTCAGATAAGCTAGACTTCAAACCCAAGCTTATTAGGAGGGACAAAGATGATCATTTTTTTACTTGTGAAAAGAAAAAGCCACCATGAGGAAATAATGATAATCAACATTTATGCTCCATCCTTAGGTGCAGCTACTTTCATAAAACAAACTCTTTGTGATATTAAGTCACATATAGATCTCAATGCAATAATACCGGGAGACTTCAACACACCCCTTACACCACTAGATCGATTTTCTAGACAAAAGGTCAGTAAAGACACCTCAGACGTAAAGAACACTATTAATTAAATGGACCTGTTAGACACATATAGAATTTTCCACCCATCTACAGCCTAGTTCACATTTTTCTCAGCAGCTCACGGAACCTTTTCTAAGATAGATCACATCCTGGGTGGCCACAAAATGAGCACCAGCAAATTAAAAAAATGTGACATAATTCCTTGTCTCTTTTTAGACCATAATGGTATAAAACTAGAAATCAACTATAAAAAGACTCAGAGAAACCACATAAACATGTGGAGACTGAACACCACACTTCTAAATGAAGAATGGGTTATAGAAGAAATAAGTGGTAAAATAAAGAAATTTATAAAAACAAACAAAAATACAGAAAAAGCATATCAAAACCTCTGGGACACATTGAAGGCAGTATTAAGTGGAAAATTTATAGCACTGAGTGCCCACATAAGAAAAACAAAAAATCATCAAATAAACAACTTAATGACACACCTCAAAGCCCTGGAAAAACAGGAACAATCTGAACCCAAAGTCAGTAGAATACAAGAAATTGTCAAAATCAGAGTGGAAATAAATGAAGTAGAGAACAACAACAACAAAAATAATAATAATAAAGAAGATCAACCAAACCAAAAGCTGGTTCCTCAAAAAAATTAATAAGATAGATAAACCACTAGCCATTTTAACTAAAAAAAAGAGAGAATCAACCCAAATCCTGAAGATAAGAGATGAAAAAGGAAATATCACAAATGACAGTGTAGAAATCCAGAGGATTATCAGAAATTACTTTTCAAAACTATACTCCAACAAAGAGGAAAATCTGGAAGAAATGGACAACTTTCTAGATAAATACAACGGTCCTAAACTAAGCCAAGAAGACATAGAAAACTTAACCCAACCAATAGCAATCAAAGAGATTGAAACAGCAATAAAGACATTAACATCAAAGAAGAGCCCAGGACAAGATGGCTTCACAGGTGAATTTTATAAAACCTTTATAGAAGACCTGATCCCTATACTCCTCAATCTATTTTGCAAAATAGAGAGAAATGGGACTCTCCCAAATACACTCTATGAAGCCAATATCACATTAATACCAAAACCAAATAAAGACAGTTCAGGGAAGGAAAATTACAGGCCTATATCTTTGATGAACTTGAACACAAAACTATTAAACAAAATACTAGCAACACACATTTAAAACTGCATCAAGAAAATCACACACCATGACCAGGTAGGCTTCATCCCAGGGATGCAACACTGGTTCAACATATGAAACTCAATTCATGTAATACATCACATAAACAGATCTAAAGACAAAAATCACATGATCATTTCATTAGATGCTGAAAAATCCTTTGATAAAGTCCAACATCCATTTATGATAAAAACACTGCAGAGAATCAGAATAGAAGGAACATACCTCAACATCATAAAGACAATCTACAATAAGCCCACAGCCAACATCATATTAAATGGGAAAAAATTCAAGAATCCCCCCCAAAAGGGTACAAGACAATACAAGGATGTCCATTATCACCACTTCTCTTTAATATACTACTTGAGACTCTAGCCAGAGCAATAAGACAAGAAAACGAAATCAAAGGAGTACAAATAGGAAAAGAAGAACTCAAACTTTCACTATTTGCAGATGACATGACACTATAACTAGAAGACCCAACAAACTCAACCAAAAGACATATAGACCTGATCGACAATTTCAGTAAGGTACCTGGATACAAAATCAATCTCAATAAATCAGAAGCTTTCTGTACACCATCCATAAATCCACTGAAAAAAAATCATGAAAACACTTCCACTCAGTATTTCCCACATAAAAATACTTAGGAATAAACCAGTTCTTAAATTCATTTGGAACAACAACAAAAAAAAAACCCAAAACAAAACAAAACAACAACAACAACAACAACAACAAAAAAAAAAAAAAAAACCAGAATAGCCAAGGTAGTTTTCAGCAACAAAAACGATGCAGGAGGAATCATAATACTTGAATTTAAACTATACTACAAAGCCACTGTAATAACAATAGCATGGTATTGGCACAAAAACAGACATAGACCAATGGAATAGGATAGAAGATTCAGAAACAAATCCACACAATTTCATCTATTTGATATTTGACAAAGCTGCCAAAAACATACACTGTAAAAAAGATAGTCTGTTTGACAAATGCTGTTGGCAAAACTGGATAACCATATGTAGAAAACTGGAAATGAATCCCACTTTTTCACCCTGAACAAGAGTCAATTCAAGACGGATCAAAGACTTGGAAATTAGACCAGAGACCTCGAGGCTCCTTGAAGAGGGCATAGGTCCAACATTGCAACACATAGGCACAGATAATAACTTTCTCAACAGTATTCCAAAGGCACAACAAATTAAAGGGCATATCAATATGTGGGACTGCATGAAACTGAAGAGCTTCAGTTCAGCAAAGGAAACTGTCAGGATTCTCAACTGAGAGCCAACAGAATGGGAGAAGATTTTTACCACCTAAGCCTCAGATAGAGGACTAATATCTAGAATATATAAAGAGCTTAAGAAATTCAACACTAAAAAAACAATTAATCCAATCAAAATATGGGCAAGTGAACCAAATAGAAACTTCACAAAAGAAGAAATTCAAATGGCCAATAAATGCATGAAAAAATGCTCAACATCATTGGCAATCAGAGAGATGCATATCAAAACTGCCCTGAGATTTCACCTAACTCCAACTAGAATGGCAACCATTTAAAACACAAACAACAACAGATGCTGGCGAGGATGTGGAGAAGAGGGAACTCTAAAACATTTTTGGTGGGATTGTAAATTAGTACAACTATTATGGAAAACAGATGGAGAAACCTCAGAAAAATGGGAACTAATTTACCATTTGACCCAGAAATAACACTTCTGGGTTTCTATGCAAAAGAAAGCAAACCAAACTACCAAACTAATCCATGTGTATCTCTATTCATAGCTGCACAATTCACCATTGCCAAAATATGGACCAGCCAAGATGTCTATCAACAGATGAATGGATTACAAAACTATGGAATATGTACACAATGGAATTTTACTCAGCCATAAAAAACCCCAAAATTATATCATTTTTAAGGAAATGGATGGAACTGAAAGACATTATTCTAAGTGAGGTTAGTCAGTCACAAAAAGTAAGAAAATGGATCTTTCACTAATATGTGAAAGCTAATGTGAAATGGGTCATAGGAGGAACACCATGTGAAAAAGGAGATCCTAAAGTGAAGCAAACAAGGCAACCTAACTGAGGGGATGGGAGGGGAGAAGAGGGAAACTCTCTAAAGCACATGATGTACATAAAAAAAATATTGATGTCAATCACTAAGCCAAGCATGGAGGAGGGAAGGGAAGGGAATGGGATGGGGAGTGGGTAGGATTTAATGGGGTGATGTGTGCATGTATATCTTCACAAGCTTTTTATCCCTTTAAGATGTATGAAGTCAATGCACCAATAAAAGAAAAAAGGAAAAAAGGAAAACAAAGTCAGAAAATATATGCATTTCAACATCAGTATACCTTATTACCTCTGATATGTTACTGTGTATGTTTTTATTTATTATTATTATTTTTTTTTACTTTTTTCAGTGCTAAGAATTGAACCCAGTGCCTCACATATGCAAGTCAAGTCTCTCCTGTTGAGCAACACCTTAAACCTCTCTTTATTTTTTTATGTACATTATTATTGAAGATTGCAAGCAACTTTACTGTGATTTGAAGGACAGTTAATATAAACTTTAGTCACTTTCGAACTGTTGAAGTAAGATGATTTGTATAATTTCCTTTCATAAAAAGGTATCTTTTTGCCTTCTCATTGTTTTGATTATGTTTTATCACTTGTTTATCAAATATTTTAATGTAAATTTATTTGACCTATGGAGTTGATTGTAGAAATTATGAAGGGTTTATTTATGTATTGATTTTTATCCTTATCATTGTCAGCATTATACTGAATAATGAAATGTTTAAAATTATTATCTTCAATCTCTTATAGAGATGACATATCTATGCTAATTAATTCAAATAAATCCATTTAATAATCAACAAAAGTACCAATTTTAAACATTCTACCTTTTTTCTTTCAGTAAATTCATTATCATAAAGAACACTTGTCATTTTTACTGAAAAATCACCAATTTGCAACTAACTTCATTTCATCGTGTTTTGTGATGTATCAAAATACAAAATACAAAAACACAGACTTAGATGCTGTGCCTAAAATCCTTAACCTAGGGTGGGACAATGTTATATTTTAAAGCAGTTTTGAAATCTGGCTCTCATGCTACAAATATTGGCTTTTTTTTTACATAAGGTTAGTGAATTTAGACAAGTTGGGTCAACTCCCTTTAGTTTTCTCATCTAATAATATGACTCATCCACCAGTAACATGGTTAGAACTCTAGTACAGAACAAGCCATTTGTAACATTTTCCATAATATTTTCATTTAATTGACATTTTAATTGAGTTTTCTCCAATCACACAATGGCTCCTATACTTCCAGACTAATTAATATTCACTAATCGATCTAGGAATCTTTTAAAGAATCTAGAAATCTTTTAAAATTTTTCTAGCTTCAAATGCAAATATAGGTTACTGTATGCAGAAGCAAATAAATGCATGCTGCTTATGTGGCTTTTGTGCATCGCATTTTATTGATAAATTGTCAACCCTATTTCCAAAGATCTTACAGTTATTTATTTGTGTTTTTGCAGGCATGTAATGCAAAATGCAGTAATGTGGGATGAGTCATTCTGAGGAGCGTGACTAGAGACAGCATATTAGTATTGCTTGACAAAGCAACTCATTATTCAAACACTGAAAGGGAAAAGAAATTTTATTTGAGTCCATGGGAGTGGAGAGGCAAAAGAGGAAAAAATATCAGTGCGAACTACAACAACCAGAAAATTGGATGAAAAGAATGAAGTCAAAATTCTACAAGGAATAACAAATACTAAAAGAGCCTGCTGTGCTGCTTATCAGCTGAACACAGGCCACGCTTCTTGAGGAAATCCAATTTGTTTATAGGAAGTGACCAAAGAGATAGGACCAAGCAAATGATCCAATGTGCCCAGTAAAGAAATGTCCCAGAGAAGCAGATTTTTACAATTTGAAACATTTGCCACTGGGCTTTGTCATTTAAAAGAAACCTCTAACTTTAAAATGGCACTAAGAATCCCTAATTTGGTTAGTTACTATTATGTATCAGAACTTTTAAAATTTATGTAACAGAAAAAGGTACTGAAATAGGGAATCAGCTTAAAACATGTATAAGTTTATTCTAAAATAATTAAAAATATATCCTTGATTATTTAAAGAAATTTGAACCTAATTAGGAAAAATAGAGAAATAAACATCTATGAAAATGATTTTTTAGATTAAAAATCAAAAATGAAGGGGAAGGGCTAAACGAGTGATGTATACATGTGTGCCTCTACTGTCTTGTGCTCTATTAGGATGTATTGACTACAATATATCAATAAAAATTTTTGAAAATGTGAAGAGGATAATAGAGACCAGAGGACGACATTTTCCAAAAGGACAAATGTCATAACATAGATGCAGTGATAGGGCAACAATCAGGCAACAATCAGTAGTTAGGAGGAAGGATCTGCTGAAGTGAAAAGAGATGGAAGAAATATTTTCCTATTTATCCTGAATATAAGAGATAAATGATACAAAACAACAAAAACAATAAAAAATTCACAAGTAAAAATATTTTCTAAAAAGGAGGTAACTTACAGTATGCAGAAGTCTTGAGATTTTTATCATGGAACCAGTAACTTCCCAAATTTCATTTCAAATATCTACAGTTATGAATGAGGTAGTTATAAACATTAGGCCCTTATAATAGACCAGTTTGTATGTATTTTGTAATTTTATGAATTTGAAAAAATGAATGGTATAGTAAATTCACATTTCATTCTTCATATAGTCAATGCATACCAGATGCATACCAGAATGATTTACCCTATGCCAAGTTTTCTTTTTTCTCTCTTCTCTTCCTCCTCCTCCTCCTCCTCCTCCTCCTCCTTCTTCTTCTTCCTCTCTCTCTCTCTCTCTCTCTCTCTCTCTCTCTCTCTCTCTCTCTTGCTATTTTTTGTTCTACATTTCTATATTGGCTGTGTCACTAATCAAATGGTGCCTCTATGGATATTAGCTGCCTATCTTTAGAGTAAAAGTTAATTGTGTCATAGTTATTTAAAAGGACTACAATATCAAAATATCAAAAACTCCTGAAAACAGTTATGGGCTTAATGTTGTGCAAAATGATCTATTAGCTAAAACTGTATTTGAGTCTATGCTGTTTCTATGCTAAAATGGCATAATTTTTCCAGCTTGATGGAGAAACACTAAGTATCTTTGAAGTACATTTTCTAATGTGTAGAAATTAGTATTCTGATAATAAATTTCCCTTTAGAGCAATTACACAATTTTTCATGCCTTCTTTCTTTTATATCATGTTTCAATTGCAGTCTCATTTACCTGTGGGAGTATGTGAAACCACTCAATTTTCTTTTCTGTACAATGGAAATATATTTGTTCATCATTGCTAATGCATTCTAAAAACACCTGAAGTGTTTAGAGGAATAAAATAAACAGATGTTAGTTTACATGGACTTTATGTGAAAGTTGTTAAAAATATTGAGAAACAATTTATTTGTGTGGATGCGCCCATTTGACTCATGCTTAGTCCATGCCTATTATAAGCCAACTACCGCTTGGACAGCTTGAAATGTATTTCTGAAGAAGACAAACATCTTCTCTTTTCCCAGATGCTTATAAATTCATCTGAGGAGGGGAAAAAAGCAAACTAAATGGATTAATCAAATGTCTAAGCAGAAAATATGAGTCTGTGATTCATACTCTGTAAATAATTTTCAAAAAATAATATGATGTAAGGAAATGAAAATATAAATTCATCATGAAAATATTCTCTAGCAAGTTCTTACATTCTAAGAAATAATAAATAAATGAACAAACAAAAGTATAGATAGAAGGGTGTTTCAAAAAAGTGGAAATAAACATCACATGGATAAAGCAAGATGGCATCTAATATCGGTTCCATCCTTTTCCCATATAGCTATTGTGAGGGTATATTTCTTCTAGACAGTGTCTTTAGCTTGTAAAGAGCCTCCTGCTTTGAGAAAACAGGATTTTATGTTGGATGTGCTAGCTCTGAGTTTCCTTCACATATTAGACCAGATTTCAACTCAAAGAGACTTTTATCCACATACTGTGTGGGTAGAAAAGCAAAAATCATAGAGATATGATCAGGGAATAAATGGGAATTGCATAAAAGACCATGTTCCTGTATGAAGGCAACAGGACAGAGAGTAGATATACTAGTCACTTGGAAAAAGTCGACCGCAAAAGATGTTACAGTGAAAAATACTATCATGTGTAATAAATCAATATGTCATAAGTTCTACATTTTGAATGCGTCAAGGTGAAGAATATCATGCCTTCTTACTTGAGTTGCCAGTTGTAGCTAAGCCCATTGAAAAGCTACCCACGGCTCCTAGGGAATTCATGTGTCCTTTTTTATTTATTTTTCAGTATTGGGTATTGGACTGAAGGGCTTTCTACTTCTGAGCTACACCCCCAGCCCTGTTTTTTGTTGTTGTTGTTTTTATTCTTTATTTTGAAACAGAGTCTCACTGCACTTAAAAGGGCCTAAGTAGCAGGGGCTGTTGGCAAACCTCTATCTTCCTCTCTCGGCCTCCCAAATACTGGAATTACAAGCATGTGCCACCATGCCTGGCACATGTCTTTTCTTAATAGATGATATTATTCACTCAGAGGAATTTTTAAATTGTTTTTTTTTTTTCCTGTGCTTTTTGTCAAACATTTTAATTTGAGTTAGCACAAAGTTAGTAGGATGACAAAGAGGATATTAACAGCAGCTACACAGTACAGGGAAAATCTGGAAAAAGACAGAGTATAAAGGTGAACATGGACTAAACATACACACATAGTGTTGACACGAGAACTTTTTACTAAACAAAATGTTTACTCTGTACATTCTATTAAAGGAGTAACAGGAAAAATCTACATGTCATTACTACAAGAAGGCAGGATACTGGAAGAGAGTTTGTATAGAAAGACTGGAAAATACAGAAAATAGCAGAAAACAAGGGACTCAGAAAAACCCAGAAAGACAAAACCCTAAACTACAAAATGGGAGGCAATATCTTAAAATCAAGGGACTTGGGGGAATTGCAAAGATGGGACCTGGTGAAACAGGTATCATTTGTGTTATAGTAGCCTAGGATCTTTGCTTTTCCTGGCAGATGCTGATGCTGCTTATTCTCCAGCAATTTCTTGGTTTTAGTACGATAATAAATCAATATTGGTCACTGATAGTTTGAGTTAGCCTTCTACTGACTTTTTCATGTTCTCTTTTACTTTTCTTCTGTGGTTTTCATACAAATGTTTTCTCCTAAACAAGAGACGTGATTTTCTTCTGTAAATCGATTGGGGAGACACCTGCTGTGTAAATTGTAAACTACCATATCCTAAACTCTAAATGGAGGGTTTATTATGCTCCTTAAGAGGGGAAAGGCCTCTGACGAGGTTAGTAGGTCCTTTCTGAAAGAAAAGAAAACATGGCAGTGCATCAGCTTCCTAATGATGGGGAAATACTCTGAATGGAAACAAATTGACAAATCACTTCAAGCCCTCATTTGGTATATATAAAATAGAAATAAGAAAAAAGGATGGCTACCTGCCAACAGAATTTTTTAGAAGGCTTTCTCCAGGCATATGCAAGTTTTACAACAACTTTATTAGTTGGACTTAACAGAATGAATGCCCATGGAATGTAAAATATTGCTGTGATTTTGACCTGGAATGCCCTCCTCGGCTCATTTTTTGAAGACTTGGTCGCCCTTGCACCAATGTTCAGAGAAGGGATTTAGGGGTAGTGACTAGATAACTAGGGCTCTGATCTCATCAATGATTTAACCCATTTATGAATATATAACTTGATGGCATTTAGGGAGTTGGTGCAAACCGTAGAAGGTAGGACCCATTTGGACGAAGCAGGTCACTGGACTTGTGCCCTGGAAGAGGATGTACTGTCTCTGGCTCCTTACTTCTCCTCTCTGCTTCCTGCTTGTTCCATCATGACCTTAATGCTGTGATGTTCTTCCTCATCATAAACCCTTTCATGGGCCAAGCAACTATGGTCTTAAACTTGTAATATTATAGAAAAAATATTTCCTATTTTAATATGTATTTTCTCACAGTGAAGGAAAGTTGACTAGCACAGAAATTGGTCTAATTATTATCTGTTTGATGTGTGGAGGTCCAAAAGTGTTCCTCTCTCAAAAAGCTAACTTATTTAGCTAATGGCTTAAGCTTCTTAATACACAAAATTCCTACTTTAGGAATATTGCAGAAAATTGAATTAGACAAAGGAATTTGTCTTTATTTTAATTGGCATATATTAATTTTACATGTGTTTATGAATACATATTAGCTATCATTGTCTAAGTTTCAATAATCAACATGGGTAAAACTAGCCTAATATTTTATTATTAAGCTTGTTATAACCAAAAGTAATGCTGTCAAGGGGAATGTTATTTCTCCTTTTGAATTTGCATTTGACATCATTATAAATTTGGGTCTGAGTCTTTGCCCTGCATTTTCTTTTACTAACTCTTCTCATAAGCATGCTCAGAGTTTTAGTCTTCTCTCTTACCAAGAAACTCCAAGACATTTTTTCCTCCATTTTTGAGAGGACTGCCACCACTTCTAGTAAAAGATTTAATCTATGGGAAAGTGGTCCATAAAAATACAAGCAGTCACCATGCTGAGATGGACTGTTCACATACTACTGATTATTCAAACATCTATAAACAAAATAAATATCCTGTTACATCCACACCTTCCAGGTATTGCCAACAAGTTTAGAGGACTAGACTTTGGCTTTTTAAGTTTATTTTTATTGGCACATTGTAATTATATATCCGATTGGGGTTTAGTGTGATAGAATATACATGCATGCACACCAGGTGTGTCTCTCTCCTCCTACTCTCCTTCCCCAGTCACACATTGAAATTGGTGTTGATAACTTTACATATGAACTTTGACTTTAACAAATCCTCAAAACAAGTTTTCTAGAGTATTTCATAGAGATGCTGAACTAAAAGGAGATCTTCTAGAGAATATATTAGTGTTATTAAAATTTTCTTGCCCTTTTATTCGTGGTGATGCATAATACAATTACTTTAAGGATTATATTGCACTAAAAACCAAACCCAATATTTGTTTCATCAATTTTGTCTTGTAATCCCCCCAAAGTTCCATAGACATTTGATGAAACCACTAGGTATTAAAATTACAAGTGCACAAAAATAACAAAAGCATTGTAGAAAAGATAAACTGCTACTTAGTAGATAAACAGAAATCTGGCATTTATAGATAGAGGTTGTAAAAGATAGTGCAAGTGTCATTCATTTAACTTTGAGCTGTAAGTTCTTTCCAGGAAATGAATGGATAGATAAACAAGGGTGAGTACCTATTATTCAAGGAGACTTAATTGACTATTATAATAATGTAACTATTGATTTGGACCAATGTGAAAAATGGTCCATAGGTTATATTTGTCCTAAAGACTTTAAACAATGAGGGCTTCTTACATTAAACATAGGCCGTTCAATCTGTACACTTCACTGAAGGCCTCATAGTAAAACTTTGATACTAGATAATGATCATGAGGGTCTGTGATTTACGCCTGTGAAAAATTGTTTAGGAAGATAGAATGATTACCAAAAGATCTAGATTATTTTGTAAATATAAAGCAACTTTCATGATTGATGAAAACCCCTTGGACTTCACAGGAAAAAAAACCTTACTTAAAAAGTTAAATTATCAAGCTCCAGAATTAAGCTACTCCTTTGGCTAAATTGGATAAGATTTCATGAGGTACTACAAAATAATAATAAAATAATTAATCTCTTAAAGTACAAGCAGGAAAGAGTTTACAACAATTTGTGTGATTAATGTGGGATAAAGGACAGGTCTCTCCAATTGCTGAGGAATAATCTGCATTCACCATCCACCAACTGCCTGACATATTTAAAAATGATTCCCTCAGGGGACAATATTGTAATACATTTAAAAAATAATGCTATTGCATTTCTGAAATTTCCTTTGTTGTGCATTTTATTTGGGACTCGCTGGGTGTATAGATTGTCACAAACTGCCTAGAGAAAGGTTAAAACAGCAATGGAGATAATTTTAAAATTATAGTATTACTATCAAATAGTGACAAAAGGTTCATACCACACAGGGTAATACAAATGTAAAAAGAAAAGAGCAAGTTAGCTTTCTAGTAACGAGAGAGAAGAAAATTATCTCCACTCTTTTCTTTTGACATTCACTTAAAATCATTTGTGTATATTTTTAGATGTATAAAAATTTTCAAAAATAGCCTCTTGCCAGTTTTGTGGCCCAGGGCTCGCTCTCTTCATTGTTTTGAAATTTAGGAATTGTAAACCTCAAGGAAAGTGGGAATAATCTGTAGTCTACTTTGAATGCTGTGAGATGGGCACATGGCTCCTAGTTGTAACTTCTGTTTGTTAAAGAAGCATTACAATATTAAACTCTGAGTCTGAAATCAACAAGTCAGGCAAAAGTGCATATCAGAGCACTGGCCACGCTTACACCGATGAGTTTTGGAGTGCAGTATATTATTTCTCAGCAAATCTATCCTCCTACTCAAAATCAGATCACTTCTGCTCCTGGGTTTTCCATATAGCTGAAGATACCAACAAAATTTTCATAGCATCTTATTCTTGTTCTCGATAATATACGCCATTACTTTATCCGAATGCAAATTTACTTATAATGTGTACATGGAGAATTTCTTTTATGAAAATTTAGTGATCCATATTATTAGCATAATTATTCTATAAGCTATTATTTTTGGTAAGTAGTCTCAAACATCATGGGAAAAACTAATTTTGGCAAATACCTCATAATTAGATGTTCTCGAAATGCTCTAACTTTAAAAGTATGGAGTTGAAAGATTTAAGTTGAATCTAGTACTTTATTTATTCAAATTTTAGAGAATCTCCGAAATGTAGTATAAAATAATATGGTATATTAAGTCAACTTGTAAATATAAAATATAATTATCATAGGAAAGTGAACAATTATTTTTATTTAGTTCCTGAATAATTTTCCAAATTGTTATATATTTCAGAGTAACTTTTGTACATATACTTGTAAATATGTCCAATAAAAATGTGTTTACAACTGTTGCCTGGAGGACTAATTACTGCTTACATTATTGTGTCTATAAAATAAAGGGTGTAACTACAGAGTTTACATATTTTTCAGTTTTCATAAAATATACTTAAAATTTCAGTTGGTATTAAGCATTTTGCCATTATATGTGGATAATTAACTCACCATCCTTTATTTATTTATTTATTTATTTATTTATTTTGGTGGTACTGGGGTTCCTGGAAGCCCTTCTACCTGGGGGCTACACTCCCAGACCTATTTTTACATTTTTATTTGGAAACAGGGTCTCCTAAGCCAGTGCGCATGGCTGGCTTCGAACCTGAGAAATCCTCCTGTCTCTGCCTCCCAAGCGTGGGGATTACAGGCGTGCGCCACCATGCCAGGCAACTCACCATCCTTTAAAAATGACTCCTTAGTAGATGTTGTCAACATTTTTTGAGTAAGAAAAATATAAGAAATATAAGAAATTGAGAAAAGATAGATTACAGAAAATGGGAAATGAAAGAATAAACAATTTATTACTGTAGATGCTTTCTGTCTCTTTTCACCATTAATTTTTACAATTAATATAGAATTTACAAGTTGTTTACAATTAAATTTATTTTAACGGGTACATAAAAACATAAAGATGTTAATGTGACAACATGCAATGCTTCAGCACATGTACATACTGTATAATATTTAAGTCACATTAAGCCTATATGTGTCCTCATTTATTATTTCATGATAAAATGTTCAAAATCCTTTATCGTAGCTTTCTGAATTGGCTGATACATTATTATTGTCTATACTCTTCTCACTGTGCAGTAGCAGGCCAGAACTTCTCTCTTCTATTTAACTATAACTTATTACCATTGATTAGCATTTCCCCATTTTTCTTCCCTACCTTCTATTTCCCCAGCAAGAGTAGTCATTGTTCTATTATATTGTGTGTGTGTGTGTGTGTTAAATCCTGATTTTACATCATACTGGTGTATAGAGTGGCAGAAAAATACATGCATATAATTCTTGGTGCCCTTTCTATCAGGTATCTTCGCTCCTCCCTTCCCCTCCAGTGCATTTCTGTGAGACTGGAATTGGTCTCACAATTTTTAATTTATTAATTTATTAATTCTGTATTAATAAATTTGTTTTATTAAAATTTAATATATTGATAAATTATATATTATTTATTAATAAATTTATTGTTTAATTTATTAATTAAAATTTTTAATTTTTTAATTTGTGTAAAATTATAGGATTATTTTAACTGCTACATCCTTTATGACTTCATCACTCCTTCTTCCTTCCCTAATGCCCCTCAGTCACTCCTTTAGACTCTCTACTTTTCTGTCTGATGTTGCTCCTATTTACAAATATCGCTCCAGCTTCCACAAATAAAACATACATGTACTAGTTTATTGAGACTGGCTATACTCAGAATTATATTTTCAAATTACATCCATTCTCCAGCTAAAAAGAAGAACAAAATATCATTACTGTTATATTCCAAATTTCTGTGAGATCATCATTTTTAAAATTCCATATGTAAGTGAGAAAATTTGGTACTCGTATTTCTGTGCCTGGCTTATTTCACTTAATATAATGATTTCTAGTTGCATCCATGTTGTTACAAAGGACAGAATTTAATTTCTTTTTGTGACTAAATAGTGTTTCACCATGTACATGTACCACACTTTGTTCTTTCATCAGTTGAGGGAAACTTTTATGCTTCTAATCTCTTGGTAATTATGTATAGTTTGCAATGACATAGAAATGCACATAGCTCTTCGACATAGTGATCTTATTTCCTTTGTTTACGTTCCTGCCATCAGGATTCCTAGATTATGTGATATGGATATTTTAAGTGTTTGAAAAATATGACATATGAATGATAAGAACATCAGACATATGGACAATATGAACCTCCATATTATTTTCCATAATGACCATACCAGTTTAAACTCTCACCTACAGTGTGTAAGGTTTCCCTTTTCTCCACATCATTCCCAACACTTCTTAGCTTTAATCTTTTTCTTTTTGAATACCTGGTTTATTGTGAAAAGTTCAAATTGAGAGCTGCCAGTGCTTATACTGCCACTTATAAAATATTTATTTATTTATTTATTTATTTATTTATTTATTTATTTGTTTATGCGGGTCTGGGAATGGAACCCAAGGGCTTTCAACTTCCAAGCTACCCCCTTGCCCTATTTTTTTTTTTATTCTTTATTATGAAACCGAGTCTCACTGAGTTGCAGAGGGCCTCACTAATTAGCTGAGGCTGTCCACGAACCGCGATCCTCAGGTCTCAGCCTCCCGAATGCTGGGATTACAAGCGTGCGCCACCACACCCAGCATAAAATAATAATTTAATATATAAAATGATTTGGTTCTTATGTCAGTATAAATGATTAAAAAATAATGCATCCAATATATATATAATATTCACAGAAACTGGCATCCCTGAATTCTTCTGTTATGTGTTTCACATCAAATACTTTAAAGTTTATTTATCAGAGAAGATCAGATTTTTCACTATATTTAGGCTTGTGTTACAGTTAAAATCTATCATTGCTGTGTCTATATGTTTACAGTTCAGTTAAACCTGACATGAAATATTCAAGCCAATTTTTCTCCTCTGGTTGTTTTAAGGGCACTTTTGTGACAACAGTGACCATTCTTAATTTGTGTTTTTCTTTTAATTTCTATAATGATTGGTGATGTTGAATTTTCATTAATGTGTCCATTGGCTATTTCTAGTCTTCTGAGAAATGTCAATTAATGTCTAGTACGCATTTTTTAAATCAGATTATTGGTTTGCTTTTTTTTTCTGTGGAGATTACAGTTCTTTATGTATTCCAGATCTTCATACCAGCTTTTGTAGTACACAAGTATTTTTCTACTAACATGAAATTCACGCTTGACTTCATGACTGGTAGCTGTCAAAATACAGGGACAGTAAAAATATTGTATAAAATTATGTTCAGGCTATGTGTATAGGTTATATACAAAAACAAATGAATTTTGTGTTAATACTTGGGCTCTATCCCCAAACTATCTTATTATGGATTTGTAAATATTCCAATTTTTTAAAAATATAAAATGTAAAGTATTCTGATAGCAAGTATTTTGGATAAGGGGCACTCAACGTGTAGGAGGAAAACCCCAATAAAAGAATTTAAAATTGTGTTTCTACCAACAAGGGAGTAAATCAAAACCCAAAATTATATCTCAGGGACACTGGCATATTAATGTCACCCTCAACATCTTTTGAAGACATAAGAGTAAGATCATTCCTTGAGAATAAAATTGGTCACTTGGTTACAAATTGATTATATCACATGACGATTCATCTTGACTGAGACTGATGCCACCTTTACTGTGTACAGCATTTCATCCAGCACTACTGCCTGAGGGAATCACAGAGTACCTACCTAATATAAATCCCACATAACATAACTCTAACAGATCTCTCTTTTAAGATAGATGTCCTGTATTCTCTATAAGGCACATGACCATGTGATACATGGGTCTTAACATGTGTTTCATCTTATAGAGCCTGCCAAACTGAAAGGACATTGGAGAATATTCTTAAAAACACATTTCTATGCCACCCTGCTGTCGAACAACCCAGGGTATGTCTTTGAATTATCACTGTTACAATCTCAAGACCTGACCACATACTTTAGAGGAAGGGAGATTTATTTGTTCAGTTTATTTGGAGGTCTGGGGTTTCAGTCCATTTGAGGCCAGAAACTGTGGAACTAAAGGGATGGTGAGAGCAGGATGTGGAGAGAGGAAAAATATAACGCTTTGCTTTCACATCATGGAGGCCAGAAGCAAGACAGCACAAGCAAGTCAGGGCAGTCAGAGACAGAAGCACAATCTGTAAGGGCACACCCCCAGGACACAACTTCGTTATCCACACCCTACCTGTTTGATTACCACCAAGATGAATCTATTATAATGGACGAGGATACACCAATTCTTTTTTCTTTTCTTTTCTTTTCTTTTTCTTTTCTTTTTTTTTGGTGGTACTGGGGTTCCTGGAAGCCCTTCTACTTCCAGGCTACACTCCCAGACCTATTTTTTAAAATTTGGAAACAAGGTCTCTTAAGCCAGCGAGGCTGGCTCCGAACCAGCGCGATCCTCCTGTCTCAGGCTCCCAAGCGCGGAGATTACAAGCATGCACCACCACACCCAGCTCAAATACACCAATTCTGAACACAATTTATTAGGTCTTCAGAGGGCATTCTATAACAATAACAGGGTACCTCATGTATTTCACAATGGAGTATACACATGTAGCCCAGTTATTATATGTCCTCTGACTCTGAGAGGTTAAATACATTATTTTTGGAATCAAGTAATAGAAGTAAGCACAGACCTACTTTCCACTCCTGTCAGTGATATACTTAGAAAATTTTAGATTTCTGAATCCAAAAAATGTAGACTGTTTACTCTAAAGCTCCTGGGTCCCAAATGGGCTTGTTTCTCCCAGGGAACATCATAAGAATAGCAAAAAATGCACATGTTTGGTTGTTACTCAATTTGATTTATCATGTCCATCTAGAAGAAGACACAGTAATTTTTTTTTATTTTTTTAAACCGGCTTTACTATGTTTTTGAGACTGGCTTTGAGTTTGTGATCCTCCTTTCTCAACCTCCCAAGTATGGGGATTTCAGGTCTGCACTATCATGTCAGGCTTAGTAAAGAATTCTATATTAGCAAGTATTATAGAATCTAGTCTTTATGAGGATGTAAAGTAATTATTTAATAGAGACAGGTGTGAATATATTTAGCATTGAATCATGGACTTATGTATCTTTTCATAACTTAATGTCCATTTGTAAAGGGAGATGGACATAGGAACCATCAGGATAAGGGCATTGGTCAGCACTCCAGAAAATGCTCTTTAATGAATGAAATACAAGATGAGTGCAGGGAGGCCCGAGGCTCTTAGACTTTTCAGCTCGCTCACTCACATCTCACAAGATTTTTTTTTTTTTTGCTGCAAGTTCTGACTGAAAATAATTCTGCTTCATCTCTTCCTGAGTAAGCTTAATGTGAATAGTAAATGAGTATGATCAATACCAAGGGTTGATATAAAAAATGCCACGGTGACCATGCACAGATTCCTTTGTGAAGTTGATTCACTCATCGTTCGGCTCTCGTGTGCACTGGATACTCATGGCTCATAATTGCGTAATTGACTATTTTGTCAGAAGTAACAACCCTTACAGGTGTTATCATGCCTGGGAGATTATTCAATGACCCTGAAGACAGTGGTCATTGAATGAATAAATGAATGAATGACTGTCATGAGAAATCAAGAGCACATAAATAATAAGTAAATACAAGTGTGTGTACAGTTCATATAAATGAGATGGCATATATTAAGTAGCCTACTACTTCTGTTTTATACCAAGAAACCATTAACTTTCAACATAAAAAAAATGTTGTTCATCAAACTCATCATAACAACTATTCTCACTTGAAGTGGCATAGTGTACAGGCTTCTCGGATAAGTTATAATGCATACTTCTACTCTAACACACTTTTAAATTCTAAGCTTTACTTTCATGACAAAAACAGTTTTATTTTAAAAGTAATAGAAATATTTAAATATAATTTATAATAAAGATCTCTGTAATATTAGGCTAATTGGATGAATGGTTACAATTTTCATTGTTATTATTAAAAGAGTTTGTTTAAATGACATACACATATACATATTTATGAGTGAAGCTATGTGATATATTGATACAAGTATGTATAGTATGATGTTTAAATCAGGGCAAATATAGCTGGCACTTCAAATATTTATGACTTTTTTAGTAAAAACATTTAAATCCCTTACTTCTAGTTTTTTTTAAATATACAAAACATTATTGCAATGTATAGTTTCTCTACTATGAAACAGAATAAAAAATTGTTTTTTCCATCTAACTGCAACTTAGCACTATTTACCAAAGTTCTCATTATTCCTTCTGCTTTCCTTTTCCAGGCTTGTAACTATTGTTCTGCTTTCAATTTCCATGGAATTTGTTTTTCAGATACTAAATATGATTCAAAATTTGCCATTAACTTTATTGAATACATTAACATCAGATTGGTTAAAGTGACAATATATCATAAGTGGAAAAAAGTTTGTGTTTTACTGGAGATTTTATACACTCAGGAAAACAGTATCAGTATTAAAATTGAAGAAATAATGAGTTGGGTTCCTAAGGATTTTAAGAAGAATATGGAAAATGGACACTCATTGTTGAGACCAGGGGGAGGAGAACCAGGGGGAGAAGAGGGCAACAAGCACAGTGTGAATGTATGACATTTTCAATATGATCCACATAAAAAATAAATTAATTAAAAAAAGAAAAAAGAAAAAAATTAAAGAATCAAATAGATTTTAATTTCCTCCTGAGAAAGCTTTGCAAGTTTTAATGTATAGCCGTAATACAAAACTCAAATATTTAAGCTACTATATTATAAAATATTACATAATGCAAGTATTAAAATATTATACTTTATTGAATAGAGGAAAGATATAATTACTTTGTAAATGGGGTTATGAGGTTATAGAATGTAAAAATATTCTTATGCAAAGTGATCAAATCAAAACATATAAGATTAAAATATTAAACTAAATTTGTAAATATAAAAATACTAGTAAAGCTTGAGTAATAATGATTTTTAACTTTTCATAATATAACCATGTTAATCAAAATTATCATAAAATTAAAAATAAACACATTAACATAGATTTTGCTTGTTTTGTTTCATTGACAGATAAACATTTAAAGGCAATATATACTTTTGTATTTGTCACATCATCTCCCTAATATTTTAAAGATATGACTATGTTTAAATACTTTCTGAGGGCCAGGCATTTTGGCACATATTTGTAATCACAATACTTAGGACGCTGAAGCAGGAAGATTGCAGGTAGGCCAGGCTCAATAACTTAGCAAGACTCTCAGTACCTAGTGAAAACTTGTTTCAAAACAAAAAATAAAATGGTGAAATTTTCCTGGATTCATTCACCAGTATCAATAATAATAATAATAATAATAATAATAATAATAATAAATATTTACCAAGTAAACTACTAAGTATATTTAAATGTAGAATTATCATTGAGCTTGTTACCTTGTACCTCTTTAAATACATATTCATTACAATAACATATAAATTAATTTAAATTCTATGTAAAATAATATTAGACATTTTACTAGGAGTTTAAAAGGAGAAATGCATATAAACTAGTCCCAGAATACAAATGGGAGAACCAAGCCACTCAGTCTCCTGAACAACAGGACCATTAAAATGTTAGTCTTCATGCACTCAAGACATAGTTATTGAATTGGTACAAGTGCTAATAACATATAAATGCTAGTGGTTAAATTTTGAAATATTTACAGATAATCTATTTAATATCACTCCTCCAAGTGTTTGTTTCTATCACCCCTGAAACCCTAGCACCCTGACACTCTCCTTGGTCCAAGTTTGCATCATACAAGCTTTAAATACTATTTTGGATTTACATTGGGCCAACTCATGTCATTGTGGGCCACAGAGATATTTTGTTCAAGATAATAAGAGGAATTAAAGTAGCAACTATATCTAGGTTATACTCAAAATGTCAGTGCAGAGCTTAGGGTCATCACATTTGACTTAGTAGTCTGTTATCTGCTCTTAAGTAAGGTAGAACTCAAATCCAAAGCTTCTTTGGTTGCTGATGATGTCTTATTTAATAACTTTCAATGCCAAAAATAGGTGTGTGTTTTATTTCATGGTGAAAGGAATAGTACTCCCAGGTAAAACACCTTTATCATTAAAGTTGATAGGTATCATGCATTGAAAAACTGAGGAGGGTTCTAGGCTTTCTTTAGAGTACATCACTAGTTCATGTCTATCCTGTTTTCTGTACTTTATGTTCACCTTTCTTTATTAATTTCCCTTGATTTCAGCATCTGGCTCCAGATATAGAAGCAACAGTTTCACCTTGACTTTTTAATCCTCTTCATCATGTCTATAATAAATCCTTTTAGGATGTATTCATTTCGAGTCACCCCCCCATGCCATTTTGGCATGGGGCTGTATTTCTCTTTTCTGTATTTCTATCTTTCTAATAAACTTTGTTAATTCTTCAAAAAAATAAATCCTTTTGTACTAATTGAATAGTGAGTCTGATTTTTCTAATTAATTATCTCATATATATTTAGTATAGAAAATGAATATATATTCAATATATATATATATATATATACACATACATATATTATCCAGAGAAATAGAACCTTAAGAACGGATTATCTGAATTAGATATAGTTCATCTGAAGTTATTTATTTCATATGATTACACCTATAAAAAGAGTTTTGGCAGTTTACAGAAAGTGGCAAAACAAAAAATAGCAAAAACATGATTGAAATCAATCTTTGTACACCTGTTATCAATTACTTATAGAGGTCAAGGTAATAGGTGACAAGATATTTGCCATTATTTGTTTTATTTATTTACTTTTATAACCTATTTTTATTTTATTACATTTATTGATACATTATAGTCTTATATCATAATGTAGTTCATGGTGAAAGTTAGTAGAAATTTAAAAATGTTATGGTGAAGTTATTTATTCAATATAAAATAGAAAACTTTGGAAATGAAAGGATGAGCTCATAGTGTTAAGCACTAGGCCATTAATCCCACAAATAACCAAGAAAGAAGCTTGTAGCTTTGTAGCTGCATGTTTAAGAATAGATTTGAAAACCAAATCCAGAATCTAATGCTATCTATGACTGAGTACTGACACAAAAAGAATTCTCAAATAATCACTGTCTCTTATGTTAAAATAGGGCATTAATTTTGTAGAAATAGAACCTTGGTGAGAGAAGTCTATAGGCATATAGAAATGAAACAAAAATATTTAACTCACTAAATTATTCTGATGGTTTCACCAAGAAAAGCGTCTGAGGCATATGCTCTATGAGATAAATCTTCCTTTGCTGGCAAAAATTACAATAACTTTCTCTGAAATAATTGCTCTGCAAGCCACCGATGATCCTCTTCAGATTTATTCTTTTCTTAGTTTCCCATTTCATTGATAAAAAATTGGAACAAACTTAATGGCTGAAAACAATTGAATTTATTGCTTTATATTTGTAGTGGTCAGAGAACAAAATGTGTTATATCTGGCTGAACAGTACATTTTTGTTGGTCTCTGTTCCTGCTGGGCACTCTCAGGGAGAATCTATTTGCTTAACTTTTCCACCTTTGAGATGCTGCTTATATTTCTTGTTTGATGACCCTACCCTCTATTTTCAAAGGCAGAATTAGAGCATCTTCCACTTATATTGATTTTTTTTTCATCATTGCATCTTCTTTTTGGACTCTAGCCTTTCCATTTTTTTTCTCTTAAAAGAACCCTTACTAGAGAGGCTGACCCAAATAATTCCAGGTAAATTTCTCTTTCCAAGATTCCTAATTAAATCTAAAAAGCATCATTTGAAATGTAAGAAATTATATATTC
This sequence comes from Muscardinus avellanarius, assembly GCF_963383645.1. Lineage (NCBI taxonomy): Eukaryota > Metazoa > Chordata > Mammalia > Rodentia > Gliridae > Muscardinus > Muscardinus avellanarius. The sequence goes on along the minus strand of NC_137786.1, from coordinate 23,534,668 downwards.
ACAAAGTTCAAGGATTAAGATGTGGATATTTTGAGGGGAATCTTTTTTAGCCTACTACACTATTTCATCTGCTATTATTCTATATCTATCACCAGACTCAAGTCATAAAGAATGTTGAGAGTTAATGTTTATCTCATAGGCAGGTGTGATACACACAAAATATAATTGAATGTTTCTGCTAATTGGTTCTAAATGAAACCTAGAGAATATTTGCTTGGGTGGATATTGAGTTTGGAGGATTAGTGGAGAAAGAATATTAAATAGATCAGATGGAATAAAAATATTATTTAAACAAACAAAACAAATATTTATAACTTCCTATAAATATGTGACCTAATTCAGGAATATGGAATTTAATGAAAGTAGTATATTTTAGTATATTTTCTCTTTTTCTTTCCTTTATCAGATATCATTTTAACAGTAACCATTTTTAAGGTTGCTTAAGGATAGGTCCTGGTAATAAGTTTCATATTGTCACAGGGAAGAATTTCACACAAAAAGAAGAAAAAATAATTCAACAAAGATGGGAAATTTTATGTTTTATTCTTTTGGGAGAAGAGAGTTACTATTTTATCAAAAGTAAAAGGAATAGATGAATTTTATTAGTAAGAAACATGCTTTTGTAAATAACTTTATTTGCAACATGAATTTATTTAAAGTGTGTGTGTATGTATTTTAAGTTGACAATATTTGATTGTAGTGGTAATTATGTAACATAAAACTAATTCAGTTATAATTTATTTTCCCAGAATTTTTGTCTTTGCATTATTTCAAACTTTCATGGTTCACAAGAGATATTTCACATAAGATTTGAAAGAAAAAAGTGAGATCATCAGGTTTTTTGAAAAAAGACAATAAAAGTCATCTGTGTTCTAGTGGTACTGGGTATAAAACCCAGGGGCTTTCTACCTCCGGAATACACTCCCAGACCTATTTTATATTTTATTTGGAAACAGGGTCTCTTAAGCCAGCTGAGGCTGTGTTTTTAATACCAGAAGAATAACATGAGCCTTAAACAAAGAAGGGATATAAAGAAGATAATTTGGAATGATCTCCTAAAAGGTATAAACATTGTTGAAAAAAGAAAGATTGAAGAATTGAAAGCAAACTATCATGTAGTGAATTTCACTACCTGTAGAAAATTTCTCAGATTCCATGAAAAATTTCTCAGATTCCAAGAAAATTTCTCAGATTCCATGAAAAATGAATAGGTAAAATCATGTTGAATTGTATATAGTAACACAAGTACTGTAATTAGGACTGGAACTTAAAATTAAACTCTCTAAGCTTGATCTAATATTAGCTTGGAGTTTTTTAATCTACAGACATAAATCTATAGCAGTCAATCTCAACAACCTAGGAATATAGTTTCCATCTGTTTATTAACATTATAAATATAATTTTTAATTTTCTGCATTAAAAATGAGAACCCAGAATTTCTGGAAATTCTACAGAATTTTATAAGTAAATTATTCTTAAAATATTTTAAATATTTTCTTACCTTTTGCTTATTATTATGAATATATAAAAATTATTGAGATTTGAAAATTAGAAAAATGGATGAAACTGGAGAATATCATAATAAGTGAGATAGACATTTTTAGGAAGCAAAGTGTGCTATGTTTTCTCTCATTTGTGAAATCTAGAGAGAAAATAGGACACACAAGGAACTTTAAATAATGCAGATAGGTTGATAGTGCAGTTGAAGGAGGATGGGGTGAGGGGTAGGCAGGGTAAGAGAGAGAGAGAGCTGGCAAAGGAAACTTCAAATAATACCATGGCAATGTGTGAATATATTATTACTAACCACAGTAACTAATGTGGGGAGGGAAGAATGGGGAGACGGATAGGATGTAAGAAAAACCAAAAAAATCTAAGGAAATGTGTGCTTCTAACATAAAGAATCTCACTAAGATGTATAATTGCACTACTGCATTAGTAAATTAAGAAAAAATGTAATCATTAAGGTTAATACTATTTCCTATAAGCTTCTGTCTTTAATGAATATTGATAAATTGAAAAATGCCATTGAATATCATCATCAGATATTACCTAAGTAATGTAATCTTCACATTCCTTTGCAGAATTCCAAAGGTGGGCCACAGATTGTTCCAAAACTTGTTTCTCTTTGGAACTCCATTCATTTGTACAATGTAAAATATACCTGCAAACATATTAATATTTATTTTATTATTAAGGTAGAACATCATCCTCAAGATCAGACCACAACAATGCAGTATGTAATATGGCAACAACTATAAGCAGGACTCACCGAGATCATGACCACTTGATTCACATCCCATCTTGCTCTGGGTCTAAGAAATATTGAACATAAACTTTTGAATATATGATGTGCCGTGATCTTGCTACTGCTTAGATGTCAGTGGATGCCTTAGAAACAGTCACGTTTTCTATTATTAAAAATTTAATCCTCAAAGAAGTATTATATTTTGCCATGTTCCTACCCAATTTTTCTCAGCATTTTGAACTTGGATAAAAAATAAATAATAAATAAAAGATATAACTCTCTCAAGAATGCTAAAAAATTAAATAGAGACTGTTGTACTGGAATTGTTAGTCTCTTTAATTCACTTAATCAAATTAGAGAAAAATGTTATCTCCTTTCTATTTATATTCAAGAATAAGAAAGAGAGGCTTAACTTTCTATTAATCATTTTTCTTTCTTTTGATTTTCTCCATGTGAAAATTTACCATCTCTTTTTCCCTTACCCTAACTTGATTTTTGGCATAGTTCAATCAAAATAAAATAACACAGTATTGTTTTTATTTACTTCGACCTTATTTTGTCTAAGTAATATATATATTGCTTTGGATAAGAAAAGATATGTAATCCTTGCATCCTTATTTTTAGTCTATTATAGAAAAAATCTATTTTATTTTTTCAGAGAGTAAAGATTTGTGTAATAAATCCTTGTAAATATTGATTCTGTAGCAGTAAATCGATCTTGCTAAAATGCACAGATTGCTTTTGACAGACAAATCAACTTTGAAAATAGATGTAAAATGGCATGTACATTGTAAATTAACATATGTTTAATGTGGGTAATACAAAAGAAAAATAATCAAAGATATTGTTTTTGTGAAAGACAAGATGAAGGAATCATTCTGGGGATTTTTAGAAGAAGTAAAATAAAGGAAATACTTTTTTCTGACAGTAGAGGTGAGATGTGAAACACACTCAGTTTTGGTGGTGGGGTATCCAAATAGATATGTGTCATAGGAGTTAGAAATATGAAGATAAATTTAAAAAGAGGGCTCGTTTGATTTGTAGAAATAAAAACATTTAGTTGCAAGAGAGAAATGTCTTAGGGACTTGGAGATGCAAAGTGAAGACAGGACAAAAGGAAACCAAAGAAAATGACACTGAGATCCAAGTAGAGTAATTGAATGAGCTTCAATGACTGATGAGCGTCTTCAAAGGTCGTAGAAAAGTTAAAGAGGATGAGACCTTAGGAAAGAAATTGTATTTGACTTAACAGAGACAAAATAGGCGATGCTGTAGGATGAATGGAAAGCAGAAACCTGATTGCTGAATATTAAAGAAAGAACGTGTGGAGGCTTGGAATTCATTCACTTGGAAAGGAGATAAGTGAACCCCAAATGCCCACTGAATCTTTCAGCTAGATTATGATAGATCATGTTAGTCGATTCCGGTGCAACAACCGAAGAAAGCAGACGTTTAATTATATGGGGTAAATAATCACATCATTTAGTCCCATGCAATTAAGTTTTTATTATCTAAAAGTTGTTTGTATTAGCAAAAAGAACACCGAAAAGCCTAATTAAATCTGCCAATAGTTCTAAATGCAATGGCGTACAAATAAACTGAAAATTTGGTTGATAATTTTAGTTTGTAAAATATACCAATCTCTACTAAGAATCCATAAATGCACGGTAAGCTTACAGAAATTTTTCAGAAAAATATCAATTACAAAATTATATTTAAAGTCTGCCATTCATCTGTCATGCTTTTATAATTTTTTATTTACAGAAAAAAATTCAAATAGGTGTCTTTATCTTCTCATAAAGCCTGTTACAATAAACACATAAATTGAAGCACATTAAATTTTCATTGATTCTCAAAATCTGCAAGTAAGAAAATTAATATCTTTTAGCCTTTCTAATAGTCATCACTAAAATTTGTCTATAACATAAACAAAACTAAATGCAAGAATAGATTTTAGGTATAATATCAAAATAAATATTTTTATTTATTTGTTTTTAGCTGCCTAAATACATAAGATAGTCTAAGACTGGATACCTAACAATAAATAAAGTAATAAACTGGAACAATTTTCCCTTCTGTGCCACTTAAATCAATGAAGACTCAGGTTTCTGGGCACTTTCTTGGATCACTACTGCAGGAGACTACACTTATTCAGAAAGCTTAGTCATGCATGCGCCAAACCTTGCACTCTCCGCAGGAGAGAAGCCTTTCAGAACTAGGAACTCAGCAGGATGGACAGACACAGCTTCAAAACTCAATTGCTACAAACATCCTTGTCTTTTCTCCATACAGCAGTTTTTAGTATATATTTTACATAAAAATATGTGGCATATCTGTATTTGCTTAATCCATTAAGGCAGTGGAGAGTGAAGCAGAGACACTTTTCTCCAGTGGAGCGAGTTATATGTCAAGTATTCAGATAACTTGTATCACCTTTTAATATTATTCTGTAAAAACTGGCATTTATAAACCTTTCTAATTATTTTTTTAAAAATATGAACCACTATGAAATTATCTTGAAGCCAAGGGATCTAAGATTTGAAAATTAACATAAGTATGTTTTGTTTTAATTATTTAGGTGCTCAAAATTTAGTGGAGCAGTTTAAAATTATTATTTTAAATCCTAGCAATTTAATGTGATATTACTCCATTATAAAGATTTATGGTTTGAGTATGTATTTGAATTTATATCATATATCTACCTCTCTCATCAAAATAAGTCCTCTCTAAGTTTTATTACTAAAAGTTTTTAGAAGTCAGGAATGGTGGCACAGACCTGTTTTCTTAGTACTTGGAAGGTTGAGGCAGAAAATTTCAGGTTAGAGGCCAGCCTCAGCAAATTAGAGAGACCCTCACTAACTCAGTGAGACTCTCTTTCAGAGTAAAAATAAATAAATAAAAAGAGCTGGAAGATAACATCACATCTTTGAGATCTGCCATATGCCCATGAGGCAGTTGGAAAGTGATGGTAGTTCCTGGAGACTAGCAGATTTATTAAGAATATCCAGATGAATAGATTACAAAATTGTGGGATATGTACACAGTGGAATTTTACTCAGTCATTAAAAAAACTCAACTACAGCATTTTCAGGGAAATGGATGGAACTGGAGGACATTATGCTAAGTGAGATTAGTCAGTCACAAAAAATAAGAAACCAGATGTTTCCCCTAATATGTGAGAGTCAGGGAGAAATGGGTCTTAGGAGGAACTCTAGATGAAAAAGGAAATCCTATAGAGGAGCAAACAAGGCAACCTAAAGGAGGAGAAAGGAGGGGGGAAGAGGAAAATCTCTAAAACACACAATGTACTTTAACATACCGAAGTCAACCACTAAGCCAAGCAAGGGAAGGAGGGACAGGGAGGGAATGGGGTGGGAATTGGGTAGGGGTTAAATCAGTGATGTGTACATGTATGCACACACAAGTTTTTTACCCCAATATGATGTATGAATATAATGCACCAATAAAAAATTTAAAAACAGAATTAAAAAAGGAATATCCAGGTGATAGTGGCTATAAAGATGGTCCCCCAACTTGAGGTCCTCTGTGTTGTGATATAAGCATCATCTAAGGTTCCTATTTGTGTATGAATTGCTTGGCAATGTTTCAATAAATTAATTAAGTTCCAAAAAAGTGCTTTCTAGTTTCTACCACTCATCATCAGGAAGATTTTGAATAATTTAGTTCACAATAAGTACCTGAGAAACAAGCGATATTATTGTGGTAATTACAGAGAACGGAGAAAATTATATTTCCTTGTAAGTAGGGATTGTTTCAGGAAACATTTTAGAAAAAATGGAAAATGAGCTGAAGCCTTAAGCATAAAGAATAGATTTCTAATGAAGGAGTAGTAGCAATAAATTTTAACAGAAGTAAGAAAACATCAAAGAGGAATGAGAAAATTGTTTAGGTTGAAGAAATGTTGAAAATTCTTGTTTATCTGAAGAATATAAAGCATATTATGAAAAAAGGGTTTTTTAAGAATTTATATGTAAAAGCAAAAGGTTCAAAGCAAGCGATTTAATATTGAAGGTGAAAAATAAAATTGGGTAAGTGGCATCATCTAACTGAAAACTTAATACATAGATACAGTTATCAAGACATTGTGGTATTGATGAAAAAGCAGATAAACTAATCAATGTAACAAAACAGAGAGCTCACAAATACACCCAGATAAACATAATGAATGAGTCATTGAAAGAAAAAAGGCAATATAATAGAACAAAGGCCGTTCATTAAATAAACCATGGTACAGCCAGTCAAAAGAATACTACTTATACCCAAAAAGTAAACTTTCATTCCACATCAAAGACATGAAGGGAGCTTAAGTATCTATTTCTTTTTTAATTGAGTTACCTTTTTTATTATACTTTTATTGATACATCATAGGCTCACTTCATAATGTAAATTATGTGGATAGTGTTAAAATACATTTCTAAGCAAAAGAAAACAATCTGAAAAGCCTATGTATCTATAATTTTAATTATAAATCATATCTTGTTTAGGCAAAACTGGGAACTGCAAAATATTCTTCCTTCCAATGATTTAGGACTGGATAGGAGGAGGAATGAACAGAAAGAGTAAACAGGATTTCTTAGGTAGTGAAAATATTCTGTATGATACTACAGTGGTGGATACATGCAGTTTTATATTTTTCTAAAATCACAGAAGGTACGACATCAATAGTGAAACCTAAGACAAACTATGTACTCTGGGTGATAATAATGTATCAAAATAGGTTCATCATTTGTTAGGAAATACATCACACTGGTAGAAAATGTTATTCATGGTTGAGGTTATGTATGTGTGGTAGCAGGAGGTCTCTCTGTTCCTTATCCATTTGGCTTTGAACCTAAAAATGACCTCATAAATAAATAATAATAGAAAAATAATAATAGGAAAAATTCATGTTCATGTGTGTGCACACACACATGTACATGTGCATGTAACATGTTTGGAAGGCAGATGTAAAGAAAAAGAGAAAGAAAGAAGAAAATAGAAAATGAAGAAAATGTGGGAGATAATGGACAGAAAGTGAGGGAATAAATGTATGAGAAAGAAATAGAGATATAGATAATTTACATTTGAAATATATCTTATGCCCACTGCCACCCGATATTTAGTGCATTTATTTATTTATTTTTTCAGGACAGGGGATAGAAACCAGGGGCATTCTAACATTTTACCTCCGACATACATCCCCAGCCCTATATTTTATTCTTTTCGTTTGAAACAGGGTCTCACTGAGTTGCAAAGGACTTCACTAAGTAGCTGAGGTTGTCCGCGAACCATGATCCTCCTGTCTCAGCCTCCCAAATGCTGGAATTAAAAGCATATGCTACCATATCCAGCTTAGTGCATTTACTTTAAATTAACATTACATTAAGCTTTAGTCTTCAGCAGAAAATGTGCTTTACATATAGGACATCCATGAATTTTGAAGTGAGTTGAAATTTATATTTTGTGTTATTTATTTATTTATTTATTTATTTATTGCAGTATTGGGGGTTGAACTCAGGGACATTCTACATCTGATCTAGGTCTCCAGCACTATTTTTTATTCTTTATTTTGAAACAGGCTATCACTAAATTGTAGACAGCCTCACTTAGAAGCTAAGGCTCAAATACTGGGATTAAAAGCCTGCAACATAATCCTGGCTGTTTTGTGTATTTTAAAACCTATACATTTGATTTGGCTTTGTTCAGATTTCTTGGTTGGGAATTTCAAACTATCTTCACACAACAGTTTTAATTCACTTTAAATGATATTTTATTATTTCCTAAAGTGACAATATGCTATTTACATATATTCTCTTTCTACTTAAACACTGGGGTGCCTCTGAGTATGCATTTTATGTTCAATTGAATTTACTGAACTATACTGGAACATTGCTAAGAAAAAGAAAGAAAATAGAACAAAGGAAATATTCTTTTATGTAACAGAAACCAATAACATTTTAAGTGTTGAGTAAATACTTGTGTAATTTTAAATTAATTCTTCATGTTTATCCTCAATAGAGTTCAATGATATAAGAATATAAGAATTCATTCTATACTTTTAGAAATGCCTGAGTGTAAATTCAGTATATATATATATATATTTAATAAGTCTGAGGACTGAGAACTTAAGGAATAAAAATATCTTCTTTAAACCTCAACTTCATAATCAGCCAAATTTAATGTAAATATTGTCTTGATATGATTTTAGTAAAAACATTTAATAGAGAATTTGATACATAATATTAAGAAGTATTTTACTTTTGACAATGAGTAGAAAATATTTTAAACATATCATCTATATAATATGATATAATATATAAATTTAAAGATTTAAAATTTTGTTTAAAATGTTTCAAAAAGAAACATACATAAAAAATTATTTAACTGGTAATGACCATGCATTTTTATACCAATATATACACTGAAAAATAAAGAAATACACTAGAGCTGATAATATCATTTAATATCTTCAATTAAAAGATGAAATTTATTGTTTCTACTTTGCTTTTGGGCTTTACTGTGATACATCTAGCAGACTGAGAGTGCTATGATAAAACCTAATATAATATTATGAATATATATCCATAAACACACACACACACACACACACACACACACACACACACACACATATACATGTAATGGGGACTGGACCCAGCAAAAGTCATTCTAGCTTTGACCTATAACCCTCACCAATTATTTATTTATTTATTTATTTATTTATTTATTAAATAGGTTCTTACTAAGTTGCTGAGCCTGACCTGAAACCTGCAATCCTCCTGTCTCAGCCTCCCAAGTACTAGGATGATAGGCATGTATCATCTCACCCCACTAGTATTAGAGATTTTAAACTACATGGTCAAGAATTCTATCATTCCAGGAAGTTCACAAATCAATTATTTTGTAAGCAATTTTTCTCTGTATAAAGAAATGCATAATAAGAAAGCATAAACATGTTGAGGCAGATTTGTATCCCAACAAATGAAACTGAGAGGTAGTTGACACTGGAGATTTATATAAAATACAGTTCAAAGTAGCAGACCAAAAAAAATCTTTTCAGCATTAAGAATGATATTTGAATGAAAAAAAACTTGAGTCATCACTTACTTCTTTGGAATTAGATAAATTAGTGATACACATTATATACCATAAATAATGTATGTCATTGTTAGAAAGTAAAAGATTAATACAGAAAATGTTATTAGTCACCTAAATAAAGTGATGGGAGCAATGATATTCTGCTGAAATTGAAAGACCCCCGCAGAGGGGAGACCCTCAATCAAGCCTTGGGATAAGCGACGCCAAGTACACATGAGAGACTGTTCTTGATACAAAAGCAAAAGGTTTATTAAGGAGCCAGTGCACTGGGGCCGACTCCTATCTCACTTAAGAGCAGAGGAGTTCGGCCTCAAGAGACTAAAACTGAGGGTATTTATAGGGAAAAGACCACTAGTTAGGGGGGGATTGGGCCAGATTGCATGCGTTTACAGAAAATTACAGAATCATTTGAAAAGTACATTCTGTAGTCAAATGTTACATAAGATACCAGGTGTAGTCAGTAGGTTCCCGGCACAGGGCGTGCTGACCCGGTCAGTATAGATAAGATACTAGGTAGGTTCCTGGAACAGGGTGGGCTTATTGCATATTTCTCATTTTCGAGCCTATACTTCTTAAGCTGCAGTAAAAAATATTTTTTTTTTCTTTTAACTATTAGCTGGCTGCTAGGGGCTTATAATTTTTCTCTTAAAATGGAGCCGTTCAAAATCTCTCTTCTTTGTCTATAGAATTAAACACATACTTGCACATCACGAAAAGAGAAAACTTGCTGAGAAAATAGAAGTATCAATTTAGAAATTTTAGTAATTAATATAAAATGTAGATAAAATAATTGAAGTATGTTTGTATTCTACTTTCTAATATGTTAAAATGGACTTTTAATACTGCCATCAATTATTTAAACTTTAGAACATTTAGTGACATAGATATAAGAATATTATACTTGTAGATTGATCTTCAAGTGAGTTGGGTGGTTGTTCCAGATTTTTCTAGAAATATAGTTTTATGAATTCACAGTCAGTACTGATTTCATAGGAGGAACAATTTCTTCCACATTAATTTATACATTGTGATTCACTCAGTTATAATGTTTTCTGCATGAGATACATCTCCCCAATATTTCTAATCAATATCAGGTAGAAAATAGGCATGCTATTAGGTTAAAAGAAGGTCCATAATTGATGCTATTGCCACTCATTTAAAAACATCTGGGAACATTATTCATTATTCAGGATCAGCCCCAGAATAAATTAATGGATTAACAAGGGATATAGTTATTCAGGGAATTGTGTGAAACGATAATGAAATGCTTGGGAAGTTTTAATGATTAAATTTTCCCCAAGGAAAACTTCTGCTGAACAATCATTAAAAGTATTCTCCAACATCTTACACTTTTTAATATTTCCTCCCAGCGTTTGAAATGTGAATAATACTGTTTCTAAAAATGTATGTAACATACCTATAAGAAAGAATTTTAGGAGTAGTTCTACCAGCAAAAAAAAAAAAAAAGATGGCATGTCAAAGTTCCTTCAAAGCGCAGTCCTTTTCTGAATTAAAGTGCATACTTACTTTTTTTTTTTTTTATGGTACTGGGGGTGGAACCCCGAGGCTTTCTACCTCCGGGCTATACTCCCAGATCTTTTTTATATTTTATTTGGAAACAGGGTCTCACTAAGTTGCTGAAAGCCTCACTAAGTAGCTGAGGCTGGCTTCGAACCTGTGCGATCCTCCTGTCTCAGCCTCCCAAGCGCGGGGATTACAAGCATGTGTCACCATGCCTGGCTAAAGTGCATACTAACTGATGCAGTCTGGATTTCTTAAATCCCCATGGCTGGAGGAAGTGTGTCACTGGGGGTGTGGATGGGGCACTGTCTGTGTCCCTGACCACGTTCTCTGATTCTGCCACCAAGTGCTGAGCTAAGTGGTATTCTTCCCCCATGCCCCGAGGTCCAGTCACTAAGCTGGTCAATGCAGAGGAGGTGGCTGACCATGTACTGACCTCCAAAAGTCCCTAACCTTTCAAATTTCAAGCTCTAAATAGGCCTTTCATTTTCTAAGCAGAATTTATCATGTATTTTTTTCAGAGCAATAAAAAATGCTGACTAAAATACCACCATTCTCCTACTGCTTTAAACGAACCATTTAATGAGTACATATTTTACATATTACCTCGGGAAACTTTCTTAGGTGCCAAATAGAAAGAGGTGGTAATTGGAATGGAAACCAGGGGTGTTATACAACACCCCAGCACTTTTAATTTTTTGTTGTTGTTGTTTTGAAACAAGGTCTTGCTAAATGTTGGCCTTAAATCTGTGATTCTCCTTTTTCAGCCTCCCAAGTACTGGGATTTCAGGCCTGCAACTCTGTGCCTAGCTAGGTACTTTTAATTACCATAATAATTATTTTATATTCATAATTCACAAAAAAGAAACTAAGTCTCAGGGATATAGAATGTATGTACGAGTTTTAGTAGCCAAAATGGTGCTGAATCATAAATAAATAAATAAATAAAAACTAATACCAAAAACTTTAGGTATATGTCATCATGCAGAATGGTCCCAAAGATGCCAAGGTATTTTTTCACTTAGAGAAAAGATAAAATGTTAATACACACAAGATTGTATCTGGGTGCTACACTGTGCATAATAACCAATAAAACTGCTTACATTTTATATTATTCTCTGTCACAGTGTTACCACTTAACCTGAAAAGAACACACTCATTTACATTCCAAGAGCAGTTTGAGATTTGAATTAAACATAAGTGTACACAAGAAAGGCTTCCCATGATGTTTTCCAGGAAGTCAGCTCCTAAGCACTTATTAACTAATATATTTTCCTGGAAGATAAATGATAAACTAAAATGCACTGTGTTGTCAAAGAGAAGCAACTGAACTGAGGGCGTCCTAGACTCGGCTGCTGCAATAACTAATGTGAACTTGGATGAGTCATCATTTCATGTTTCTGAGCCTAATATTTTTTCAATCTTTCATAATGAGGAGACAGGTTATCTAATTTACATGATTGTTTTTGGCCTATAAGTGACCTAAAAGGGGTAAAATAATTTTAAAAACTCCATCCATTTTTAATTTTTTTTTAATCTAGAAGACATCTGTATTTCATTCCTTTCCTGTATGGTGTATGGAGTGAAGGGATGTACACAAGGTTCTACTGGAAGCATGGATGTGGACTACATGCCTTATTCAAGTTCTTTTCATCACAGGGGCTCTGTAGCTTCTTCTGTACAAATCTACCCTCTCTGCACTACATTTTTCCCCACAAATACCTGAAGATGATACTGTTTGTCACAATTCACAGAATTTGATCCAGAGAACAAGGGGCATTCTGAGCTTGTGTTGTGGCTTCTCGGGAACCTACATATAACACTGAGAAGCCAGCTGCTCTGTAGACGTAGGCATTAGTACAATGAAGAGCTAGCCACAGTACCCGGGCCGGGTGAAACTGCCAAGATACCGAATTTGTTAATTGAATTTGTGGCTGCTTGCTTCTTCACTTCACGTGTGAAAAGAAACTTCATTTATCATTACGTTTATAATATAGCCCATATCCATAAAAGAAGGTAGCACTGTCAATCTCACTCATATGTGCTGGGAGAGAAGAGGGGGTAGCTGGTTAGGGTGATGGGATGTGGGAAAAAAAGTCCCAAGGGATGTGCAAATGTATGTCTGTATCACTTCAAAGCTTGTTCTAATGTACAATTACAATGTACTAATAAACGTACTTAAACTATGTAGCCTACAGGATCAATTCACACTGTATTCAAAACCTGTTTACAAAACTGTCAATTGCTTATTGTGATCTTTCATCATCTAATATGCTAAACTTTTTTATAAAACAAAAACAGATCAACACCGCGGAGACACAAACCTGCCAGACATATGACTGCCAAGCAAAGCTAACCTTTTAATGTTACCCACTTTCTTGAGTCAGCTTCTCTATTTCCTTTGTGTTCCTAAGATAAACCAGCTCCCACTCATATAGCTCGTTTGAATGATTCTCTTTAACTCAACATTTTACAGGTTGTTTCCTATCATTGTTCGTATTTCAGCTATGATAAAATTCTGTCCTCACATTTTTTGGATTAAACCCTGGGCTATTCTACTTCTAAGCTATACACCCAACCCTTTTATTATGAATTATTACTATTATTATTATTTTATTATTATATATAACATATTTTATATATTATTATATTATAGTATTATATATAGTAATATATATATGTATATATATGTATATATATATTTCTTTCTAGTACACTACACTATATGCTTTATGATAGGAATTCTTTAATTAGGATTCCCAAATATTTTTATAACATACTATAGATTTTATGATAGAATGCATGAGTGGTAGAGAAATTGAGGGGAAAAGAGTAGTAGAAAGACCACAAATATATGTACAGATATTTGTGACACTTGAGATAACAAACTGTTTTTATTAGTGTGCATTTTCATTTACATATATAATATATATCATATGTATTTTATGATCGAGTCTCCTTCAGTTTGATATTATATTATCATATCATCCACACATCATTAAAATAAGACCCTTAAGAGAAAATAATCTCATTAAGATTAAAGGTATAAAAATGTATACTCAAAATGATGTTCTCATCATTTTAAGTACTATTGATTTAATAAAATATTGAAAAACTCATAGTTGTAAAAATGATATAATTATTTTCATTCTTAGATAAAACTCTTAGGCTTGCTTTTGCTTTATTACTAGACAAAAATATTTTAAATAAGAAAATGACTAGTTTGGAGTGTTTTACACATCATGATAGTTTATTTCCTGGTCAAAGGTGATTTGCTCTTTTTGTAACCTTATTTCTTGCTTTCAAATAAAATATTTAACCTGACTTGAGAGTAGCCAAAACTCTTTAGAATTACTCCCTCAAGAGAATTCTTTAGAATTACTCCCTCAGAGAACCTGAATAGTGTTTTGAAAAGAGAAATAGTATTGCTGGAACATAGAAATATTTACTGAGATATATTTTTGTTTGGTTGCATTATAGCACTCCAATCATTATTTGGAATATTAGTCAAAGTGATTCTAAAATGAAGTTGAAATTAAAATAGAGAAAATATCAAACTAACAGTGATAAAGTTCCAAAGACAGACTAAAGTTAGTCCCAGGAGAAATATTAACTAAAATTGATAAAAGAAAAGAAAATATATTGATAAAGTAATGCCACTCTAAGACATCAGAATAAAATGAAAGACAGATAGGTTCCAATTTAATGACTGCTTGGTGGCCTATATAAAAAAAGATTGATTTTCACAGTCCAATTTTAATAGAAAATCATCTATATTCCCAGACAAGTATAAAATTTGAGTTAAAATTTTTTACACAATAAAGACTTCACAAGATATGTTCTATTGAGCAAGTTATTAAAGCTTTTTAGAAAATATTTTACTCAACAAGATTGGAAGAAAATTGTAGGTTATATTTGATGGAGTCAATTATGTTAGCTATATATTAAACTTTAAAAATTTAAATTGAGTAATTAAATTACCTTTATCACATATTTAAACAGTTGGAATTCATATTATTTTTGTAATATTTTAAGTCATCTCTTAAGATCACCAAGTTAAAAAATATATTGCATTAATTCACTGCTTAAAAAAATTGTTAGAGGTGTAATTCATGGCTTTGTCAAACTGGAAAGGAAATGTCACTATTTAAAATGTTGTTTTTATAATCTTTAAAAACATGATAAAAACCTGTTTAGAAATAGCTTGTTTTTGAAAAAATTTCATATACTTTTTACCACTATAATCAATTTTTACATTTTTCATGTTGCTTATATACAAAATGTTGTCTACCAAGCACACCAGATTTATTAACATAAAATTCCTTCTTGATAAAATTTATCTAGGCCATGTGTCTCAATATTTAACAAATAAAAATAATTAGCATACTTATAATAAAGCAACATTTTATGTTGAAACCATAGGCATTTTTTATTAACTTGAGTGACCTTACTTTTATGAATCATATAGAATTTCATTTAACATTTATTAGAACTTAATTAGGTTTTAATAAGTTAATAACCTTATATCCCATAAAACTAATGTTTGTAAAATTATATGCATGAGCTAAAGAAATATTATCATTTAAAAAATGTCTTACTAATCCACATAAAAAGTAAATAATAAAAATAAATAAATAAGCCAGGCATGGTGGCCTACGTTTGTAATCCTCGCGCATGGGAGGCAGAGACAGGAGGATCGCGCAGGTTCGAAGCCAGCTGTGCTGGCTTAAAAGACCCTGTTTCCAAATTTAAAAAAAAAATATATAAAACAGGTCTGGGAGTATAACTCGAAGGTAGAAAAGTTTCTAGGGACCTCAGTATCACCAAAAATAAATAAATAAAGTCTTACTAAATAGTAAGTGATTGCATAGTGAACTTTATTCAATGTATAAAATATAAAACATATTCATATAAAATTTTATCAAACACTATGTTTAAGGTGAAAATAGTATATATGTTCATTTTTAAATATTCTGATTTAATTAATTTCCTGATCCCATCTTTTGTGATTTCTACTGAGGGAAAAGTTTTCTATACATTTTTTTTGTTGTTGATTTCTCAAATATGTACACAACTATGCATGTTATGATTTTGCTTTTGAAAAGTTTTGGATATTTACTGATTGCATCAGCCAAAACAAATGGTTCTTAATATCTATTAATGATGTTGCCTTAGCTATTGTTTACTGATTTTTTTACTATTCTGTATCATTATGTAGTATAAATATATTTCAGTTTACTTATCCATTTTATTTTTATCAGTGGTTTTCAATTTTTCTATGACAACTTATGCAACTATAAATATTCTGGTAAAATTTTTTGGTATAAATGTGTGAATATTTTGCTATGAAATTTCTGAATTATATAATATATACTACACCAAGGAAATGAGAACTCCTTTTTAAAATGGTTATTTCCAACTCCTGAAGGCTATAAGTATACTTTTATTTTTTACCCTGGGATCTCAAGTAACAGTTTATTTGTTCTTACTTTGACTTCGTATAGTAATATAATCATAGAAAAATAGAAGTGAATAAAATAGGAGTTAGGAAGGTCTAATACAAAATTTGGATTCTTGTTTTGGTGTCAATGTTAACAGATAACTTGATCTAGTAGGATATATTTTGAAAGGTGCATGAATGAATATAACTGGGCTGCTGGGCATGTTGGCACACGCTTGTAATCCCTGCGCTTGGAAGTCTGAGACAGGAGAATTGTACAGGTTCAAAATCAGCCTCAGCTATTTAGCGAGGCTCTCAGCAACTTATTGAGACCCCCGTTTTCAAATAAATAAAAAAAAAGGTCTGGGAGTATAGCCCGGAGATAGAAAGCCCCTGGGTTCCTGGGTTCCATCTCCCAGTAATATGTGTGTGTGTGTGTGTGTGTGTGTGTGTGTGTGTGTGTGTGTGTATGTATATGTATATGTATATGTATATGTATATGTATATGTATATGTATATGTATATGTATGTATCTGGGCTAAGGAGCAAGAATTCTCCATTCCCTTTTCCTCTATAATTGTTAATCCTTGTTACAATCATTATTTTTACTACATAATCCAAGAAAACTGGTTACCACAATTTAGAGAAAGGAAGATTTATTTTCTCATAGTTCTGGAGATTCCGATTTTCAGTTAATGTCAGGGCAGGTCTGTGAAACTCAGTATGGTGGTTAGAGGCAGACAGAGGGAAAGAGCAAGTCCTGTGTCTCACATCATGGAGGCTCCCTGAGAGCTATGAGAGGACATTTTAAATTCAAACCATAACAACACTGTTGGACAGTACTTCCCCTGTATATGTGGGTAAAGCATTTTTACATATAGTAGGAAATGCTATCAGACTTTTCAATGGAAGTAGTGCATTCTGAGATGGGTAAATCTGGTTTGGGGTTGAACCTAGTTGAAATTTTATCTGATCCCAGTGAATGCTAATTTTCACTGAAGATATTTGGCCCGAACAAGAGGCCAAAAACCAGAGGGAGGTAACGTTAAGCGTATTTATAGTAGATTATACAAAATGTCTAGTAAAATTTTGTTTTATATCCTCATCAGCACAGAATGTTGAAAATTTTTGATAATGTCATGGGTATAAAATGTTACTATATTTTAAACTATTTATTCCCGATTACTAATGAATATTTAAGATTTTTTTTTACAAAACACAAATTGAACCATGTGAAAGTGTTTATATCTATCAATATTTTGCACAAAAATAATTTTACAGATTTTAATATAGTAGTATTATTCATATATTATCTTCTTGAAATTTAATATTGTTATCCATTTATAGTTCTTTTTCTTTATTATTATTACTGTTAATATATTTGGTTGAAGGGATGGAACCCTGAATCATGTTCTACATACCATTTACCACCGTGCTACAATTCCAGCCCTATAGTGGTAAGTTTTATAGTGTACTATAAAAATGCAATATTTCCCTCAGTTGATGGCTCATCATCACATATACTGTCCTTTAATAAAAGATATGTATGAATTTACTGTAGTTTAATTTTTTATTGAATTACTGGTTCTTTTTATGTTCTATAATTTTAATATACATTTGTAAATATAATTTTAATTTTTAGAAAATTAGTCTTTTCCATAATTAACAAGACTTGTGTTGGCCTCATTGATCAACTTCATTAGATATGAGCCTTCATGTGCAATTTCACTGCTTCATGTTTCACTTCTTTGAGTATTCTTTTTGTAAATTAATTTCTTTAGAAAAAAATATGTGTAACTCTCACTAGAAATAAATCTAACATGTAACCTGGACTACCATATGCAGATACCAGCAAAAGCCACGCTCTCTCGGCATCTGCATTTTCGCAGTTAATAGGCAATATCTCAAAGTGAGAAATAAGCCCCGAGAGAAGGTGTGCTCGCTGGTCAAAAGCATCTTTCCACTTCTAGATATTCTTGCATAACTATTATTCTTCTAGTATTCTTTTAACTCCCTATACGAATTGCTCCAGTGATGCGAAATTAGAACTATGAATGAAATTGAGTCCGTAAAAATAAATTCTCTAATAATTTGTCTAAACGTCCTTGGCTTTGCTCAATAGTAATGAAAAGACTGGCCAGGATTCAGGTACTGTGATAAGCACCCCAGCTGCAGCAATCACAAATGGCCTCCGACCTTCATCACTATCCATTAACTCCGACAAAGTAGCTCAGTTCAAAGTAACTGTTTACCCTTGAAATCCTGCCTAGAGACAGAGAAAAACCTTGTGTGTGACCTTAGAGCAATGTAGTTGATAAACAAATTAGCTGCCCAAATACAATAGACCCAAAGAAAAAGACTGTTGACTGACCGCATAGTTAGAAATGAATATGACTAAATAAAGGACAGACGTTCTAAATATATATGTATGAAGGAAAGGAAATACCATAAGAGTAAGAAAAGCATTTTTGCATGAAGAAGAGCTTATCATAAGAAAGTCCCAACTGGGAAAGGAAGGAATTAGAAAGTTAGAAGCAGGTTGCAGAGGGTTTGTGACAGAGAAATGGATTATTAAAGATGAGTAGGCTTTTGATAGGCTTGTTGTCTAAAGAAGAGTGCTTAGCAGTTAAGGAAATACATCTGACAATTAGAACTAAGAACCTTGTGGTGTTGTTTGTGGTATTTTGTCGGCCAAACTGTGTTGTGAGTATGCTTAAGCTTTCAGATTTAGAAGATAAGGTACCAACACCTGAAGAAACTCCATCACATCCACCTGAATCACCACATTTCCCCACACTTGCTATATGAACTAAGCCCAAAAAGATGGAAAAGTTCCAGGAAAAGTTAAAGAAGATTCCCCGAGAAGCTCCCAAGCCTTGACTATTCTGGGAGGCTGCCACCTGGAACTGCTTATCTGCAAGACCTTGGAGAGGAACAGGAGTTAATTCTTCGAGGGCCAACAGCCAGCTGAAAGACACCCACCCCCCTTGTTCTCTTAACTTTACTGGTGAAGGGTATAAATTTCTTGGGGTTTTTGTAATAAAGTGTCATTGGCTCAAGAAGCCTTTGTCCATGTCAGATTCTTTCTAGGGAGCGCCGTCATTTAGGGACCTAAAGAAATTTAGTCCCTAAAGGGAAAGAATCGCTGCAGATAAGATTCTGCAGTACTTCACCTGCCTTTTGCCCCATCTTTCTGAGGATTTGACCGGGAGCGGACAATTAACGACCCGACTGAGCTTAGTCCGTGACAACCATAGAGGGTACCTATTAATAATCTGTTCTAAATTTTTTATACATGACTATGAAAATAATTTTTCATTAAATATTTGATTAGAGAACAACACACATAGGAAACACAAATCATAGGCATGGAGAATCTATGTGAAACCCATGATAAGCTAGAAATGACCTGAAATGCAGAAGCCACTCTCCTGGGTCTTCTAAGTGTTTCACGGTAATTTCAAAAGATAACTGCTATGATGATTTTCCACCAGAAAGTCATTTTAATATATATGGTGTCATACAGATAGAATAAAAAAGGATATTATCTTATCTTTTACTTTCTATGTCAAACATTATTTTACTCATGTACCACAAGTGTATGAAATTTCTTGTTATCACTCATTACTATGTGATTAAATTTAATTACTCATTTTTCATGCTGATGGAAACTTTATGAGATTTTATTTTTTGTCTCTTATGAGTACTGTTGTTTAAGATTCCTATGCAGGTCTTTTGGTTTACACATAAGTGATTTTATCTAGGATTGAATTTCTAAGATTATATGGTATGGTATGCTTGAGTGGATAATTCAAAAGCTTTCAAAATTGTTCTTCTCAATACGGCCAAGTAGTACATGCCTCTGAACCCAGGACTTGAGATTCTGAAACAGGAGGATTCCTGTTTTGAGGCTAGCCTCAACAACATAGTTACACCATAATATATATATTTAATGGTCTGTGAATATATATTACATATATTTATATATATCTATATATCTATATATCTATATCTAAATCTCTCTCTCACTCTCTCTCTCTCTCTCTCTCTCTCTCTATATATATATATATATATATATATATATATATATATATAATGATCTGGGATTTTAGCAGAGATAAAATACCCCTGGGTTCAATTCTGAGTAAACGAAAAAAAGAAGTGATCTATTGCATGTGATCACTATCAACAAATGAAAGACACAGCCTTTCCTTACTTTCAGCAAATTACATTGTTAATTTTTAAAATTCTATTGTTTCCAGTAGATGTGCAGTGCTACTGCATTGTGGTTAATTTCTGTTTTCTTGTTGCTTAATAAAGTTGGGCACTTTCTAAAGAGCTTAATGATTGTTTGGATTTCATGATATTGTAAAAAATTTATTAAAATATCATCATTACTTTTCTATTTTTCTTATTAATTACTAAGAATATTTTATTATATCTTGGATATGTACATCATGTTCTTCTATGTATATTATGAATATATTTTAATGCAGTTTGTCTTTTATATGTGTCTTTTGACAAAGAATTTTAATTTTTATGAAATTTTAAATTCATCAGATTTTCAAGTCCATTTTAAATTGACTCTTCTGCAAAATGAGAAAGTGAGATATATTTCCATTATTCTGCATATGTCTAACAAGTTTTGCCAATACCACTTTATTAAAGAGGCTATCTTTTTTCCAGTGTATGTTGAGGGATACTCCTTTTATTCTGATTTTCTGTCATGTTTTTAGCATAAATGGACATTGAATTTTGTCAAATGCTTTGTCATCATATATTGAAATGATCATGTGATTTTTGTCTTTACTTTTGTTTATGTGATGAATTACATGGATTGTTTTTTATATGTTGAACCACCCTTGAATCCCTGGGATGAGCCCTACTTTGTCATGGTGTATGATTTTTATATGTTTTTGAATGTGTATTGCTAGTATGTTGATTAGCAGTTTGCATCTAAGTTTTTTACTATATAGGCCTATAGGTTTCTTTTTATGAGTTTTCTTTGTTTGGCTTTGGTATTAATTTGATGTTGGCTAGAGATCTTGCAGCTGCTTAAAGAGAGCATAAGTCCAACACTTCAACACATAAGCACAGGTAAAAGCTTTCTCAACAAGACTCAAGGCACAAGAAATTAAAAGAAGAATCCATACATGGGATTGCATTAAACTGAAGAGCTTCTGTACAGCAAAGGAAACTATCAAGAACCTCAACAGAGAGCCAACAAAATGAAAGAAAATTTTGCCAACTATTACTCTGATAGAAGACTAATATCTAGAATATACAGAGAACTCAAGAAACTCAAGACTAAGTAAACAAAAACCCAATAAAAAATGGGCAAGTGAAATAAATAGACACTTCAATAAAGAAGAAATTTAAATGGCCAAGAAATGTGTGAAAAAATATTCAGCATCATTAACAATCAGAGAGGTGCAAATCAAAACTACCCTGAAATTTCACCTAACTTCAACTAGAATGGGATTCATGAAAAACACAAACAATAACAAATGCTGGTAAAGGTGTGAAGAAGTGGGAACTCTAATACATTCTTGGTGAGATTGCAAATTAGTACAACTACTTTGGAAAACAATATGGAGCATCCTCAGAAGAATGAGAATGAACCTATCCTTTGATCCAGAAATAGCACTTCAGGGTATCTACCCAAAAGAATGGAAACTGAACTACCAAACTCATGAATGTATATCTATGTTCATTGCCTCACAATTCACAAAGGTCAAACAAGGAAATCAGCCATGATGTCCATCAACAGATGAATGGGATACAGAACAATGAGATGTGTACACAGAAAATTTCACTCAGCCATAAAAAGAACATTAAATCATTTGCAAGGAAATGGATGAAACTGTAGAACATAAGAGTAATCAGTCACACAAAGTAAGAAATCAGATGATATATCCTTCAATAGCCTTTCCTCAATTCCAATTTACTTGATAAGTAGTTCTCTTTATGTTTCATTGCTGCTTCTATACTCTCCATTCTGCCCAACAAGTCTATTTAATTATGTTTGCACCAATGCCAACTGTTTAAAAACACTTGATTTATTGAAAATCTCATTTCCATTAGTGTATTTCCAATAAATTCACTCATAATATTTATGGTTATACTTAGTAATTGTCATACACATTTTAGAATCAGCTCATACAATATTTGCCTATTCCATTTTTCTACACATAGACCTGCCATAATTTTCTTTAGAATTTCATTGACTCTATAGTTCATTATGAGAGAAATTGACACATAAACACTATTAAATCTTTTAGCTTATAATATGGAATGTTTTATTCCTTACTCTTCTATATAATGTTATTTTTAGAAGTACTATACCCTTTTATGTGTGTTAAAGAAGTTTAGTAATTTTAAATTAATCTAAAATACTTAATGTACTTACTACTTAATGTATTCAGATTTTGCTCATGTTTTAAATGTTTATAGTATCTGAAATAAAATATTTTATTTTTATTCCTGAAAATAAATAACTTTTATTCCTCTATTTTTAAAATAAAATTTTAAAATTCACAATAATTATAAATGAATCACAGCAACAAATCTATTAAGTAAAATCCAGGAGAAAAAATCAATTCAACAATCTAATAATTATAAAAAAATTTACAAGGTTACAAGAATACTGAAAATCAGCTCTTACGAGGAAAAACTATTACTAAGAAAAGAGAACACCTTGAAAACATATTTGTGAAATATATGCATGTATGCCATTTAATTATATATCTGTATTATATTTATATTTTATTTATGTGTCTGCATAGACAAGGATATTCAGTATAATTAATATATAATAAAATATCTTCAAGAAAATATATGCACATACAAACACATACATATAAATATTGCACTTATTAAATTTGTATTATCAACTAAAACAGTGGATGATAAAGCAAGTCTCAAAAATAAGAAAAATTGCCAGGTGTGTTGGCGCACGCTTGGAATCCCTGCGCTTGGGAGGCAGACACAAGCAGATTGCTCTTGTTTGAAGCCAGCCTAGCTGGCTTAAGAGACCCTGTTTCCATAAAATATAAAAAATTGGTCTGGGAGTGTAGCTCAAAGGTAGAAGGGTTTCCAGGAACCCCAGTACCACCCCCCCCAAAATTGATAATATTACAAACAATTACCAAAACATAATGTTAAAAGTTCAATTTAAACATAAAAATCAATTATATTAAACTTAAATCCTATTAATTAAAGTAAAATATCAGAATATTTTACTAAGTTGATGTCTATTCTTAATAAATCATTCGTGGCACACCAATAATATTGGAGTAATTTCTCAATGTGAAACGAGATATTTAGGAAGAAAAACAAGCTTTAAGTTGAGGGCAGAAATCTAGTCAGAGTCCATTTATTATCTGTTTAATTTTAAAGAGACAATTAAAAGCAGTGTTTAAATGCTTTCTTCCCAGAAAGTGAAGATGTGTAATTTATATCATGATAAGATAATCAATGTAAGTTTATATTTAGTAAGTAATCCATCAAAAGCAGTTAGATCCTATCATTAAGTCACTAAATCACTAATTTTTAAAGAACAATTATTGAAAACACATCAATGACAGCAAAATTGAAATTAATTATAAGGGTAATTTTATCATTATAGATAATGTTTGTCTTCCACTGGAGCTGTATATCCATTATTTTGTACCTTAATCCAGAATGTCACAGGAAAAGGTATTTTTACTCTGGAGATAAATATCAGGTTCAATTTCCTAAACAAATATTAAATAAATATATACCAAGAAGTGTATCTTATTGGCAGTAACCCTTATATAATCATTTTTTAAATTGCCTTAGTTTATTTCTTTTTTTTTTTTTTTCTTTTTGGTACTGGTAATTGAACCCAGGTGCAGTTTACCTCTGAGCTACACCCCCAGCTCTATTTTTTATTCTTTATTTTTGAAACATGATCTCACTGTTGCAGAGGGCCTCACAAAGTAGCTGAAGCTGGTCAGAAATCCAGATCATTTTCTATGCATGCTAATGAAGAATAAATCAGGATATTTTGATTTAATAACTTTATATTTACATATTTTTATTGTTGCATTATAGTCATACATCTTAATGTGGTACAAGATGGTAGAGGCATACATGTACACATCACTCATGTAGACCTTCATTAATTCCCACCCCATTCATTTTCCTCTCACTCCTTATTTTTGGCTTAGTGATTGACTTTGATGTGTTTATGAATATATATCATGTACATTAGAAAATTTTCCTTTCTTCCACTTACTCCCCTCAGGTCATTTTGCCCCCCTCCCTGGTTCATGTTCAAGTAATTTGTTAGAGTTTATCATAAAATTCAGATAAATATTTAACTTACTCATTTGTTATAAATAATGTTACAAAGGAAACAGATGAAGCCATGCATGGCAAGTTGATATATGGGAATGTTAAAAGAAATCTTCCATTGCTAGATGTGTGGGCCTCTATGAACATCTATTTGGGAAATTTCCAAAATGTAGATCAGGAAACCTTTCAGGTTTATATGGATACTCAGTTGAACAGGCATTATCGGTTATATCCTTGGCCAATTCTTGGTGATAAACTTAAATCCTGGTCCTCTCTACTCCTTAAAATTTGGGGTGAGCGGCTAAATGTCTAAAATCTCTAATCATGTCTTTGCTTGTTTCTTTCATTGTGTCCATCCAGGAGTCTCCAGTGATCAGTCAATTTATGAGCTACATAAAAACACATCATTTAGAGTCTTCAAAGATTTTCCAAGTTATGTATAAGAAAAGGGGAGAAAGATTAAGTATATAGTTCACAGTGCTATCTATCACCATTGACAAAGATATCCCAGAAATTAAAGAAGTACCTCTAAGTGTTGTTATACTTTCTTTGAAAGTATGAACTTGTATTGGTACAGAGAAGATGGTTGAAATCATTGCTATTAAAGTAGCTTTATGATGGAAGTATTGATATACATAAGCAAGACAAAGAAACATCTCTCTTCTTATTCAAAGACAGAAATTCTGAATTTCTTATCTGTTTGTTGAATAAAGCACATGAAATTCAATATAAAATGATTAGAAACACATACCATATACCACATACCACAGGCTTGCTTATTTTAATGTAAACAAAGTTATTGCTTCAAAGGAAATTAAAGATAGATTATTCTCAATATATTTATGTAATTTCTTTTGTTTTTTGTGTTGTTAAATTTTCTTTAATTCCATTGTGATATAAGAAGATGAAAGGATTTATAATAACTTTTTACAAATTTGTTGATTCTTGCTTTGTGGTCAGTACTTTGTATTGGGAAGGAAGAAAATACAGAGCAGGGGGCACCACGTGCCATATGCACAAATGTCATTGTCAACATGATTTATGATATGAGACTATAATGCACCAATAAATGCGCATTATAAAAAATAAGGATAGACTATTCTAAGACAAATGTGAGTGAGTAGGGTCTGTGAATAAGATTACATAAACTTTCATAGGCACAGAATAAGAAAGAACAGGAATCCATATATTTAGCAAATATATCCATAGAGGCATAAAGAGGATGGGTTGCAATAAAGCAAGAACTTTTTTTTTCTATACGTTTCTAATGTAATATCAGTTTTGCCTTTAGGAACAGGAAATAGAGTTTTGATAAATTAATAATACATTCTGAAAGTTTTAATAGTCTTGAAAATGTTAGATTGGATACATGGGTTAAAATAAATAGCTAAGTAGAATTCCATTGTGTGTATTTCTCATAATTTTCTAATTCATTCATCTGTTGATGGACACTTAAGTTGGTTCCATAATTTAGGTATTGTGAATTGTTCTGCTATAAACATGGGCATGCATGTATTACTGTAGTTCTCTGGCTTCAACCCCTTTGGAAAGATAGCCAGCAGTAGTATAACCAAATCATGTCATGGATCCATTCCCAGTTTTCTAAGGAATCTCCACACTGATATTTATAGTGGCTGAACTGGTTTGCAATCCCATCAACAGTGAAGAAGACTTCCTATTTCTCTACCTCTTCACCAACATTTATTGATGATTGCCACTCTAATTGGGGTAGATGAAATTTCAGTGTAGTTTTAATTTGCATCTCCTCGATTGCTGAACAGTTTTTCATTTATTTATTGCCCACTTATATTTATTTTTTGTCAAGTTTCTATACAATTCAGTTGCCCATATCTGGATTGTGTTATCTGTTTGTTTAATGTAAAGATCTGGATAACATTATGTTAAGTGAGATTAGGTAATCACAGAAAGTTAATGGTCATGTGTTTTCTCTGATTTGCACAAGCTAGGGAGTAATTGGAGTATCAGCGGGACTCAGATCATGAAGAAGAAATCTCATTGCAGTCAGGGAGGAGATCTAAGGGTAGGGGAAGAGGAAAACTGAGGCTCATTAATGAAAATACTACCACCAGTTATGTGTATACTTGTGAATTTACCAGTGTCAATTTGGGTACTCTGTATTGGGAGGAAGAAAAATGGGAAGGCAGGGAAGCACCATTTGCTGTCAATATGATTAATATTCTGATTTGTGACTATAATGGACCAATAAAAACAAAAAAATACAATTAAAAATAAATGTCTATTAAAGGGACTGTTCAAGTCAGCATTTTTACTGCTATAATTCAAATTACCTGATAACCACAATTTAAATTGTGGAACATATATTCGTTCACAGTTCTGGAGGCTTCAGAGTTTTGGTCCATGTTAGGCCTGGTGAAATCTAAGAAGATCAGGGCATAGTGGCAATAAGCTGAGAGAACATGAATAGAGAGACTTTTTCTCAAATCATGGAGGCTGGAATCAAAGATCAAAGAGACAGACCAAAAGAAGAAGGGACAAATAAATATAGTCTCCAGGTTACACTGCAGGGGCCCTTCCCCAGCAAACAAGCCCCAATTTCAACATGTTTGCCTTGTTTATGAGATGATGTCTGTGGGTCATTTTAAATCAAATCCTAATAAAGAGTAAGCTAGCCCAAGATAATTTTGACTCTCCCTCTGAACTTCCCATCTCTTTATAATTCTATTGTTCTATTCAGCAAAGTTCAGTCTCTAGGATCTTTAATATAGATCTCCTTCTTCAGAGAATCTTAGCTCCACACTCATATACTATACTTGAATATCACCAGTTAAACATAAATATTAAAGAGTAATATGAAACATGACCTAAAGCAAACTTAATGTATTCCAATATTCACACATATATAAAAATACCAAGCTTTAAAATATGTGGATCCTTCAAACTGAAAAATAAAAAAAACCTTAAAATGGCTACTAATTAGTACAAGTAAAATTAGTATCTGTAATTTTTAAAATTAAGACAAATTGTGATTTATAACTAACAAAAATAGTAATCATTTAAAATTATATAACTACATTTTTAGATAATCTTTGAACCAAAGAAATATACAGAATAATTTTTAAATCTAAACATAATAAAGTTTTGGACTATTACAAAGTTGTTTTCAGATGAAAAAATGCTAACTTTAATTACTGCAATGCTAACAAGTCATCCTCATAAAAATAAATATACAGGAATTTGAAAATCCGAAGAAAATTTAATAAAGAAAAATAATACTTTCTCATTTATTATTGCTTTTAATTTTTCTTTATAGAAGAACAATTATCCTTCTGTTTCATTTAAACTCATTTGCTGAACCTTAATTTTTTTTTCTTCTTTTATGAAGTATTGCCCCTATCTACTTTACACCAAAATGGAGAGAATATGATTCTATTTATTGGTAAAACACAATTGAACCCTAGTACCTAACCAGAGATCAAACATCTAATTTGAATGTGGTTCTCTATTGGGCTGTGTGTGTGTGTGTGTGTGTGTGTGTGTGTGTGTGTGTCCGTTATCCACCAAAGACCACCCAGAGCCGAGTCAGATGTAAATTACATGAGGGATTGTATTCAAGCTCAAGCTTGGGCTCTCCACTTACATCAATGCAGTGGTCACAGATAAAGAGTGCTTTTTCCCCCCAAAACAAAGTTTTTATCCTCTAAGTAGACTATCCTTCCCACCATTACATTGACAGGTTGTTTTGTAACCAAGCAACCACTGTTGGTCCCTGAATAGTTTAGCTTTTGTGCCACAGGAAAGGGCTGTCATCAGGAAAATTTCAGCCATCTAAGCTGACCTTTAAGTTGATTGGTCTGTCCGGCAGTATCTATCTCAAGAATGTTCAAGTTGAGTGGGGGGTCTCTTTTCTCAGAGTAGAGTGACCATGCTTGGTTATCTACTGATTCTGGACACAGAGGTACTCTGCACTGATTGGCTATGTCTAGGGGAAGGTCAGATTAACACAGTTACTGTTTCTCCAGAAGGGACATGAGTTATAGAAACTTAACTTCTAAGAAAAGGAAACCTAAGCCTACTTTACTTAAAACTTTGACTGAAGCCTGTCATGGCGTCACTTTGGTCCTTCACAACCTCCAAAGTACACCCCCTGCTCTGTTTTGTATTCTTTATTTTGAAAGAGGGTTTCAGTAAGTTGCAGAGGGCCTAAGTAACTGAGGATGCCCGTGAACCACGATCCTCTGGTCTCAGCCTCCCAAATGCTAGGATTATAAGCATGCACCAACAAGACCTGGTTTCTGTGAGACTTTTTAAAATAAATTGAAACAAGAATGCAAGTAAGAATCTGTACTTGAATCCCACTTTTTTCTACACCCCACACCTGATCAGGCAGCTAGTGCACCCCTCTGTGCAAACTTACTGGTTGTAACTCTCATTCTGATCATTACTCAGGATCTACATGCAACATTAATTACATTAAAATTGATAATACGAGCTTATGCATTCACTGCAGTAAAAAGCCTCATCTTTTAACAATAGGTTACAATAAAGGAATAACTTGCTAGATAATATACATTTTCTGATAGAAGATATGGTTTCATAATTTTAAATGGTCCAAGGGAAATTAGAAAGTGACCAGGAGTTTCTATTACATTGTTATCTAAATTTATATCAAAGGTAAACTCAAATTATGCATAATATATCAACAAAAGTTAAAGTTCAGAAATTTTACTTATCCCCCTCCAAAAAGAAAATAAAGAAAGAAATTATCTGCTAAAAGACACAATTTAATGATTAAAGTTTATTTGACTTAGCTGCTATTTGGCTTGGTTGGCTATTTGTTTTACTGTGGTTATAGAAAACATAGTATTAAAACTATCAATTTATTTATGTGGCTATCTGAGTTCAAAGAATGTCTGTCAAAACTATTTCTGTAAAATATTTTTTCATGAAGATAAAAATGTGGTTACTGTTTATTATCTCTTTATTGATCAGTATACATACTATTGAAAGTAGCCCAAACTGATATATTTTAAACATAATAATCATATTTACACAAAGTGTGTTATTTATATGTACCCTACTAATTATTATTAAATAAGAACAAATACATCTATTCATTTTATTTCCTTCAGTTATGTATGGTCTCTAAATGTTTTAACTTAATGTTTCTGAAGTATGTTAAATATATAATACAATTTCTCAGGTTTTGCAATTCACATGCTCAGTTTAATACATTATTGTGAAAAAAATTAATGCAAAGTTAAATATATTTCATTGTTACTTGAAATAACACTTCTTAAAAAAGATATCTTTCTTGTACATGAAATCCTAAGAAAGCACAAATTTATATTTAAATTTAAGTTCAATATTATTTTTTGTATCCTTTATTTAAATTGCATTTGGCAATTCCAATATGTGTTAAGTGGTCTTACAGATTTATAATTAATATATATGTATAAACTTTTCTAGGTCAAAGCTCTCTAACAGAATTAGATATTACTTGCCCTATATTGGAAGTATTTCTCTATGAAAACATGGTTATAATGAGATAAATGTAAGGAATGATCACAGAGGTACACATGTGAACATCACATGAAGAATTAATTTGAAATATATTTTTCTAATGTATTTGGGACTCTGATATCCTTACTCTGAAAATTAGTAAGTCTCAAAAAAGCCACATTCTTCAAAGTAATGATTCCCAAGTACTAGTGAAATAGTATATGCCTCCTCCAAGAAAACACTAAGTGATATAATCAGAGATAGAAGCATCAAGAGGCTTTAGGGAAAAAGAAATGTGCGTGCTTCTGGGTGCAAACATAATAGAACACTGACAGGAACAGTGATGTTAAAATACAAAACTTTTAGCAAGTAGCAAGAAAGATCTTTGGGCCGGGGGTGGTGGCTCAGGCTTGTAATTCTCTGCGCTTGGGAGGCAGAGACAGGGTATCACGCAGGTTTAAAGCTAACCGAGCTGGTTTAAGAGACCCTGTTTCAAAAATATAAAATAGGTCTGGGAGTGAAGCTCGGAGGTAGAAGGGCTTTAGGAACCCCAGTACCATAAAAAAAAAAAAAAGAAAGAAAAGAAAAGAAAAGAAAGAAAGATCTCTGGGTCTGAATCTGAATCTCTGATTCACATTCTCTTCTCCTCTTCTCTTCTCTTCTCTTCTCTTCTCTTCTCTTCTCTTCTCTTCTCTTCTCTTCTCTTCTCTTCTCTCTCTTCTCTTCTCCTTCCTCCTCCTCCTCCTCCTCCTCCTCTTCTCCTCCTCCTCCTCCTCCTCCTCCTCCCCCCCCCCCCCTCCTCCTCCTCCTCCTCCTCCTCCTCCTCCTCCTCCTCCTCCTCCTCCTCCTCCTCCTCCTCCTCCTCTTCTTCTTCTTCTTCTTCTTCTTCTTCTTCTTCTTCTTCTTCCTCTTTTTTATCTCCCTCGTCTGCTCCCTCTCACAACTTATCAGACATTCATGACACTCAGTGAACCAGGTCACTATTTCAGTGAAGGAGTCCTCAATTTAGCAATATTCTTAGTGAGTAGCTGAGGCAGATTCTATCTGGAAGAAATGACTCTAACTTTCTAGGATACATACTGGAAGAATAATATATGTATTCACATATGAAGATTATAAAAGAGAAAAATGTAAGCATACTTGAGTTGGGGTCACCAGAGACAGTAAGAACAAATCTAAATAATGCATGAAAACATGTGTTTAATCAGATTCAGTTATAAAAGCCTCCAAATCCCAAAAGCCAGCATTTAGACACTCAGAAAGCATAGATGAAGGCATGTCAAACACTTTATGCTGCACAGACAAAATCCCATAAAAAAGATGGAGGTGACTGTGGAAGAGTAAGGTAGAAACAGTGTAAAAGGTTTGAGAGCAGCCTATTTCCTTCCCACTCAATGCTTCAGAGACTCAACTTAGCCGAAGCTGCTGATTCATTTCTGCTTTTCCAGCATCCTTTCTCTAACTCTCCTGACATTAGATTGAGTGGTCAGGTTCAAATGAATCAATCTATATTCCAGCCAGAAAAGATAATCTCAGTCCATGCATCCCATCTTTCTATATAAGCAGTGCAAAGATGAGCATGCAATCAATGGCATGCAATCCAATGTGGAAGATATTTATACCAGCCAGACTCAGCTGCCATGATGGAAGTCATCAAAAGAGTCAAACAGCCACAAAGAAATTGGGTCAGTATTCCTGACACTGAACATCACAGTTTTTGATAGGTAAATTCATTTTATTACTTAAGCAAGTATGACTAAGGTTTTATAAATAATTTCTAATAAGTAAGTATAAAATTGGATGTGAATTATTTTTATAACAATAAAAACTGTAGTTTTAAGACTATATATGCTATATACTATCTGAGCTACCTATCCCATGAATATTATATCACTTGAGCCTGAAAATTGACTACTTTAACTTTCTTTACCAAAAATTTTGCAAAAGTGCAGTGTCATATTGATTTTAATCAAAAGGACAAGATATTTAGAAAACTATAATTGATTCCTCATTTTTTAGTTTATCTATGGAAACTTCCTATCTCAATAGACCAAGGGCATCGTCACAAGTTTTTTTTAAATATTAGAAACTGAGGACATTTAGAGAGCTGATAACTATTCTTTTTATTTGCCCACACAAGGAGATTAGGGGTGGAGTTGCTGCATCAGCATGGTATTATGAACTGACAATCAGTTTGAAGAAGACAGCTCATTAGCAAACCTAAACCACAAAAACACAAGAGAGAATTAAAGATCTCCATGGGTGACATGGAGCTGTAAGCTGTCAGTGAATACTGCTCCTTCTTCAGCATGATTGCCTTTAAGAGGAAAGCTAATGGAAAAAATAGAAAAGCAGATCAATAAAATCAGCATAACCTTCAAAATGGCAGGAGACAGAGTATGTTATCCCACCAAATTAGTGGTTTCTTGAGAAGCTGAACATTCCACCACTTTTGAGGTTGTATTTTGTGTATATGACATGAACATTGCAACTTTCAAACATAATTATTTAAGAATTGTCCAAACATGTTCTATATTTGCTAAGAAATAACAATGCACAATCAGTAAGGCAATCTATAGGTTAAAAAGATGGGATTTGAAACTATTTTATAGACAAATCGAATAAAACAAGAATGTTTAATGAGATAAACAGGAGTTAGTATTTATATTGTTTGTGCTAGGAAAATGCAGTGGTGAAACTTTTTGTTCTAAACATATAGTGGGAAACAACAGAAAAAAGACTAAATAACAGAAAGCTTTACTTTTTATAGTGTACTTATTTATAAAATTAATTTATATATTTAGATACTTCCTTTATAAAATGTAACTCTACATTTTCATTTTCTCTATGATATAATTATCTCAATTTTTTGATAGAAAATTTAAATGCAAGTGAAAATATAGCCAGTAGTAATTATGGTATAAATAATTACACAAAATTAGAAGCATTTATGTTTTTACATATAGAAATATTTACTTTTACAAATATAAAATCTTAGCTTTGTGAGACAAAATCAGTGCATATATGTATGTATATATATGCATATATGCATATATATGTAGACATATGTACTGACAAAATAAATAATACATAAGTATATTCACATAAACAAATAATGTTAATATCTGTCTATGTTTATATGTATATATCTATATTGTAAATATTTAATATGTAACAAGTTGTTCTGTTTAAACATAAAATATAATTTCTATTAGCAAAAAATAATAAAGTATTGGATTCACCTCAAATCCAAAAATATAATCTCAGAATGCATTACTTTTTACCATTATTCCTCATAACAGTCGACATATATTTGTTTTAAGGAAAATAATAGATATATAAAAATGTTCAAAATGACACAAGTGAACTTACAATAATATTATGTCACAAAATACAAACTAAGACAATTGAGTTTTGGCAAGGGAGCCTTGTGAGTTTTTAAAGAAAACTAAAGCAGAAAACAGCATTACATTTATAGTTAATAACATAACTGATTTGATGCATATACTCTAAATATTTGTTATTATGTTACATGCATTGGTTTTTAAGTACATTTGTTAATAAAATATAATATGGTTAATAGAATATGGCACAAATAAAATGTGCATAGCATTTTATGTGGAAAATGTATATCCATAAGAGTATTATACAATCCAAAATTACCATTAGTCAAACTTCTTTAAAATTATAGTAGATTTTTTTCTGAGGTACAATTGCAAATCCTAATTATTTTTTTCTAGGATAGTAAAAGCAAATTTTATAGGCAAACACTTGAATCTTAAGAATTGGAAATATGTGATCACACAGACAAGCCAGATCTGCAGGAAATAATGATTGTGGCACTAACAGAACAAAGAGACTGCACTGTAAAAATAAAATGTTCTTCATGTTAAATATGTGGGGAGAAATAAGGATTAAATAAGCTTATGCGATAAGAAAATTATTGATTAACAAGGAACATGGCTTTAGCCTCTCTACCACAAAAGAGAGTCAGAAAAAATGTTTCTTCCTAAAAAAATTATAATTGTAAAAATTATTTTATTAATTTGAATAAAAAGATATTAGAGATTTATTGACCCCCCCCAATATGACACTGAATACCTTTCTGTTTTGAACAAGCATGCCAACATGACCCTGGTAGCCAGAAGAAGTACAGGACAGTAGTGAGGATATGACCCTGTTCACCCCAGGCAGCCTCAGATGTGTGCTCATCTTCTCCAACTTCTAATGTGCACTCATCTTGTACAGCACAGATATGTAAGTATGACTAGTCAAAATGTAAAATGCTTGTGTCCATCATGCTGGCATGGAATTACACCATTTTATCTAGAAACCTACATAAAACATAGGCCTATAAAACAAAGATGCTTTTGTTCTCCTCTTGATGGCGACTTCATATTCTCTTTCTCTCTGGGAATTTCATCCCTGAAACCTCTCTTGCAAAATCGATAGCCCCTGACCTGGCCTCTAACAATTGGCATAATTGGCAGCATGTAGTGAGTGCCCCTAGTGTTGCTCTGGAGGAGTAGCTTTTGGAGAAATACCCCAGGGTAGAGATGTATGACTTACCAGTGAAAGCAGCTGAAGGTCTTGCATGATAAAATCTTCCTGCTACTAAAGACAACTAGACTGCCTTACAAACATAGAAACAAGGCAGCCCAAAGTGGGAAGAGTGATGGTGCATTAGAGAGGACTTGCTATGCTGAAGTCATAATAATGCCCCCCTTGTAGGATATGCTATAGAAAACAGGTAGGGCTGGTTACTGGGGGGACATGTAGGGCTTTTTTTTTTTTTTTTTTTTTGGTGGTACTAGGGGTGGAACCCAGAGGCTTTCTACCTCCGGGCTATACTCCCAGAACTATTTTATATTTTATTTGGAAACAGGGTCTCACTAAGTAGCCGAGGCTGGCTTCGAACCTGTGTGATCCTCCTGTCTCAGCCTCCCAAGCGCAGGGATTACAAGCGTGTGCCACCACGCCCAGCTAAGTATAGCATATTTTTGTATACAACAGGAAAACCTGTAGAATGCCTAGATGGTTGCCCCAAGAACTTGTTTGTTCCAAGGAGTGGTACTATAGATGTAGAGCTATAGGTAGAAGCCTTAACTCAACATGTTGCTGAAGTTTTAAATATTTTGTGTCAGAATATCCCCCTGTTGATGCATCAAACTATGCAAATACAAGAGGCAGTTTTGCAGAATAGATTGTCAATAGATATAATCATTGCTGCCCAGGGTGTAAGATGTGCTATTCTCCATTTATAATGCTGTGTATATGTTGCAGACCACCAGTGGTAGGTACATCAAGTCTTAATGAAGATGAGTGCAAAGATGCAAGCTATTCAAGTCTTTCAGAAAGATTCCCTTACAACCTGGTTAAACATACTGGGCTCCTCCTGAAGATGGGTATTGACTATCTTTGTTTGTTTGGCTAGAGGATGAATAGTTACCCAATGAGCCCTCTATGCTGTCATATTTGAACCCAATGTAATACTCTGAATCCAGTCTCATATAGCCATTCTGGGATTGAGCATGGCAGTCCAGATAAAATCCAGGCTGGCAGTGAGTACATGACCCTGGTTACCCTGGGCACCTACAATTGTGCACTTATCTCATGAAGATTCAGATGTGTATATAGGTATGTAAGTATGATTAGACAAAATGCAGCACACGTGCACATGCCCAACTGGCATGGACATGCACCATTTTGTCCAGAACCTCATATAAGGGATGGGTCTGTAGAATAAAGCTATTGTTGTTGTGCTACAGATAGTGATTCTGTTTTTCCTTCTCGTTGAAGATATCACCACTGAAAATTTCCCTGCAACCATAGCTGTCCCCGACCCAGCTTCTGACGAGTAAAGAACATATGGATCTGTGTTCTATATATATTCTATATGTCCACCATATGGATCTGTTAAAGTCCACAGTGTGAACGTGCAACACATCAAGGAAGAGATGTGAAATATCACAGAAAATGGAAATTTGGTTCTCTGACTTGAGAAAGAATGAAACAAAACAAGACAAGAACAAGAACAATAACAAAAATTTTCCAAAAAATTAAGACTCCAAAGGTTTCATGGAATATTTAAAAACAAACTATCACAAGAGTAGAAACATAGTGACATGGTATTGATGACAGAGACAGTTTTTCTAGCCAGAGGTATTACTTGGTATGGGTAAAATGGCTAAACAAACACAGTTTTAATACCATTTTATGTAAAATATATATGATGAAAGAATCAGACATATAAGTAGGTTATGAGAGGGATGAAATGTTATGTCCCATTTTGAAATGGTATACTCCACCCCACTCATTCTGGAAAGCTTTAATGAACAGTAGTTATTCATAAGATAAGAGATTAGGAAGATGTAAAAATGTAGGTCCAGGATGGGAAGGATGTAGAACACCTGTAATCCTTTCTACTCATGAGGTTAAATCAGAAAGATCATAAACTGGAAACCAGACCCTGCAATTTTGAGAGAAATTGAATCAAACTTAAAGGGATGAGGTATTGTTCAGTGATAGAATATCCCTAGATTCAATCCCCAGCACTGAAAAGTAAAATGAATACAAATTTAAAAATGTGAATTTAAAATGTATTTCCTTGGTTAAAAATCTATGAATAACAAAATCAAACTTTAATTTATGCATACTTATTAGTATATTTGGAATGCTTATTTGTGTCAGTTCTTAAATCCAATTTTTGGTACTGATTCAAGTAAAAAAAGAAGGACTAATTAAAAGACATAGATGAAAGGCACTCAAAGTTCAAAATTTGATTCCTTAGCTTGACTGAAGTCAATAATTTATAATGTATATACATATATGTAAAGTTCAACATATATGTGTTAAATGCTGAAAGTCTTTGTTATTACATGAGATTTAAATGCTATTTGTGACCTTCAAAAACATACATTTATGAAATAATGTTTGAAAATAAATAGCTAAACAATAAATTTACACATGCATTATAAATACCATGAATCAGTGTGTTTCAGATAAATATACATAAAATATATCTTATAAATTATGCTTGTATTGCTTATTTTTGTATCAGTTTACTAGGTAGAGTAGAATGGTTAAGATAGAAATGATCATTTTCCAAGAGATCGTTGTCTAAGTTACACAGTTAAATAAGTATTTCATAGAAATATATACAAAAATTATGCTTTGATCTCTGGGATATATAAGAAAAGTACAAAGTGAACATGTTCCTTGAACCCAACAGCTCTTTGAAAACATAAAAAGCAAAATTAAATTAACATGTCACTATACAAATGCATTATTTCTTCATTTCCATATTAGAAAAGAGAGTACAAATCCTCACATATACACAGCCAAATTTTAATAAAAAACTACAAAATCTTTAAGACAGTTGGCAGGACATATACATAGAAATAAAGCTCGCCATTCTATTATATAACATTTAATTATTATAATATATAAATCAATAATTATTCATGTTTTTGACAGTCCACTCATAGCTTAATAACATTAAACACTGATACTGCTTTTTACTCACCGAAAATACTGTTACTTGTTTAAAAATATATGAACTACATAAAATAAATGGAAAGTTTAGTTTTCTCTGGAGAACAGTCTAAAGCCTGCTATTTTGGTTGAAACTTTAAATCAGTAGCAAGTGATATTCAATATTCCAGAATGTGATTATAAATAATAATCTAAAATACAGAGTAAAACTAAATTTTGACCTCTTTTTCACCTCTGAGTGAAGATGATGGAAAACCACTGTGACTAGGTAATTCAAACTGAGGAGAAAGAACCATTAATAAAATTAAGTATGTTTTCCTCCATAGACTGAAGTGTATATTTATGTTTGTACTTAATTTTATTTAAAGCCTTTTTTGGCCAAAATTATTTAAGTGATTATAGACATAAAAACCTTTTATAAACATCTTAAATTAATATCTTTGAGGAAATTATATTTCAAGAATTTTCACTTCATTATTTAGTTAAAGTCATTTTAGAAATTCTTGAAACAACTAAAGAAAGGTTACATGTTAAGAAAAAAAATTCTGTTATTACTTGTGGTTTTACTTAGTTGAAAAATTTTTCATTTGGATTCTTGCCAATTTGTTACTTTATCAAATTTGTAAATATTTTACCTGCTATTCTTTAGGTCACAAACCAAACAATGGCATAAATATTAATTTAATATTTAATAATTACTTCAAACTAATGTCAATCTTTGTTATATTTTGTGTCAGTAAATGTGTGTATATCTATATCTAACACACATATATAAACACATACACATACACACACATATAGAGAGAATGTGTATATGAGCATATTATGTATATATGTATATCTACATATATATATTCCCTTGAAAATAAGATATGCATTTATATTTCAAACTTTAAAATAGATGTGTAAAGAAAAAAGTTGTGCAAAGCATGCCCTTCAAATAAAATTCTAGTTCAAAATGTCATAAAGTCCCATGGGCTGATTTTATTTCATAAGTATACCTCATTTGACTCTGTTATCAGCATTTTAAAATGGAAGATTTTACTTAAATATTTTGCATGCATTTGAAGTTTTTACTTTTGTTCTCCATTGGCTCATTAATGAGAAAAGCTGAGGGGTACAGAAGAGATAGTTTTTATACTGCTAAGAAATTAAACATACCAGTAAATGTTTCTGTAATTCAGGGCTACTAATAAAATGATTAAAATTATATAATATGCCTTAGACCTCTTGGCCTGCTATTAAAAATACCATAAATCAGTTGAATTAATAACACCTATTTCTCACAATTATGCAGGATTGGTAGTGCAGTGTTAGGTTGATGGTCATTTGGATTCCTGGTCTAGAGAATGCCATCTTCAATCCTTATCAGCTCACATAAATCGAATTACTTTCCAAAGCCCACATCTCTAATGTCATGATATTGTAGGTCCTCAAATTCAACATAAATTTTAAGAGTTTACAAACATTTGATAGATAATAGAATCCATAAAAAACATCTAACCTCTTTTTAATATCATAAAAGAAATACAAAAAGTATAATAAATCTTCAGAATAGTTCTTTAATATTATTCAAAATAAACCAACGATTTTTATCTCATTTAACACAATCCTAGCATTGGATTTTTCTTTTGCCTCCTCTGTAGTTCTGTATGTTATCAAGAATTTGAAGTTACAAAATAACTTTCTATATCAGGTACAAATACAAAGTCATAAAAAAAGAAATTAGAAGTAAGTGAATATAGCTTCTAAAAATTTCAGGGTCACAAAAATAAGTGGTTAAAAAATAAAACCTGAATTAAAAACTTGTTACGCTTACAATTTCTCCACAGTTCATAAATTCTAGCTCCTTCTTTAAAGGTGCTATGTGATCAACATATATTTTTCTAATATACCGAAGTTTAATTGCTGCCATACGTGAAGGAAATTCTGAAATTTGGTCTAATACTCTGTCCTTTGGAGAAAATCCTAGTAAGGAATAGTTGTGGGAAGGGTGACAGAAAAGAGTTTTCATACTTTCCCCACTTTTCTTAGCCCTAGAATGCTTCCAGAATGAACATTTTCATAAGCGATCATCTCATCATGCTGCACCTGCACTTTGCTCTTAGGAAAGATAAGTGATTCATCTGCAGACCCAACTACCGCACAGACAGGCTCTCCAACGGGTCTGACACATATTGCTGTCAGTAACTTGGCCAAGTTCCAACAATCACTTGGCATGAAGAAGCTAGTCCAGGAAGGAAAATGTGTAAATGTGGTATAAGTGGTTTTTAGAAAGACATTTTCCTTTGATGAAATACGTTTAAAACTCTTTTACCCATATTTAGATGATAATTTCTGAGAAATGGCCATAGGGTGAATTCCTGTGGCTTTAACAAAAGTCACACTTACAAAGTAAGAGGACAGAAAGGAGAACAAAATGTCATAAATAAACCAAATATCATTTTGCATGTATGATCTGATCTAATCTCAACCAGTTTGTAAAATGAAAATTGCTAATCTTTTATAAGGATGAAAGCTGATACTTTTTGGTATAAGTAACTTTGACAAAACTGTAAATCTAATGAGCATCAAGAGAGCAAGCCATATTCATCTTATTTCAATAGCATATTTTCTCAGTAATTTTGCCATTCTCTCCCCAAGTAAATTCGGGGAAGGTACTATTATGGTTAGATATAAAATATTCTCTGATTTCAGAGTTGATGTTCTTAAGTCATGATGGTTGTAATCACATCAGTGGATACGTTTATAATAGCGTACTTACTATAGTGACTTCCACAGTCACAGCCAGTGTGCTGTGACTGGGGAAAGTTGCTCCCTGAAGATGTGGACTTGGGGACTTTGCTTTTGTCTTTGAACCTCCTTGCTACTAGCTCTTTCTCTCATGCTTTTGGATTCCATGATATGACAACAGAGCCATTGCTCTTTTCTCTTTCTTCTGTTTTCAACCATTTCCTGAGCTCCACAGACCTGGCTTGAAATAAATTGAACTTCAATTTTTTTCTAAAAAAAAAAGAAAAAAGAAAAAAAGAACTGTGAGAAAATAAATTTTTCTTCCTCTAAATTATCAGTCAGTTGTTCTGGATTACAGTACTGAGAATGTGGAATGAGACAGATATAATCCAATAGTCAGGACATTCTCAACAACTGTAATTTTAGATCCACTAGCTTTCAACATTTCATCACAAAAACTTACATGAACATATTTTTTCTTTTTCTTCTGTTGGGATATGGATATTATGTTCTTAGCCCTGATTTTTACAAATATGCAAAGGGCTTCCTCTCTCTCTCTCTCTCTCTCTCTCTCTCTCTCTCTCTCTCTCTCTTTCTCTCTCTCTCTCCCTCCCTCCCTCCCTCCCTCTTTCTTGCTTTTTCCTCTTCTTCCAGTAGTAGCCCTTGATTTTTGGGGAGGAATTACTGGAGATTAAACTTCTGACCTACACTCCCAGTCCTTCTTAATTTTTAAAATTTTAAATAGTCTTACTAATTTTATATGTTTTAAAAATTTTTATAATAAATGTATAATATGAACTCTGTGTACTTTCCTTCCAGTGTAAATTTCTGTTTGCAATTCTACACAAAGTATTTGTTTTCCATTGTGTGATATATAAATCATTTAAAGTATAATATTTTTTGCTAGCACCTGGGGACTGTATGAAATTAGCCCAATATCTTTTGGACTGAAATCTTCTAAAATTATGATTTAAGTAGCTATTTCTCTGTGATCTTGTTTTCTTGCTATTTATGCCAAATTAGAATAATTTACATATACTTAACCAAGTTATTTGAATAACTACTATCTGTTATTGTCTATATTCTTAGGGATTTGCTTAATTACATTGTTATGTATTTACTTTGAAATAATTATGTGTATTATTGGGTGGGAGATTCTTTAAGATATATGTTAACACTTTTATAAGTGTAAAATACTAAAATTATCAATATTTAACTGCTGAAAAAGTAGAAATTTATATTAGTACAAAATTCTGGACCCTACATTCATAGGCTACTAATCTAGGTGCTAAGCTTAATATAGTAACATCTCTCAATATTGCAGTAAATGAGGTCAAACATTATTTTTGTAAATTGTGAGGTCATCCATAAAATTAAAATATCAAGCCTGACCAACTTTTAACTGGATGATTATAAATTCTGAGATGATGAACCAAACAGGTAATTTGAGACATCATTATTTAATTTCACTATGCTTTTATCTTAACTATTATTTTAGATAAAATTCAATGAATAGATCATGTCAACTATGGTACCAATAAAGGTGACAAAAATGTATTCAAGCAAAATTATCTAGCAGTGTACAAAATTGATACCATTAATTTTAATCAGCTACAGTATCATTATTTCTCTGTTTATGTTAGTCTACAACTATTTCAAGAACTCTATTTCAATATTCTTATTCATTTTCTTCCTTTTTCCAATATGGGTTGTTTAATAAAACATTTCACATTTTTTTCTATAAATTTAATCAGAATAAGAATCAGAACTTTATCTTTTAAGCTTCTGGTTTACTGATTTATTTCCACTTTTTCATATATAAATATTTTATATGACAAGGTGATATTTGCCATAACATATTATAATATACCAATTTTATCCTTGAATCTTAATCAGTATTTTAGAAAATTCTGAGAGGGGGGAAGAAAATGGCAACTGTGGGATGCAGCATAACTCAGTAGCTATAACAAACAAAAATCAACTACCAAGAAGGCAGTTCCCAGACAAAAATAACAAAACAGAAAACACATTTAAGAATTAAAAACAAACAAACAAACAAAGAAGCATGCCAAAAAAATATCCAACACTCAGATCACACGATCCACAGCAAAGAGCCCAAGTGTACAACTGACTTGGCGTGGCGGCTAGTGCTGTCTCAAGCCACTGGCTCCAACCACAAATGCTAGCTCCACAGCTCTAAGAAATCTGGGCAAGTAAACCAGAGACTTGAAGTGCAGAAAGTGGCAGCAGGGCTCCAACATCTTAAGTGACCAGTACCACACTTCAGGGATAGAGAAAAAGATAAAAAAGCCTGTGCACTCACTAGAAGCCAGCACCTGCAGTGGTACACTGTGCCTTTCAGAGACCCAGGACCACAAGACATTAAGGTAACCATGGTTATCAACAGACAGTAGGTCAGAGCAGCCACAGGCACCCTGGCGGGCTAAGATCTGGTGGCCCACCCCTGAGGTGGTTGAGTTAGAAGATATAGAAACACAGGAAAGGCCCATAGTGCCCAGGGCACAGTACTTGCAAAGGGCCACAGAGGGTCACTCTGAGATTATACTGTACACCCACTATGGATGCTGATAGGGAGGTGCAGGTCCAGAGCCAGAAGGTGCAGGTTCCATATCCAGAATGCACAGAGATAAAAATGCGGAGCCCAGACCCAGAAAGCCCAGAACACATGCCTGGAAAGCACAGAGCCAATATGAAAGTGTAGAGACCACACCCATTAAGTGCAGAACTGGGGGCCTGAAAGCAGAAAGCCTAGAGCCAAAGACTGCGGAGGCCAGGGTGGAGAGTGCAGAGCCCAGGGATGGAAGGAACAGAGCCCAGGCCCAGAAATCACAGATGCTGGCCCTACACTGAATTCATTTACATTAATACTCGCAGCCTTGACACCTGAACACAAAGAGGTTTAGAGGTGAGAGAGGGATGCAAACACTCATAAAGTGGGTGCAAAACTTGATGATAGGTTATGGAGGAAATGAGAGATGTTAAAATAAACTCCAGAATCTACTACAGTTAACAGACATTACATGGACACTGTAAATTAGCAGTACCATTTTTTTTTTTTGCTTTTTGTTTGTTTGTTTTCTGTCTTTGGTTTAATCTTATGATGATTACTTTTATTTCTTGTTTTGTTATTATATTCATGGTTTTTTGCTCCCTCATTCATTTATTTTACAAGATTCATTTGTCTATTCTATCTAATCTCTTCTTTCAAAACTTTTTTCTTACTGTCTTTTTGTTTTATACTCAAGATATTTCACATCTCCATACCTAAATACTCTGTACAAACTACAAGAATCATACTATATTACCATCTCTCATTCTCAACCAGACATTACCTTATTATACTTAAATGTTTACTATTGTCAAACATATCCTCAACACTAGTCCTGTACCCATCGCTCCAGTTCCTACCCCCTTGTCTAAACCTAAACATTGAAAACTACTCATTTATGCATGAACCTGCTAACACTTCTAAATCTCTACTGCTAAGATTGGATCAAACATGTTATCCAGACTCACACATAAAAAAAAAAGATGACAAGACAACAGAAACACAAATCTAAAAATTCTGAAAATGTGAGAACAAGGAATAATGAAGAAATAGGGGAAATCATGAATCAAGAAATACAAAAAAGATAATTCTGAATCCTGATATTCAATATGATGAAAGTCCTCATGATAAATATACAGAAAATTAAAGAAGAAATTGAGGCATTAAGAAAGAATCAGAAAGAGGGCTAGAATGAAAAGA
The DNA here is from genome assembly GCF_963383645.1 of Muscardinus avellanarius. NCBI lineage: Eukaryota > Metazoa > Chordata > Mammalia > Rodentia > Gliridae > Muscardinus > Muscardinus avellanarius. The sequence continues at coordinate 23,490,565 of NC_137786.1, read as the reverse complement.
AAGAGTCAATAAATTAAAATGAAGATAGCAACATAGAGAAATTCTGGAAGATTAGATAAAATGGAAAACAATGTCAATGTTAGAAGACAGTTCATTCCAAACCCAAATCATAGTCAACAGTATGCAGAAGGCATTAATAGAACCTAAACTTTCAACAACTATGGGACAATATGAAACATCCTAACTTACAGATAAAAGGCATTGAAGAAGGGACAGAGGCACAGACATAGGGTATCCATAATCTCTTCAGAGAAATAATTTCAGAGAATTTTCAAACATGGAAAAAGACTTGTATACTCACATACAAGAGACATAAAGAACACTGATAAGACAAAATCAAAGAAGAACCTCCCCACACCATGTAATAATCAAAATGACCACAAAGAGGCTAAGGGAAAAAACGTATTAAAAGCAGTGAGAACAAAATAATGGGTGAAAAAACAATAAAAACCACTCCAGACTTTACAACTCAAGTCATGAACACCAGGAGAGACTGGTACAATGTAATCCAGACACTCAAAAAAATTTCTTACCAAAACTGCTATTTCCAGCAAGGTTACTATTCAAAATTGATGAAGAAATAAAAGTGTTTCAAGATAAGCAGGATACTTGAAATATGAATACTAAGTCAGCACTAGAGAAAAATGCTTTAAGAAATAAACCATAAAGAAGAACCAAGAAGGAAATTTCATAATCAGAGAACAGATGCATTGGATCAGTGGAACAACTAAGCAAAAAAGAAATAACATTTCATACAACAGAATATGGAACACAAAATGACAGAAAACAAAAATTATATCTCAATAATAACACTGAATGTCAAAGTACTTAACTCACCAATTAAAAGACATAGACTGGCAATGTAGATTAAAAAACATAGTCCAAATATGCTACTTGCAAGAAACACACTTTACAGCCAAAGATATTCATAGACTAAAAGTGAAAAGATGGGAAAAGATATATTATGCTAATGGAGACCAAAACCAGCAGGCGTATCAACATTGATATCCAATAAAAATAGACTTTAAGCTAAAACACATCAGAAGAGACAGATCAGGAAATTTTCTTTTATTAAAAGGAAGAATTCACCAAGAATAAATAATGATAGTAAAAGTTTATGTCCCAAATATGGCTGCACTCATATTAGTAAAACAAATCCTAGAAGACATCAAATCTCAAATAGACCCAAATATAATAATATCGGGAGACTTCAACATACCACTCATGCCACTAGATCAATATTTAATGCAAAAGATAAGTAAAGACTCTTTAGAACTAAAGAAAACTATAAACCAAATGGTCCTAATAGATGTATACAGAATATTTCAACCATGACCAGTAGAATACACATTCTTCTCAGCTGCCCATGGAACCTTCTTCAAAATATATCTCATCCTGGGCCACAAAGCAAGCACCAAAAATTCAAAAGATATAATTTTCTGAATCTGTTCAGATCACAATGGAACAAAAGTAGAAATGAACAACAGGAAGACAAAAATAAACATTTAAAAATTATTTTTTTAATTCTTATGTGGATAATATTAAAAATGGCACACATTCAGACTGTGCTTGGTGCCCTCTCCCACCCTCCACTTCACCTTCCCCCCTCCCAACAATGAGTGTCCAGGTTAACCATGCTACATTCTTAGTTTTACACATATTGGAATGTAGCGCCTCCATTAATCAACCTCAGCCTTCTTTGTCACCATTTCAGCTTTGCTGAGTGTTCCCCTCCATTATCAGGAGTCCCTCTGGCATTCCTAATAGTCCTTAGTTTGGGCATATTAAAGAAAACATATGTCCCTTCTCTTTCTGTGCTTTGCTGATTTCACTTAACATAATATTCTCCAGGTCTTTCCATCTTCTTGCAAATGACATGATTTTGTTATTCTTTATAGCTGAGTAGAATTCCATTGTGTGTATTTCCCATAAGTTTTCAATCCAAAAGAAACTTTTTAGGTACATAGAGATTTAATGACACACTACTGAGTGAGTAGTGGGTAAGATTAGAAATAAGGGGAGAAATAAAGAAATTTCTAGAATTAAATGAAAATAGAGACACAACATACCATAATCTATGAAAAATTTTGAAGTCAGTGTTAAGAGAAAAAATTTTATAGCATTGAGTGCCCATATTCGAAGAACACAGTAGTCAGGTAAACAATTAAATGACTCATCTCAAGGACCTAGAAAAAGGGCAACAGTCTAATACCAAAGACAGTAGAAGGCAAAAAATCATTAAAATCAGAGCAGAAGTAAATAAAATAGAGAATTTAAAAATATAAAGGATCAACAAAGCAAAATACTGGTTTTTGAAAAAATTAATAAGATTGACAAACCCCTGGCCAAATTAACTGAAAGAAAGGGAGAATCAACTGAAATAAAAAATCAGAAATGAAAAAGGAGACACCACCACAGACAGTGGGAAAATTAAAAGGGTTATCAGAAACTATTTTGAAAATTTATACTTCAATAGACTAGAAAACATGGAAGAAATCAAGAGATTTCTAAGCACATATAACCTACCTAGATTGAACCAAGAGGGCATAGCAAGCCTAAACCAACAAATAACAATCAAAGAAATAGAAACAGCAATAAAATTCTGCCATAAAAAAAGACCCAGCCCAGATGGGGTTCCAGCTGACTTCTACAAAACTCTCAGAGAAGAACAAATAAATCCCAGTACTTCACAATTTTTGCAGAAATTTGAAAGAATTTTTTCCAAACTCCTTCTACAAGGCCTGCATCACATTAATACTAAAACCAAATAAAGATACCTTAAGAAAAGAAAATTGCAGACCAAGATCTTCGATGACAGAGATGCAAAAATTCTAAACAAAATACTAGCTATACACATTCAAAACCATATCAAGAGAATTGTACACCACGACCAAGTTGGTTTCATTCCTGAAAAGCAAGGCTTGTTACACATATGCAAGCCAATACATGTTATTCACCACATAAGTAGAACTGAGAACAAAAACCATATGATAAGATCAATAGATGCTGAAAAAATATTTGACAAAACCCAACACCTATTTATGTTAAAAACACTCCAGAAAAATTGTAATAGAAGGAACATATTTCAATATCACTAAGGCAATATACAATAAACCCAAAGCACTTTCCTGATAAAGGACTAATATCCATATTATACAAAGAGCTCAAAAAAATCTGCACTAGCAGAACAACCCGAATAAGAAATGGACAACTGAATTGAATAGACACTTCACAAAGGAGGAGATACAAATGGCCAATAGATACATGAAAACATGTTAAATATCATTAGTCATCAGGAAGAAGCAAGTCAAAACTACACTGATATTTCATTTAACCCCAATCAGAGTTGCAAGCATAAAGAAGTCAAATAACAACAAATACTTGTGAGGCTGTTAGAAAATAGGAACATCTTTACACGTTGGTGGGAGTGCAAACTAGTTCAGCCAATATGGAAATCAGCATGGAGATTCCTTAAAAAATTGAGAATAGAGTCACCATATGATCTGGTTATACTACTCCTGAGTATCTTTCCAAAACGGTTGAAATCAGAGAACTATAGTAACATATGCATAGCCATGTTCTTAGCAATACAATTGCAATAGCCAAATTATGGAGCCAGCCTAGGTCTTTATCAACAAATTAATTGATTGCAAAGTAATGAGAAATACACACAATGGAATTCTACATAGCAATAAAGAAGAAAAAAAAACATGTCATTTGCAAGAAGATGGAAAGACTTGGAGAGCATTATGTTAAGTGAGAATAGCAAATTACAGAAAAAGAAGGGTTCTATGTTTTCTCTAATTTGCCCAAACTAGGGAATATTAGGGATACCAGAAGGACTACATATAGTGGAGGGAAAACCTCAGCAAAGCCATAAAGGAAGGGTAGGGAAGGAAGAGGCTCAGGTTTATTAATGGAAAAGCTATATTCAAATACATATATACATCTTAATATAACAGCTGGACTCTCAGTATTGGGAGGGAGGGAAAAGAGAAAGCGGGGTGAAGGCACCAAGTACTGTGTGAATAAATGCCATTGTCAAGATGATTTCCATTATGATATGAGACTATAGTGCATCAGTAAAATAAAAAATACAGTAAAAAATCAATACTGCATCCAGGTGTGGTGGCACACACTTATAATTTAAGTACTTGGGAGGCTGAGACTGAAGGATTACAGGTTTATGGCTAGCCTCAACAATTTAGTGAAGCAGAGGATAACTTAGAGAGACCCTGTTTCCAAATAAAAATTCAAATAGGTCTGGGAGTGTAGCCCAGAAGTAGGATGCCCCTGTATTCAATCCCCAGAACCATAATAAATAAAAATAAGTAAATAGATAGATAGATAGATAGATAGATAGATAGATGATAGATAGATGATAGATAGATGGATAGATAGATAGATAAATAGATAGATAGATAGATAGATAGATAGATAAATTGTTTTCTGAAACACTGACTTTGGATACTAAATGATTTGTTATGGGGATTATTTCAGAATTTGTGTAGAATTTCTGGAACAATCTAATATACATCAAAAATTTAAAAACTCAGTTCTAGTATCTAATAAGAAAAATTTCTTTACAGTCTTATTCCTGAAAATTCCATGTCTTTCTTTAAAAATCAATATTTAGAAAATGAAGGGTCATATGATTTCTTTCATATGTGGAATCTAGAGAAAAACTAGGAAGCAAAAGGGAATCTAGATAAATAAGGAGTAATGTTAATAGAAGAGTGAGAAAGGAGTAGGGGAATGAGGTTAGGTGGGGAAAGAAAAGGAAGCATTATAAAGAAAATTTTTCAAGTAATGCAATGTACATATATGAAGTTATCAATACCCATCTCAATAATACATGCAATATATATATATTGCCTGGGGTATGGAGTGTAGCTCAAGGTAGAATGACACAGGTTTCAATCCCATTGTAACAGCCCCCACACACACACAATTATCCAAGTTTTCTGATATTTAATTTATTTCAATGTGTGTCATTCATATAAAAAAAACACCCATTCAATTTAAATCTCTATACCTGATAAGATAGGAGAAAATAGAAATAATTTAACCTAACATCCCTAACCAAGCTGTATGAATGTTGTCTTTACCTTGTAAATAGAAAGTATGGTAAAATGACATATGTATAAAATTATTTCTCACACCTAACTTATTTTATGTCTTTACTCTTAATTCCTTGAAATAAACATATATAAACTTAAATGGTAATAAAAATTGTATGTGTGTGTCTATAGGGATTGGGGGTTTTATTTTAAAAATTTTCAGTATTCATCAATTCATTCATTCATTCTGGAGATTGAATCCAGGGGAATTCTACCACTGAACTACACTTCTAATTATTAAAAAAAGTTAATTATTTTAATTTGGTGCATTGAAATTATATATAATACTGGGGTACAGATTGTTAGAAACATACATTCACTCAACTCTTGAGTCCCTTCTTTCTTCCACCCTGTTCATAGATTTAAGTTTGGAGTTGGTCATTTTGTATATGTAACTTTATTACAACAGTTATTCTCTTTATACCTCTGTTCCATTTCCCTTCCCTAAACCCCTCTATCACTCCACTGGAGTTTCTGCTTTCATAGCTGATGTTACCTTTATTTCTAAATTTTATCTAATTCTTCATATAAGAGGAAATATACAACTATTTATTTTTTGACACTGGCTGATCTCACTTAGCATAATATCTTTGAGTTCCATCAATTTTCCTGCAAAGCATATGATTTTGTTCTTCTTTATGGTTGAATTAAGTTTGATTGTGTGTATATAGCACATTTTCTGATCCATTCATCTGTTGATGGATATCTAGGCTAATTTTATAGTTTGGCTGTAAGTTGTGCTGCTATGAATAGGATATATGCATGTATCATACTAATATTCTGACTTCAATTACTGTGGAAAGATGCCCAGGAGCAGTATTGATGGGTCATATGGTAGTTTCAATCACAACCTTCTGAGAATCCTGCCTGCTGACATCCACAGTGGCTCTACTGGTTTTCAGTCTCACAAGCAGTGTTATTAGAGTTTTTATTTCCCTACATCCTCTCCAGCATTCATTACCATTTGACTTCTTGATGATTGCCATTCTAATTGGAATTAGATGGGATCTCAGTGTAGTTTTGATTTGCATTTTCCTGATTGCTAATGGTGTTGAACTTTTTTCATATATTTACTGACCATATTTATTTCTTATTTTGAGAAGTGTCTGTTTAGTTCAGTTGCTTGTTTTGTTTTTTAAATTGGGGTTTTTTCTTAGTGTTGAGTTGTTTAAGATTTTTTAGATATTAGTCCTTTATCAGAGGGGTAGCTGAAAAAGGTTTTCTTCCATTCTTTAGAAATTTCTCTGTAGTCTTCTGATGATTTTCTTTGCTGCAACAAAGCTCTTTATTTTAATGGCATCTCATTTATTCTTGTTTTAATTCTCAGAGCTTTCAGTATCTTATTGAGGAAGATTTTCTATATGTTAGATATAGTGTTTGACTTTTAGTCTATCAGTTCTGAAGTTTTTGTCTCATTTCTAGTTTTTTTAATCTGCCTTGAATTTACTCTTGTGCAATTTTACCATCTCAGTCTCCAAAATACTGGGAATAAATGTGTGCACAGCCATGCCCAATTTATAAGTTTTTACTCATAAGAATATTTAGAAATTTATTTACATTAAATAAGGGCCCAGGAAGTTTGGTCATGGACTAAATCAATATTGTCACATATTTGATATATATAGTATTTTTTTGAGGTACTGGGGATTTAACCCAAGGGCATTCTACCTTTGAGCTATACCCCCAGTCCTATCCTATTTTTCTTTATTTTGAAACAGGTTCTTACTAATTTTCGGAGGGCCTCACTAAATAGTTGAGGTTTGCCATGAACCTGCAATCTTCCTGACTCAGCCTCCCTAACACTGGGATTATAAGTGTGTCTCACCATGTATGTATGTATGTGTGTGTGTGTGTGTGTGTGTGTGTGTATATATATATATATATATATATATATATATATATATATGTTTTTATATGTTTTTATCTGTTTATGTATCCAGATTTTAATGGAGCAGTCACAAACCATTCACCTATCTACTGCCTATACATGTTTTCATACAGCAATGACATGGTTGAGTAATTGCAACAGAGACTATATGCCTGTCTATCTTAAAATAGTGATTGTCTGATTACTCATTGCAAAAGTTTATAAACCTTTGTATTAAATAAAAATGCAAACACACGCACACACACACACACACACACACACACACACACACTACAAAACATACCAGATAATGAAAGAGAATATATGAGATGAAAGAATGTGGGTATAAGTTGCAAAATTTACCTGGACACATCAACACAATACCCCGAGAGGATGATACATACTGATCTTCTAGATGTAGCTTGGATTTATAAAATGCAATGAGGGACTTAAGACAATAATTTAATTCATGGATAAGCAAAATTTTTTCTGCTCTGTAGAAAATGGATCGGTAAATAATCGTAATAAAAGTGAAACCACCTGGGGAGTACATAAAAGATAAGTCTTTTGTTTGCATAGCAAGCTTGACTTAGCTTGCAAGGTTGAGTGTTGGCCAGCATCTCCAAACTTAGATATCGAGAGTGTTAACCAATAAACATGTTTTTTGTGCCTAGACTATTTGTGCAAACCGTATTATCTGTGCTTAATACCTCTCATGGAAAACTGGAATTTGGGGACAATTAGGCAGAGGAGGACTCCTTGACAAGTTTAAAAAAAAAAAATCTTTGGCAGCGAGTCTCTGATGAGTTTCCTGGGCAGAAATGTAATGCACATGTTGAGGCAATTTCATTGATTGAGGGAGAATATGCTCTGTGTGATCGCTCACAAAAAGGTGGGAACATAAGGAAGTCTGCATATGAACCTATCCAGAATCCACCTATGTCTATTTTTTTATGATTGTCTGTGTACCCCTACTATGTCACTATAATAAACCTTATTCATGAACACAATTATATACTTAGTTTCTTGAGCCCTTCTATTCAGTACTGAAAATAGGTTTGATTTGGAGGATCTCCAAGAAAGAATATATTTCAATAGTACTGGCAAATTAAGAAAAAGATAGAACTCGGGTAGCGACTTGAGGGAGAAAAATTCATACATGCGGTTGGATAATGGAAATCTCCTAGTTTCTCACCAAAAAATATGATTTTTTTAAAGAAAAGCATTGGAAGGCCAGTAAGAGATCACTGTATTTTCTGTCTTCACTAAAGTGTCCTATGAAGAAATGAATTTCCAGATATAACTGCTTCATTGAAAGATAAGTTGGAGTTTAGGATCTGTCCACAGATATAGAGAATGAGAATGTAGACACTTCTAAACTGTGACTTCAGATGGTGCATTTTGGACAGATTTAGCTCTAATTCTGTTGCTGATAAAACAGAAGCACAGAAGAACTTGCGATCTGAAACAAGGCCTGTCACGTTAAGAATAAAATATATTACAGAAACAACTGACACTGAGAAAGTGAACGAATGTCATAAGTAGTATAGCTGTTACCTGTCCTGAGCACTGCTTAACTCTCAAAATTTGGTAACAACAGGATGTGTGGAATGCCTATTAGTTTGTAATGTCTCTCCTGAGAAGAGGTTAATTTAAGCATCTTTGATAATAGTAAGTAATTTCCCTAGATTATAAGATCATGTTGCTTGTTCAAAGAAATATTGAAGTAGACTGCAGACATATATCCAAGACCTTAGTATCTGGCCCAATGTTCCAGGTCATAGGTATTAAATACTAGGCATAAAGGCATTTATGCAATAGGTAGCGTACACAAATTGTTTTCTTAAAATAAATTGTTATAATTGGGCATGGTGGCACAGGCTTGAAATTTCAATACTTGAAAGGCTGAGACAGAAGGATCCCAGGTTTGAGGCCAGCCTCAGAATATTAACAACACCATCAGCAATTTAGAGATATCTTATTTCAATTAAAAAAAAAAGTAAAAAGGGAGAGGGGTGTAGTTCGGAGGTAGGATGTTCCTGGGTTCAATCTCCAGTACCAATAATATAAAATAAAATGAATAAATTATCAGGTGTGGTGGAGCCTGCCTGTAATCATAATACTTGAGATACTGAGAAAGAATTGTAGGTTTGAAGCCAGACTCAGCAACTTAATGAGATTCTCAATAATTTAGAGACAATGTTTCAAATTAAAAAACATAAAAAGGATTAAGTTATAGTTCAGAAGTAGAATGCCCCAGGGTTCAATCACCCGCACTAAAACAAAAGTTATTAAATTTCTCAAACATTTGAGAATTTTTGAATGATATTGTTCCTATGACTATATTCTAATTATTAGAGAGAAATAATATTGGCTGAAATATGTGAACATTATTTTTAGTCCTCAAGTAGGTTGTTTAAAATGTTTACAGTGTTTTTTGCTAGTTTAGTAATATTAACTACCATATGGTTTACAACCAATTAAGGTAGTCTAATGTAGTTAATGTGGTTTGAAAATCTCAAGACAAAATTAACATTATGGTTAGGATTTAGAAAAAATCCTCTCTCCTGGGACCAAATTTATATTTCCACTTGAGATTTTTCAGCCACTTATGCCCTTGAGGTACCTGGAATCTGATTTCCTCATCCACTGACTTGAGAGTAAAACCAGAGTCATGTTTGAGAACCTCAAAGTTCCAAGAAAAAATGTCATCTAGTCCACTTCTTCACAGGTTTTATCACTACCTCCTCATTAAAGTTAGCTCATAAAAAGTCACTAAAGTGAGACAGTCTAAAGGTCAAACTTTTAGATCACTTACAAAAACCAGATATCTTAATGTCAAGTTTCACAACTTCAGGATACATGGACAGAGTATGCATAATTTTGGATTACCAGTGCCTGACAACTCATGGTTTTCTTCTTGTATGAGATTTGAGGTCTTCAAGCAAGGTGTGTGGTCAATATCACTTACAAAAGATTATCTCATGAAACACTAATTGTATAATGTTTCATAATATGCATAACATTTATTGGAAAACTCTGTCTCACCCTGCTGGTTATTTGATATGTCAAGCTAGTTTTCAATTACACAAATACTGATCTAGATGTTTCCTTGACTCATTTTTGCAGTTGTTAGATTCTTATCTTAATTTAGGATGCTGTAATTAATATCATAGAATTTGTGATTTGTGATTTATGAGCAGCAGAAACTTATCTCACAGTTCTGGAGGAGGGAAGTCTGAGGTTGGTGTACCAGCACAGTCAGGTTGTGGCAGGGCCCTCCCCTGGACTATACACAGCTGACTGCTCACTGTGCTCTCATACAGAGGACAGTGGACAAGAAGCTCTCTGAGACCTTAGTTAAGGTACCTATCTCATTCACAAGAGCTCCATCATCAAGAACTAATTACCCCAAAGACCCTTTTAATGTCATCACATAGAAGCTATAGGATTTAAACATAGGAGTTTGGGAGGAAACATTCTGGCCACATTAGTTCCTAATGTTATTTTAAAATTGGAGAATATCCTGAATGGTCTGATTTATTCAGCTGGAAGGGAAATGATCTTGAGTGGCCCTGACTTAATTAGTTGGCTATCCTTCAAAGAGAGATTGGGCTTTCTCTGGAAAGTCACTACTTGTGGAGTATATTGGAGTCCTATTGATTTTAGGTATTTATTTATTTATTTATTTATTTATTTATTTATTTGGTGGTACTGGGGTTCCTGGAAACCCTTCTACCTCCGGGCTACACTCCCAGACCTATCTTATACTTTATTTGGAAACAGGGTCTCTTAAGCCAGCGAGGCTGGCTTCGAACCTGCGTGATCCTCCTGTCTCTGTCTTTCAAGCTCGGGGATTACAAGCGTGTGCCACCACACCCGGCTGATTTTAGGTATTAAACAAGGGAATTGTACAAACAAATGAACATACACATTTCTTCCCCTAGAAACAGGTATGAAACATTTTGAATCCATTCTGAAAAATGAATCAGCTTTGGGAGATTCTGACCTCATATATCTTTATTCCCTAAGTTTTCTATACATTAGAACAAGACCAGAACTTTAAAATTCTAATTTGCTCAAATTGTTATATAAATACTGGGAATTTAAGCCTTTGTGGATATTTTTATGTAAGACTCAGTTCATAGTGGCAAATGAATATTATTGATTTAGCTGTATTTTCATTTCTAATAAAATTTGTTTTTTAAATTCTGACATGCATAGTTGAATGTAGTGGCACATACTTGTAATCCCAGTAATGGGGAGACTGAGACAGGAGGGTCAAAATTTTATGGTCAACCTCAGCTATGTAGTGAGCATCTTCCAATTTAGCAAGACCCTATTTCAAAATAAAAAATAAAAAAAAAAACCCGTAGATGTAGCTTGGAGATAAAATGTCCCTGGGTTCAATCATCAGTACCTCAATAAATGAATAAGTTAATTAATTAATTAGCTAATTAATTAATTAATTAATTCTGACATACTTCTATTCAGTATGTATTTCACAAATTGAAGATATCTAAATAATTTAAAACTGTATTATTATCAATATTGTCTTTATCACCAACTCTAAGTAATTCTACCTCAATATCAAAATTCTTTTGTTATAACATAAATTATTTAGGGAATACTCAGACTCATTAAAAAAGAATTGTGAAAGTCAATTCTTTACACACTGGAGTGCATTGACTTTGTCTGATGTAGGATCTCAGTTTTAACTAAAGATTTTCTTAATGTGATTGATATGGCCACCATTGAAAGGGTTATAGATATATGATGACCCAGAATGCATAAACAAAAATTAAAAGAAGAAAGATTAGGAAAAGACCCTCCTAAATATTCTGGAAAATAAGAGCTATTAAATAATGAGGGAAGAGAGAGAAAATAACCAATCTGAAAACATTCTGCATAGTTAGCTCCCTGGTAATAAAAACACTTAATCATTCAGCATGCCTTGAGGGAAAAGAAAAATTACATATATTCAGTAATCAATCTCAAATCTAAGATTCTCAGTTCAAATGGTCATTAGCACATTGGAGGCATATTGTACAAATAATATAGTTTTAGAATCTTTGTCATGTATTTTTAATCAATCTTAAAATTATTCTTAGAGGCCTGGTTTATTTTTGAGCAAGTAAGAAGTTAATATGAAAAATATCCCTGTACTTTTCTTTTATGTAATAAAGCTGCATATTAAAATACAATAATGAGTCTAATGTCAAGTTGCACACCAGTAACCTAAGAGGCTCAAACCTCCTGGCTTCAAACCTATGATCCTTCTGGAATCATAGGTTTGAGATCAGCACAGGATAATTTAGCAAGACCCTATTTCAAGACAAAAACTACAAGGTGTTGAAGATATAGCCCAGTAGTAAATTGTACTCGGGTTTAATATCCAGTACATGAGAATAAAAATTTTAAAAATACAATGACATTTGGGTCAATTTGATCAGCAACAAATAAAACAATATATGTAATCAAATAAAAATGGTAATAACAATTAATAGATAAAAATAAATAATAGCATGTTATATACTTTCTTACCTCTCTATTAATCACCTATAATTGAACAGGTCAGGCATAATTAGCCTGGCTAGCTGTTAAGTAGAAGAACAAAACACTAAAATATTCATCAAGATGCAGATATTTAGTACTTAAAGCTCAATTTCTAGAAGTATGTGCTTAGACTCATGAAAACTTTTAGACATGAATAATTGTCATTTCTGTTTTAATCTCCAAGTTCTCATCCAAAATAGAGCATCTTGGAAAACTTTAATAAATGGGTTCTTGCCAAAATATTTTATAATAATTTTAGTATGCCATTTACTCACTATTCTACTTGATCTATCAGTGCATTTAACCACATATCTGTAATTATTGAATTTATAATTATCAAAATTACAGATACAGGCAATACTGAAAAATATTAATACAGGTTTTCAGAACTAAAATATGAGGCTTCAGTAGAAATTTAGTCACTGACTTAAGAAATAAAACAAAATTAGATTCCATAAAAATTAGTTACAAAAAAGAAATATAGTCTCCAGTTAGGTTACGATTGTTTTACAAACATTATTTTAATTATTTTAATTTTAATCATTGTACTTTGGTATGTTACAGTATATTACATTGTAATGTGGTACATCTGATAAGATTAGCATTAGCTAATCTTACATGTAGATTAACTAATCTGATGTAACATTAGCCAATCTGGGTGAAAAATGGTCAGAATTATTTGTTCCTGTTTGTCACTTTCTACTAATATCAAATTATTTCAAAAATAAAAGTTTAGAAAAGTCTTTCGATCTTTGGACAGTTCTGAAAGTAGAAAAGAAAAAAACAATGTTGTACTGAGCTATTATTTGTCTTCCTCAAGCTTCTGCTCATACTTTCTATTTTTATCCCTTGAGAAACTGAAGACTGAAGTTGATACCTTCTGTGTGATGGATTGTTTTAGATATTTGAATGGACTTACCACATCACCAAAGTGTTAGCTTTTCTAAGTTACACATTCTCTTATCCTGTAGCTTTTTATCATTTAAAAGGATTTTAATAACTCCACTATCTAGGCACTTTCTCTCTAGAAGTGAAGGGGCAGGATCTTCTAAGGGACAGGCTTGACAGCCATCTTCCTTAGCAGCTGAAGACACATTTGACAGAATTTCCTGATGCAAAGCCTCAGTAGCTGGCCTACCAGCAGTTTCTCCATCACCCTTCAAACCCTCCTAGAGACAGGACTTCCTTGAAGTTGGTGAAACTGACAGTGACAGCCTGTGTCAAAGTCAGCTAGGAAAGTACACAGCAATTTCCTGCAGTATTCAGGGCAGCTCCAATTTTTCTTGAGTTGACTGATATTTTTGAGTACCTCTTTTACTTCTCACCATAGTTACAGTAATACACTGAGACGGATTCTTGTTTTATGGATTCCAGGGATGAGGATTCATGTGACTATGAAAAGCATCATCTTAGCTTGCTCAGCTTTCCATAGCAAAATTCTCTGAAAATATATGGCTTAAACAAACAATCAAAAATGCTTCTCACAGTTTTAGAAGTTGAGAAGTCTAAAATGTAGGTGTCAGTCAGTTCAGTTCCAGATAAACATTCTTTTTCTAGTTTGCAGATAGTGACCTTCTTACTGCTTACTCACATGGGCTTGCTGGTGTGTGTACTGAGAAAGAGAGAGAGAGAGAGAGAGAGAGAGAGAGAGAGAGAGAGAGAGAGAGAGAGAGAGAGATAGATCACTGTATTCTCTCTTCTTATAAGAGTAACTCTGTCATATTAGGATTCTAATCTCATGTACTCACTTAATTTTCTTCACCTCTTTAAGTGTATCCCCAGTACATTCACATGAGGGGTTGAGGCTTCAAAGTATGAATTTAGAGGAAACCCAATTTAGGCCACACAATTTTTCCTCTGACCTCTACAAAAATACATTCATACTATCTCAACAAGCCCCAAAACTTTAACTCATTTCAACATCATTTCTAAAGTCCAATGTCCAAATTCTTATCTAAATGATAAAAATAAGACACAAGTTATGATTAATTTTAAGATACAATTCCTCTCTAGCTGTGAGCTTGTGAATACAGATAAGATATAGTGGTTTCCAAAATATATTGATAAATAGGTATAGGGTAAACATTCCTTCTCCAAATGGAAGATATTAAAGGAAAGGATTATAAGTACCAAGCAAGTGCAAAATATAGCAAAGCAAATTTTGTTACAGGTTAAGCCTCAAGAATAATCCTCTTGGTAGCATCACACTCAAGTCATTAAAATCTCATTTAGCTTTCTACTAGGCGTACAGCCTGTGAAACTAGAAAGAAACAGATTTTTCCTCCAGATTTGTAGTGGGAGTGGTAGACAGACTCAGTGATCTCTGACTCATTGTTCTCTTTCTTCGAAGAAAAGCATATGTAAATAGCTAAATAAATAGTTACAATATTTGTTAAATTGTTCTAAGTAAATCATTCCATGATCCAGTGTTATAGAATCCAAGAAAGCCTTTTTCCATTTTATCTCTCTTTTTTGTTCCCCTTTAGTTCTAAACATGAAGGCCTTTGGTAGTATAGTCTTGTCTCTATATTTGGCTTCAGCTGAGATGAATATGTATGTTTATGACTTGCACTCACAATCTCTTTATCCAATGGTCATTCAGCCATACCTTGGTGTTATTTTCAGAAGAGCCCTTCTCATTTTTTTCAATAGGAATAGACTGAGCCTTTTTTAATTCAAGTTTTGACTTTTTCCCTTAGCAATCCATTATTTTTTTCTCTCTCCTTTTTATTTTGATATGAGCATATAAATCCTTCAACAATTTGTGCACACATTTCCTAAGCCTAAATGCTCAATTTAATCATTCATTTGTAAATTCCACATTTTTCACAATACTAAAACACAGTTCATCCATTCGATAACAAGGATTGCCTTTCCTCTAATTTTCAGTAGCATGCTCTTTATTACCATCTATACCCAGAATCACAGTTAATGTCCATATAGTTAGCATGCACATTAAAACTCTCTCAGCCTCCATTACCAAGTTTTATAGTGTTTTCCACATGCTTAGATATTTGTTATAATAACATGTCACTTCTTGGCAACCGAAGTTGTATTAGTCAGTGCTCTCAAGGGAAAGAGAACCAACAGAACACACACATCCACATTCACCTTAGAAATGGCTATTCAGTTCTACAGAGAAAAGATCTAAGATCCTCAATTGATAGGCTGGGAGCTGATGGTACAGTTCAAAGACTTGAGACCCGAAATAGCTGATGTTTTAGTGTAATTCTGGAGGCAGGAAATGATATTTCTCACCTTCAAGCACAGAAGCAGAAGGAATCCCTTTTCTTCCAAAGGGTGAGCTTTTTGTTTTATTTAGACTTTTAACTAATTTGATGCAGACCACCCACAATATGAATTGTAATTTGTAAGTTTATTAATTCAAATGTTATTTTTTTCTAGATATACACAACCTAATATCAGAACTGATATATAGGTGCTCAGAGGTTCAGGCAAGTTAAAAAATGAATTAATCATCTTACCGATGCAGTAACCGTTTGTAAGGTTACATTTTTCTGAACAGAGGGGCCTTGGTTTTATACTAGGTAAATTTTAGGAAAAGATTCAAATATTACAAAAACTGTTGTTAGTAGTTTCAAACTAAAAGGCTGTTTCCAGCAGAGTTCCTCCTGAGTTTGCTAGTGGCAACATAGTGTGCTCATTTGTTTCCAAGAAGCTGCATTAGGGAAGCAATTCTCTCTATAGAACAGAATCTTAACTGCCTTTTTGGACTACTTTGAAAGAGGTCATGGATCACTTTCAGCTCAGGTGAAATTGTAATTCCCATAAGTAGCCAAAAAAAAAAAAGTGTTGAAAATTACTTTGTCAGTTTGTTACTACAACAAAATACCAGAGGCAATAAACTTGTAAAGGGAAGAGCTTAATTTTGCACACAATTTGAAGGTCCACATCAAAGACTAGGTGATCTATTGATTTGGAATCTGATAAAGGCCACGGATAGCAATGGCAGGAATAGGTGTTAGAGCAAGTTGTCATACATGAGTCAAAAAGCAGAGAGAAGAGGATGGGTGGTATCCCACAATCCTTTTGGGGGAATACTTCACCAGTGACCTAATGACCTCTCAGTATTCCCCTCCTATTAGTGGTAAGTAGTACCTTCCAAAATCACTCTTTTGGGGATGAGGTTTTATATAAGAACCTTTAAGAGACATTTTTATGAACTATAGTAAGTGCATCACGTTTTTATTGTATTTTGAACTCAAATATCTACAAAATTAGAAATTCCTTTTATATTTTATTATTCATGACTGCATCTAAAGAAAAATAATTAAGGGCAAGAATTAAATCACATCCCAAATAGTACATCTGCGCATATTAGATTTTCTATGTAGATATGCATAATATTATAGATAAACTAGATAATCTGCAGATTTTGAAAGACATATTTCATAGTATTTGGAGTTTTCAAAAGTAACTTTTTGAATGTTATAATAAATATATATTTAATATAGAATTCTTCAAAATAAAAAATATAAATTGAAAAATAAATAAAAAACACATTTCCTTCTAGCTAGAGACAAGGGGTGATAACATTTTTTCATTTTATTATGATTTCCTTGTAGCCAGAGTCCCTATATAGTATAGAAAATCACATAGCAAGTTCAAAAAATGTGGTGTGTGTGTGTGTATGTGTGTGTGTGTTCTTTCTCCCTTTATTTAGAAAGGACCCAGTGTTAAATTTCAATCAGGTCACTCTACATTGATAACTTTAATACTAATCACCTCCCAAAGTCCCACCTATAAATATCATTGTCTAACTTGACGCTATTCTTTTTTTTCGGTAATTGGGATGGAACCCAGGGGCATTCCACCTCCGAGTGACACTTCCAGCCCTATTCTTTATTCTTTATTTGAAACAAGGTCTCACTGAGTTGTGCAGGGACTCACTAAGTAGCCAAGGCTGTCTGTGATTCTCCTGTCTCAGCATCCAAAATACTGGGATTGCAAGTGTGTGCCACCACACCTGGATCTTGCTCTCTTAATACATCAAAATGGAAAGAGTTCAAATGCTACAGAAAAAGGTGAAAATATTGCAACTAATTTCACTGACATGTATGGGGAGGCAGGAGAGGTGAGTAGAGAGAGGTATATATAGGGAAATATACCAAGAATTGTGCATGTATGTATGTATCTTTTAATCACATAAAATATCACTATGAAGTATATTGATAGTACACTAATAAAATAATTAATATAACAAATAAAAAAGAATACTCAACACAGAGTATTATGGCTATGTTGTAAGATATGGTTACATTTCCTCCATTTAATAAATTTTTCCAGACATATGTATTTAGTTTGTTTCAACATTTTTAATGCATTTATGAATTATACTTTATTCTTGAAATACACTCACACACAAAAGTCAACACATGAACTCTGGGGGGGTCCCAGTTCAAATGTATTCATATAGTTCACATAGTCCCCATGATATATATTCCTCTCCCAATGTTAAGTACAATAACTCTATCCTGAGTAGTTCCAAAACCTTAACTTGTTATAGCACTAATTCAAAAGCTCAATGTTTAACTGAAACTCAAGGCAAATTTCTCACAATTCTAAGCCTGTAACATCAAAACACACGATTTCATTTTAATATTTAATGTTGAGACAGGAACAGGGTAAACATTCTAACTCCAAAAGGAAGAAGTAGGAAAATAAAAAGAACAGTCATCGCAGAGTAAGGCCAAATTCTGTAAGGGCAGACAGTCTTAAAAGGTAAGTCTATCATTTGTCCACAGTGCAGTGAGGTTTGAGTCCCCTAGAGTTTTCGGATCTTTGCCCTTACAGCTTGGCTGGCCGCAGGCAACAGGTTGCTCTGGTGGGCTGTCTGGCTTTGCACACTGCCTACAGCTTTTTCTGGCAGGTGCTGCACATTGCTAGTGGCTGTTCCTTTCTGTGGTCCAACTGTAGCTTGTCACTAAGTGTTGTCCAATTAGGGATTCTCCATGAGCTCCAATCCTAAGCAAATTTCTGCCTAGCCTTCCCAGATTTCCCATGAAATACTGGTGGACAGCACCATTACCACATAACTCTTCCATTTGGCATTCCTGCAAACACAGGACAACATCTACGCCAAAATCAGCAGCTGCCATGACCTGCAGCCAGACTTGCATGAACCATGGCTGTGGCCATGGAGTGCTTCACCAGCTAAAAGCAAGGAGACTCAGAGGGGGCCTTTCTCAGTGACCTCGGAGGTATTTCTGAAACAATTATGCAATTTAAATTCTCTAGGCCTCTTATGGAAGAGTTACTTTCAAGTATTTCTCAGAAGATCTTGAGGCTTATTGTAATTGTCTCAGTGCAAAGCAACTCACACCTCTCTATTCACAGTATTCTCTTTTAAAAAGGTGTTTCTTGCCTATACTCTTACTCTTTGCTCCTTTCCTGGACGGCCTGTATTTTTTTAATCTTTGCTCTGCCCTGCCCTTCTTCCTTTTGCTCCAGTCTCTCTGGAAATCTCACTAAAAGCTTCAAATGTCTATTCTGCAGTTTGAATACATTACTGTTCAGGTATTTGTTCATTCAAATGTCCTTTGTCATCTTTTTTATATCTGGCTTTCCATAAAGCTCTAGGGCATGAAAACAATGCATTCAACCTCTCTGCTATCATATAACAAGGCTCACCTTTCCGATTTTCAATAGAATCCTCATTTTAATCTAAGTTAAGTTCCCTAGACTCCCTGTTTTATGAGCCCTCACCAAATCTCCCATTACATTCCATTTATAACATCCTAGTTTTTTTCTTCCTCCTACAAATCTTTTAACCTCTTTCTATAAACTTCTTTAAAACAAGTTCCATGTTTTCAAATATAGCTCCAGTAATAACTTCATTCCCTAGTACCAATTTTCTATATTAGTTTGTTCTGTATTCCTAAAATGAAAATACCTGAGGCTGAATAACATTGTAAAGGGGACATTTTTCTTAGCTCACACTCATGGAGGTTCAGGGTCCCACACCTAGTTAGGGCCTTTCTGCTGATAGGAATCCATACGTCATTATATAGTCATACTGAGTGTCCATGAATATATGTCTTTTGATATTTCTTCCTCATCCTAAAAAGCCAGTATTCAACTCACTACTTCAAAGAAGTATTTAATCATGGTAGTTCTACCCTAATAAGTTTATCTAATCTGAATAACTTCTCAAACACCATAACCAGACTGTTTTTACTCCTTCATACCTCATCATGGTAACTAAACACATGGACACAAGAACTCTTGGGGGAGCACACTTGAACTACATACAATTTTGTATAATTTTCATTTCACTCCAGAATATTCTATTGTGCCTAGAATTTTATGTAACATTATCATATACATTTAGACTTAACAGCATATTTTCTTATCAAACTTTAATTTTATGATTCAAAATTTATTTTTTAGTTAATTCACATTCTACATTGTCATTATTTCACTCTGAGACATCCAAAATAAAGCTTTAGATAAGGATGAGAGTGCAGGCAGACGGGAAAGTAACCCCTAAGAACAGAATTGAAGGACTGAGCATCAGAGTAGGGTCAAGGTTGCTTTTGAGGTGGCAGAAGGCCTCCCAACATTGTCTAGCTGTTTATCCATCAGCTGTTAATCCCCTGGTTTGAGGGAAGGCCCTGGAGATATTCATTTCTTGCTATGTTTCCTTGAACATTCAGACAACTCCCCAGAGAATACCCAGAATAAGAAAGCAGAAGGCAACAAGCCATAGGCCAGCATTGGGATAGCAGCTGTCAAGAGCTGGTGCACTGGGAACTATGGTGGGTGAAATTTCTGTCAAGGGCCACTGAAAACACTTCAGCAACAAATCTTAGAAGTTTCTTTAGTGAGTGCTGATATACTAAACTTGAAATTTTGTTTTTCTAAGTATACTTTGACATTTTACTCATGACTAAATAATTCTACTATGCTAAAATTTTAAAGATAGCCTGTTCAACAAATGGTGTTGGCAAAACTGATTAACCATATGCAGAAAACTGGAAATTAATACCACTTTCTCTCCCTGCACAAGAGTCAATTCAAGAAGGACCAAAGACTTGGCAATTAAACCAGAGACCTTGAGGCTCCTTGAAGAGGGCAGAGGTCCAACACTGCAACACATAGGCACAGACAGAAACTTTCTCAACAAGATCCCAAAGGCACAACAAACTAAAAGGCGAATCAATACATGGGATTGCATGAAACTGAAGAGCTTCTGTACAGCAAAGGAAACTGTCAAGAACCTCAATCGAGAGCCAACAGAATGGGAAAAGATTTTCACCACCTATTCCTCAGGTAGAAGACTAATATCTAGAATATAGAGAGAACTCAAGAAACTCAACACTATAAAAACAAGTAATTCAATTAAAAAAATGGGCAAGTGAACTAATAGACACTTCATGAAAGAAGAAATTCAAATGGCCAATAAATGCATGAAAAAAATGCTCAACATCATTGGAAATCAGAGAGATGCAAATCAAAACTACCCTGAGATTTCACCTTACCCCAACTAGAATGGCAACCATTCAAAACACAAACAATAACATATGCTGGTGAGGATGTGGAGAAGTGGGAACTCTAAAACATTGTTGGTGGGATTGCAAATTAGTGCAACCACTTTGGAAAACAGTATGGAGAATCCTCAGAAGAATGGGAACAAATCTACCATTTGATCCAGCAATACCACTTCTGGATATCTACCCAAAAGGAAGGAAACCAAACTACCAAACCAGTGCATGTGTATCTATGTTCATAGCTGCACAATTCACCATAGCCAAACTATGGAACCAGCTAAGATTCCCATCAACAGATGAATGGATTACAAAACTGTAGAATATGTACACAATGGAATTATACTCAGCCATAAAAAAGCACAATTGCAACATTTACAGGAAAATGGATGGATCTAGAGGACATTATGCTAAGTGAAATTAGTCAGTCACAAAAAGTAAGGAATCGGATGCTTTCCCTAATATGTGAAAGCTAAGGTGAAAGGGGTCATAGAAGGAACTCCAGGTGAAAAAGGAGATCCTGTAGAGGAGCAAATAAGGCAGCCTAACTATGGGGATGGGAGGAAGGGAGAGGAAAACTCTTTAACGCACACGATGTGATGTACTAATTCATATTATAGTCAACCACTAAGCCAAGCATGAGAGGGAGGAATGGGGTGGGAGTGGGGTGGGGACTGGGTGGGGGCTGGCTGGATGATGTGTGCATTTATATCTACACAAGTTTTTTGCTTCATCATGATGTATAAATACAATGCACCAATAAAAAATTTTAAAAAAAATTACCTCAATACTAGGCACATTGGTGCTCATCTGTAATCATTGGGAGGATTTGGGAGGCTAAGACAGAAGGATCATGGTATCCAAGGCCAGTATTTAGTAATTTAGCAAGTGCCTGTTTCAAAATCAATAAAATAGGAGTAGAATGCCCCTGGGTTTTATTCCCAGTACCAAAAAACAAAGCAGCAGTGAGCCTGGCATGGTGGCACATACTTGTAATCCCAGAATTTGGGAGGCTGAGACCTAAAGATCTCAGTTTATGGTCAGCCTCATATTCTTAGGGAGGCTCTTTGTAACTCAGTGAGACCCTGTTTTAAAAATAAAAAGACTAGGGATTCAAAATGGCGACTGTGGGACACAGCACTTATCAGTAGTGGAAATAAAGTTCAACTACCAAGAAAGCAGTGTCTTAACCAACAAAATAAATATATCTCAGAAACCAAAACTGATCCAGGAACCTAGGCGGAAGAAATCCAGGGCAGCTACAGCACCGGGCTGGTGCAGGCTGTCAGCTTAAATTGTAGTCCCTGGGATCTGACTTACACCAATGTGGCAACAAAATAAAAAGCAAAAGCCTTTCAGTGACCCAGGGTGCCAGTGAGCCCAGCCACCTCCACACCAGACCACCAGCCACCTGTAAGCTGCCCCAGGGGCCTCGAGGAGGCTCGAGCTCTGCTCCCCCCAGCACCCCCTCCGGCACCAGCGCAACCCCGGCTGAGCAGCTTCAACAGCCGCTGCAGCTGAGACCCAGCTCAAGCTCCAGCACAGACCCAGCCCAAGCCCAAACCCGCGCAGTCCCATCCAGAAGATCAGAGGCCCAGCCACGAGAGGGCGTGGTGCAGCCCAACTTAAGTCCCAAAACAGACACTGGGAATACTGCAGAAGAAAGCCAGTAATTTTCACCTGCGAGAGTCTCCGCAACATCCACAAAAGGTGCCATATCGAGCCGACCCAAAAAGTATTTTGGGGAACGGCAACACTGGAAGCCCTGTAAACTGTCTAAGAGTGTGAAAGTGATCATAGAGCTCTTACATCCCAAACTTCGAGATTAGTTGAATCCCTGAGCGGCAATGTTGGCACACCAGAAGAGGCACCCACAGAGACACTAGGAGACCAGCAGGGCTCCCCACATGGACCTGTCATCCCCTCAGAGAACCAGATATGGAAGTACTACCAGCCTATCAGAGCTCCTGATTGGACTGCCAGGTAACAATGAGCGCTCAGATGAGCCACGGGAGCCAGTGGGCACACAGTGACTGTCACTAGACACTGCGACAACTGAGGGTGCCAGTGTCTGCACAGGGGAACACGTTCAGCCCCACTGACAGAGCAAGGGCACTTAAGACATGACACTTGCACAGAGCCACACCAAATAGTAGTAAAATAGAAGAACTGTTTTCTCCTCTTTTTTTATTTAGCTTTTTAAAATTTTTTTATTTTCTTCTTTTTTGTTGCCAATTTTTGTTTTATTGTTTTTTTTTTTTCTCTTTTTTGGTTTCTGGGTCTTTTTTTCAGTTTTTCAGTTTTTTTGGGGGGTATTCTTTTTTCTTATTTTTTTACTTTTATTTGGGTTTCTTGTTTGTTTGTATCTGTCACTTCATATCACATAGTTGTTAGATTGTTTTATTTTGCCTTATGTTTATTCTGTCTACTCTCTTAACCCTTCTTGTTCTCTTCTTGTGGTCCATTATTGTGTTGTTGATGTTGCTGTTTATATTTGATGTATAATAATCTTTCTACCTTATTTTGTTACTTTATCCATCTCTGTGTGAGTTTCCCCCCACTCCCTCTACAAAAGTCTACAATTCAGACTATCAAATAGCTTCTTTCAAATGTTTCCCCTTGTCACTTAACTGAACCTCTTTATTTAACACACAAAGTTTCTCACATCTCCATACTTAAATATTCTAATAAATACAAGAGTCCTACTATCTAACCTTCTTACATTCTCACCCTGATTCAACCACTATACTTAAACTTCTCCACAACCTAATTATATTCTCTACCTTACCCGACTCTTGCACCCATCACCCTAGCTACTCCACCATCACCCAACCCTCACCACTCGAAAAAGTACTGCTTACCTATTGACTCTTATAAATCTCTACTACTAAGTCTGATCTATACACAATACCCACAATCAATGGGAAGACAACAGAAGAACAGGCCTGAGAAATTTGAAAATATGAGAATCAGGAATAGTGGAGAAATGACAGAAGTCACAAATATTGACCTACAAGAAATGCAAGAAGGGGAGTTCTGAATCTTGATTTACAATATGATGAAAGAATTTAAAACAAGTCTAGAGGAGATTAAAGATGAGTTAGAAATATGAAGAAAGAATCAGAAAGTGGTCTGGAATGAAATGAAAGAGTCAATAAGTGAAATGAAGACAGCAATAGAAAGATATTCTGGAAGATTAGATGAAATGGAAAACAATATCACTGTTAGAAGACAGTACATCGAAAACCAAAAGCACGGTCAACAATATACAGAAATCTTTACAGCAACAAAACCTAAACATCCACCAAATATGGGATAATATGAAGCATCCTAACTTACAGATAATAGGCATTGAAGAAGGGTTAGAGGTATAGACCAAGGGCATCCGTGATCTCTTCAAAGAAATAATTTCAGAGAATTTTCCAAGCATGGAAAGAGACCTAGATCTTCATGTCCAGGAGGCATACTGAACACCATTGAGACAGGACAAAAGAAGGACCTCCCCACATCACATAATAGCCCAAATGACCAACATAGAGGCCAAGGAAGGAATCTTAAAAGCAGTGAGAACAAAAGGACGGGTGACATATAGAGGCAAAACAATAAGAATCACCCCAGAATATAAAACCCAGGAAATGGATGCTAGGAGAGACTGGTATGATGTGATTCAAACCCTGGAAGAAAACAAGTTCCAACCAAAACTACCTTATCCAGCAAAACTACTATTCAAAATCAATGGAGAAACAAGTGTTTCAGCATAAACAGAATCTTAAAAAATTCATGAATTCAAAGCCAACACTAGAGAAAATTCTTAAAGAAATAAGCCATAAGGAAGAAAAAAGAAGCAGACTTCAGAATCAGAGAAGAGAGGAAGTTAATAAGTGGGCCAATTAAGTAAAGAAGAAAGACCAAACCACCTAATAATAGACAGAACACAAAATGGCAGAAAACAAAAATCATATTTCAATAAAATCTCTTAACATCAAAGGACTTAACTCACCAATAAAAAGACATAGACTAGCTAGGCATGGTGGCACACGCTTGTAATCCCAGCATTTGGTAAGCTGAGACTTGGAGGATTGTGGTCTGCAGACAGCCTCAGCTACTTAGTGAAGCCTTCTGCAACTCAGTGAGACCTGGTTTCAAAATAAAAAATAAAAAATAGGACAGGGGGTGTAGCTCGGAGGTCAAATGCCCCTGGGTTCCAACCTGGCAATGTGGTTTAAAAAACATAATCCAATTATATCTTGTCTGCAAGAAACACACCTTACGGCCAAAGACATACACAGACTGAAAGTGAAATAATGTAAAAAGATAAAAAGATATACCATGCTATTAGAGATTAAAAAAGAGCAGGGGTAGCAACCCTGATATCCAACAAAATAGACTTTAAACTAAAACACATCAGAAGACACAAATCAGGGCACTTCCTTTTATGAAAAGTAACAATACACCAACAAGATATAATGATGGTAAATAATTATGCCCCAAATGTGGGTGCAACCACATTTGTAAAACAAACCCTCCTGGATATCAGATCCCAAATAGACCCAAACACAATAATTCTGGGAGACTTTAATATGCCTCTCACACCACTGGATCAATCTTCAAGGTAAAAGATGAGTAAAGACTCTTTAGAACTAAAGAAAACCATAAACCAAATGGACCTAATAGATATTTAGAGAATATTTCAGCCAGGAACTACAGAATACACATTTTTTTCAGCATCCCATGGAATCTTCTCCAAAATAGACTACAACCTGGGACACAAAGAAAGTGCCAGCAAATTTAAAAGATGTAATATAATTCCTTGCATCTTTTCAGACGATAATGGAATAAAAGTAGAAATCAACAACAGGAAACTCAAAATAAATTATTCAAATACATGGAGATTGAATGATACACTATTGAATGATGAATGGGTAAGACTGGAAATTAGGGAAGAAATAAAGAAATTTATGGAAACAAATGAAAAGAGAGACACAACCTACCAAAATCTATGGGACACTATGAAGGCAGTACTAAGAGGAAAGTTTATTGCATTGAGTGCCCACATAAGAAGGACAGAGAATCACCAAGTAAAGAACATAATGAAATAACTCAAGGACCTAGAAAGACTGCAAGAGTCTATTCCCAAAGCCAGCAGAAGGCAAGAAATCATTAAAATTAAAGAAGAAATAAATGAAATAGAGAACAAAAAAACAATTCAAAGAATCAATAAAACAAAAAGTTGGTTCTTTGGAAAGATTAATAGACTTGATAACCCCCTGGCCAACCTAAGCAAAAGAAAAAGAGAATCAACTCAAATTATCAAAATTAGAAATTAAAAAGGAGATATCACCACAGATAGTGAAAAAATTCAAAAGATTATCAGAAACTACTTTAAAAATTTATACACCAATAGACTTGAAAATCTGGAAGAAATTGACAGATTACTAAGCACAGTTAACCTACCTAAACTCAACCAAAAGGACATAGCAAGCCTAAACCAACCAATAGCAACCAAAGAAATAGAAATGGCAATAAAAATTCTTCCACCAAAAAAAAGTCCAGGCACAGATGGGTTTCCAGCTGAATTCTACAAAACCTTCAGGGGACAACTAATACCAATACTTCATAACTTGTTCTGGGAAATTGAAAGAGATGGAACTCTCCCAAATTCCTTCTATGAGGCCAGTATCACATTAATCCCCAAACCAAATAAAGATACTTCAAGAAAGGAAAACTACAGACCAATATCCTTAATGAACATAGATGCAAAAATTCTAAAAAAAATACTAGCCATATGCATTCAAAACTATATTAAGAGAATAATACATCATGACCAAGTCAGTTTCATTCCAGAAAAACAAGGCTGGTTCAACATACGCAAATCAATACATGTTATTTACCACATAAATAGAACCAAGAACAAAAACCACATCATCATAGCAATAGATGCTGAAAAAGCATTCGACAAAATCCAACACCCATTTATGTTAAAAAAGAAAACTGCAGAAAATTTGGATAGAAGGAACATAATTCAACATCATTAAGGCAATATACTTTAAACCCAAACCAAACATTATATTGAATGAGGAAAAACTTCAAGAAATTCCTCTAAAGTCAGGAACAAGACAAGGTTCCCCACTATCACCACTCCTTTTCAATATAGTCCTTGAGACTTTTGCCACAGCAATAAGACAAGAGAAGAAAATCAAAGGAATCCACATAGGAAGAGAGGAATTAAAATTAACCTTATTTGCAGATGACATGATCCTTTATTTGGAAGACCAAAAAAAGTCAACCAAAAGACTTCTTGAGCTGAATGACAAATTCAGCAAAGTCGGAGGATACAAAATCAACCTAAAGAAATCAGTGGCTTTTCTTTACGCCAACAATGAATCCACAATGAAAGAAACAAAGAAAACAATTCCATTCACTATAACCTCAAAACCAATAAAATACCTAGGAATAAATCTAACCAAAGATGTAAAAGACCTCTACTACAAAAACTATAAAACATTAAAGAAAGAAATTGAAGAAGACCTTGTAAGATGGAAAGATATCCCATGCTCATGGATAGGCAGAATAAAAATCATCAAAATGTCCATTCTGCCAAAACTGATCTATAGATTCAATGCAATTCCCATTAAAATACCAGTGACATTCTTCATAGACCTAGAAAAATCAATCATAAACTTTATATGGAGAAAGAAAAGACCCAGAATAGCCAAAGCAATTCTCAGCAATAAGAAACATGCAGGATACATCACAATCCCAGACTTTAAATTATACTATAGATCAATAGTAGTAAAAACAGCATGGTACAGGCACAATAACAGATATACTGACCAGTGGATTGGAATAGAAGATACAGAAGCAAATCCACACATCTTTAGTCAATTAATCTTTGACAAAGGGGCCAAACTCATACTCTAGAGAAAAGACAGCCTTTTCAACAAATGGTGCTTGGAGAACTGGCTATCCATTTGTAGAAAGATGGAACTAAACCCCTATATCTCACTATGCACAGGAATCAACTCAAGATGAATCAAAGACTTAGAAATTAGACCAGAGACTGTGAAGTTATTAGAGGAGAGCATAAGCTCAACACTACAACATACTGGCACAGGCAGTAACTTTCTAAACAAAACCTCCAAAGTTCAGGAAATTAAAGCAAGAATTAACAAGTGGGATAGCATCAAATTAAAAAGTTTCTTCTCATCAAAGGAAACTATCAAGAACCTAAAGAGGAAGCCTACAGAATGGGAAAGATCTTTAACATTCTGATAGGGGGCTAATATCCAGAATATACAAAGAGCTCAAAAGACTCTACACTAGCAAAACAAACAACCCAGTCAAGAAATGGGCAAATGAACTGAATAGACACTTCATAAAAGAAGAGATACAAAGGGCCAAAAGATATATAAAAAGATGTTCTACATCACTGGCCATGAGGGAAATGCAAATCAAAACTACACTGAGATTTCATCTAACCCCAGTCAGAGTGGCAAGCATAAAGAAATCAAACAACAACAAATTCTGGCAAGGATGCGGGGAAAGACGAACTCTTTTACACTGTTGGTGGGAGTGCAAACTAGTTCAGCCACTATGGAGATCTGTGTGGAGATTCCTAAGAAAGCTGAGAATAGACCCACCATATGATCCAGCTCTACCACTCCTGGGTATTTTTCCAAAGGGGTTGGAATCAAAGAACTATACCTACATATGCATACCTATATTCATAGCAGCACAATTTGTATTAGCCAAAATATGGAACCAACTCAGGTCTCCATCAACAGAAAAATGGATTACAAAACTTTGAGAAATACACACAATGAAATTCTACTCAGCCATAAAGAATAAAATCATATCATTTGCAAGAAGATGGAAAGTCCTGGAGAGCATTATGTTAAGTGAAATCAGCCAATCACAGAAGGAGAAGGTACATATGTTTCCTCTAATATGCACAAACTAGGGAACATAGAGAATACCAGAGGGATTCCAGATAATGGAGCAGAAATACCAGCAAAGTTTGAATGGAAAGATAGGAGAGGAGGAAGGTTGAACTTGATTAATAAGGGTCTACATCAGAATATGTGTAAAATTATGAATATGGCATGGTTACCCTGGACAATCATTGGTGGGATGAAGGAAGGAAAAACAGGGTTGGGGGGAAGAGGGCACCAAGTATAGTTTAAATGTATACATTTATGTTCAATAAAAAAATTTGTATTAAAAAATAAAAATAAGTAAAAAGACTAGCTGGGAAAAAAACAATAAAATAGGGCTCTATCTCAAAATTTTAAAAAGATAGTGGTGTAGTTCAGAGTTAGAATACCTCTGCATGCAATACCCAGTTACACACACACAAACACACACACACACACACACACACACACACACACACACACACACATTCAACTCAAGGTGCAATTAAGTTTGCTTTAAAATTATAAAGAGTAACTACTATATTTGACCTTTATTTTGAGGTAAGAAATCTATCAGGAGTCTACTTGACATTCTGTTTGATGTGATATTTATTTAACATTAGCTATTCTTAAGATATTGTCTTTTACATAATCCCTTTGACTTTCATTTTCCTATGTCTAATTGTATATTTTTTGTACTTGCTCATCTGTAAGTTATTGTACAATTCTAAAATTGGAAGATCCCCTTCTTTAACCTTCTTGATAAAACACCAAACAGTGTTAAATTGAATACTACCTCTCCATATTTCAGTTTGTGGCATCTGAAGTTCACATTAAATGTATTTTAGAACTTCTCATTTTTAGTGTAATCATTTTTACTATTTTTATACTTTCTATATTTTTTATTTCAACCTAATTTTATATAGTTTTTATACATGTATTTCAACTTGATAATATAGTTTTTCTCTGTGTTCAAATTGTCTTTTAAGTCAAATTTATCTTTCCATATTGCTTTTTAGATATTTATTTATACAACTATATTTTATACATAATATTGTCTTATCTTTTGCTTTTTATTATTTGTTTTGCATAAACAATTTTTATTGATACTGAAAATTGAACACAGGAGGGTTTTACTACTGAGTTACAACTCAATTCAAATATGTTGTTGTTCTTATTATTTTCAAACCAGATCTTGGTAAGTTACCCACACTGACCTCAAACCTAAAATCTTCCTTTCTCAGCTTTCCAAGTTTTAGAATTAATGTTGTGTATCACCACATTCAGATAACAAATATTTATTTTATATTTCTTATTATTTAGCAGATAATTTTATTGGCTGAACAACTTGAAGTTTATTTTGGTATTGTTTAATATTTTGATTATCAGAAATACAGATTGTATCTTTGTGTGTGTGTGTGTGTGTGTGTGTGTGTGTGTGAGCATGTGTTTGTTTTATATGTCTAATTTTATATTTTTTAATACCACAGGCTTACCTAAAACCTGAGATAACCTTGTTTAGGCCTCTCAAGTACTGGAATTACCGGAGTGTGACACTGTACTTGACTGAGAAAATGTATTTATTTCTCATACTTCTGGAGATAACTAAATCTAATATAAATATGCCAGTATATGTTTAGGGCTTTTTTGCTGTATCAACTCATGATAGAATGTGAGAAGGTAGGGGGAGGGGACATCATAAGGAACATATTCTTTTTTTTTTTTTTTTTTTTTTTTTTCAGTACTGGGGCTGGACCCCAGGGCCATTCTACCTCCAAGTCACACATTCAGCCATATTTTTTTTTTATTCTTTTGAAACAGGGTCTCACTAAGTTGTGGAAGGTCTCACTAAGTAGCTGAGGTTGGCTACAAACCTTTGATCCTACTGCCTCAATCTTCCAAGTACTGAGATTATAAGTGTGCACCACCATGACTAGCAGAAACACATTCTTACTGTAAAAAAAAGCTACTCCCATTATAGTGACATTAATCCATTCATGAGGTAAAAGCCCTAATTTGGCCCCATTAATTTTTTTGTTTTACACCAGGGAAACAAAACAACACATAAATGTAAACATAAATATATACATATATAAAATATCTTATTAGTTACATTGCTCAGAATATTCTGTTAAATATTTCTTTTCATTTTTCTTAATGAGAAGAATTTTATATTATCCACATGAAAAAATATGTAAGAAAAATTGCAATATTAATGATGAATATTTTCTGCTTTGAGAAGTTATTGGTAGTAGTTCTGCTATTTAATAAAAATACATGTATGATTTAGATCTCATGTTTGATCTGAATAGCTGAATTTCTCCCAAAACCATGTTTTAAAACCTTGATATTCAGTATGATTATATTTGAAGACTTGGCATAACACAAGTAATTATGACTAATTGAGGTAATAAGCATAGAGCTGTGATCAGATAAGTTTGGTCTTTTTACAAAAATGAGCCCAAATTGTTAATTTCTTTCTCTCTAAGTAGTAATGAAGAAAGTTTGAAGACATATTGAGATTATATTTACAAGCCATGAAGAGAGCCCTCACCAACAATTGAATGGGCCTGTACCTTGATCTTGGACTTACAACAATCTGTATTATAAGGAAAAAAAATGTGCATGTTTATGTCAACTAGACTGCATTGTTTTGTAACTAACTTCAGTCCAAGGAGAATAATACACCATATAAAAATTCTTTTAATATTTATTTTTAATAAATATTAAAACTAATGAAATATAACAGATATACATAAATGTGTTCAACCTTTTATAGATATTTAATATGCAATTAGGATATTATCTCAATCAATGGTGTTAAAATATAAAATATATCAGGAAATTAAGGAGCCATTTGGAGAAAAGATGAATTTGAATCCATAGCATCCACATCTATTGGAATAAACTCAAATAAAACTAAATTTTAAAGTAAAATTTCCTGACACTTTAAACAGAAACAATTTTATGTGAATATTTTTATAAAAGTTACTTTGTATAATATTTCTTATATTTATTTATGTTTAATATAGGTTATTTATATTAAATGTGGAAATATATTTTGGGGGTTTAGGAATATCAAACTAAGGACATTTTCCATCTGATTTCTAGTGTTATCTATTTCTGGATTTTGGAATAATGAAATACCCTACACCCATAATGGATTGGAGCAGAAGGAGGCATTTACATAGTCATCCAAGAATCAATTGCTTTTAAAATCACATGAAAAATATGTTAGAGAAAATTATTCTTGTAAAAGAAATGTGGCCACTTATTATTATCTACTTTCAAAAATTTAGTATCTTAAACTTCTGCTGCATACACTATCACTCTTTACTAGGAGGGCAGTGCTATCTATATACAAGTCTTAGCTGAATGGCCATGGTTAGGATTTTATATAAAAATTATACCTAAAATGTATAGATTTATTAAATATACTTTCCCAAAAAAGCTACACAATCCCCATAATCATATGGATATCAAATAAGAATAATTCATAAAGTAAACTTTCTCCCTGTTTATTAAGGTGGCTTACAAATGACAGTTAGTAATCTTACCTATATACAATGCCAGAGAAAAGATTTAATGTAAAAATGAGGTATTGGAGGAGCCATACATAAAATGCTAGGCCTCTTTTAGCTTTGCTTATTGCGTAATTGTATCCTTTCTATTATTAAAAATTTAATTCTAGATAAGGTCTTTGATGTGTGACAGATTTGACAACTTAATTTTTAGGTTAACTTACATTAGCATTATGAGCAAGGTTGCTTTTCAGACTAATAAATCATAATGGCTAGGGTACATTTTAGAAAAAACGAAATGGAAAAATGCCATAAGAATTTCATGACAGAATAACTGTCTATCCTTGATATGAAGCAAATGATGTGGTAAACTCATTTAAGAAACTTATCAGTGGATTTTGGAAAGTAAGTAGCCCCAATGGAACTGAGTCAATAAATTGTCAAGGTGTAAAAATCGCAAAGCAGATAATTTTTTGTATGTTGACTATTACTAACAATTTATTTCAGCACAGGTTAGTAAAATTAGGATAGACAGAAACAAGAAGAAAATATTTCTTGTGAAATATGTTTTTCTGACATTGGACAGCTTCTAAATTCTCTTTGTCTGTGAATATCATAGTCAGTGGCCAAGTTACTAACCATGATCTCATATCCATAGAAATAGGCAGTTATCTGAGAGTAAAGGTAGGTATTTGTATTAGCTTTTTATCACTGTGATGGAAATACCTGGAACAAAAGAAATTTGTAATAGAAAGGGTTTATTTTGGCTCATGATTTCAGAAGGTTCCATTCATCACTGACTGGATGCAAGACAGAAACACTGTGTCAGAAAACAGAGACTGACTGACTCCAGGAATGAATATTGTCTCCACACCTATGCCCCTCTGTGACCTACTTTCTCTTGACATACCCCACCAGCCTATAGTTCCAGCCCACAGGTTTTACCACCCCCAGTAAATTTGTTCCTGTTGTTAAATCTATCAAATATATAATCAAATGATGATGTCAGAGTCCTCATGATCCATTTTGAGCCTCTGAACATGCTGTACTGCCAACACATAAGATTTTGGGAGACATTCCAGACTCAAAACATAACAGCATTCTTTTAAATAGCTCTATCATTTTATAGAATGATACTGATAGAAATATGGTGAGACATATCAGCACATATTTTTAGAATTACTTTTCACAAGGTGTATCACAACTTTTAATCTACTGAATGGAATGGGTTATTTGAGTTTATAACAAATTTTGAACAAATTGCAAAAATTTTTGCTCAGGAGTTACTAAATATATGCCAGTTAATCTGTATCAATGACTAAATGAAAATATTGGGTGTATTCATGATGAAAAGATAAGTTGTCATATCCTTTTCCGTACACCAGTAGAATCCTTCTTCCTAAATTGCTGAAATGCAAG
The DNA here is from genome assembly GCF_963383645.1 of Muscardinus avellanarius. Taxonomy (NCBI): domain Eukaryota; kingdom Metazoa; phylum Chordata; class Mammalia; order Rodentia; family Gliridae; genus Muscardinus; species Muscardinus avellanarius. The sequence goes on along the minus strand of NC_137786.1, from coordinate 23,456,662 downwards.
TAATATAAATAACTCTATATTCTTTTTAGGATGATTATAGAGATAAGCCTAGTTTTTTTTTCCTACTAGAACAGATGCGTAATAAACTCATTAGGTACTCATTAAATCCCTCTATCAATTTTTATAGAGGGGAAATTTGATGAGCATTATAATTTAAAATTAAAATGACACCTAAAAGTACTTATATTGAATGTGTGGTACCTAACTGGTGGCACTGTTAAAAGGTAGTAGAAACTTTGGAATCTGGGACTTTGTCAGAGAAGGTGACTGATTAGGGACAATTCTTTGAATGGAATATTGTTTTATGAATAAATTCCCATTGTGTACAATCTATTCAGTCTATTCTATTTGTGATAGTACCATGGAAACACAAAATCAATTAGTTATTGTACATAGCATCTATATTAAGAGGGAGAGAAACTATCAGTTTCTTAGAAAAGAAAGGGATCAATAAAAAGACTTGAAAGACATGTGAGAAAACTCCAGCTAGATCAGCTCAGTGGGTTTGTTTATTTGGATTTTTAAAGTGGAGTTAAAAAGCAAATATATAGAGTTTTTTTTCTATTTAGGGGTTGACAGCTTATTATCAAGGTTTAATAGGCAAAAGAAGCTCTAACCCACACTTCACTCTTTAAGCACCTTAAAAATTTACTCTCTATATCTTAGCCTGAAAAATTCAAATCCAATTATGAGAATCATGATTTATAACAGATGATAGCCAAAGACTGGGCTGAATTTATTGCTTTCATTAAAGCCATAGAATCTAAACAAGACTAAATAAAATACCAAGATCTTACCCTACCACTGGCACTGAAATGAGGATGGAATATTAGGCTGTATTCAATAGTTTAGGTGAAATGACCTTGGGTAGAAAACAGTAAAAGGAGAGATTTAGCAAAGTCCACTCATAATGTGGATTATATTAAAGAAGACAATGAAAGACTAGGAAATGCAAAAAAATGTTTACTACTTTCAGGGGCAGGTTGATTAACTTTCCAAGAGCCAGTGAATTTCTGCACTCATCATCATCTAGTTTAAATCCTGAGATTCCACCCCAGCCTCAAGACAGCTAGCCTTCTGTCTCACAAATACTCTATGGTATGAATGGCACATTATAGTTTGGAAGTTGTCAGCAGCATACCTCATAGTTGGTGCAATCTTAATGGAGAAGGGGAAGGATGAATCTTTAAATTTGTCAACATTAAAACACTTTTGGTATGTTTCTTTACCAGTGGAAGGAGGGCCAGGCTTTGATTCTTCATGCATCATTTTTGCATGCAAATATTTTGAGTGAAGTCAAAAGCATATATGTATGATTACTTACATACAACAGAATTAATAAAAATTGCTTTGAATATTTAAAGAAAGAGGACTTCTGGGAAAATGGTCACCTAGGGAAGCAGCACATACCAGCCCTGCTGGCACTTGATCGCCAATGCCTTTAAAACAGTGTTCTTACAAAAGCAAGAAAGCACGATAATTTTCCAAGAACATGATAAGTAAAAAGCAGCAGTTAAAGAAAAAAAAAAAAAGACTGATCAGAGATTGAAAAAGAAACCCACCCACCTTGCAGCTACAGGCATCCCAGTGGCACTATCGTACCTCACTGTACACAACTCCAGAGATGCACAGGTAAAGAACCAAGAATTTGAAGCAAAGTGAATGGCTGCAGACATCAGAATTGTAAGCCATCAGTTCCTCCTGCTCAAATACCAGCTACAACTTGCAACAGTGACAACTGAGATTACCACAACCTCCAGAGATCCATAGCAGTGCTCAACAACACCATAAGAGAACACCATGAGAGAACGCTCAAGGCAGCACCCCCAGGACTCGCACAGCTGTACAAAATTCACCAGGGCTGACTTTGTGATTTAACCCGGTGAGTGGGAGTGGAGTCTGCTGTTGGACATAGCAGAGGCTCAGACAAACTCAGTCTCTGCATCAGTGGAAAGTGTGGGGGGAACCTATACTTTTTTTTTTTTGTAGACAAGAGATTTATTGAAGGGGCCTGACACAGATGGAAGAGACAAAGAGACAAAAAGAGAGATAGAGAAAGAAAAAGAGAGGGAGGGATAAAGGAAAGCCTACACTTCACACTTAATCCAACTAGTAGGGTCTCTGAGATCACCACAGACCACTCAGTCATGTTGAATGGGGAGATGTCAGACTAGCCCAACCAAGATGTGGAGAACAGAGACTCTTTGGCCCCAGAGGCATCTGCCACCAATGCAGGCAGGGAGAAATTCGAGCTCCACATCCCTGGGATGTGTGGAGGGTGACCTATGCTTAACACTATATCCAGCCCCATTGATACTGGCTATTTCCATAGACTGAGAAAGACTCAGAGAACCAGGCTTGTAGCAAGAAAGTTGCCAGTGGCACTCAGTGTTTGCACAGAGAGGGACTGCTGAGGTCCAGTCTGCTGAATATTTATATATTTGTAGGGTTACATTATTTTGTTTTTGTTTTGCTTCGTGTGTTTATACTTTTTGTTTGCTTTCTTCCCTACCCCTCTCAAAAGCCTCTTCCCTTCTACATACACTACTCTCCTCTCTCTATCCCTTTTCTTTTTTCTTTTTTTTCTTTTATCTTCCTTGTCTTTTATTAAATCCACTTCATATCACTATACTATATACTCCACATTGGTTACTAGAATACTACTACATATTCACTATCACTAATCTGTACTATGTATTCCTTTACCAAACTCATATTCTCATTCTATTTGATCCTGTCTGTGATGTTGCCTTATTTTTGCATTTATGACTTCACTTGCTTCCTCACTCAACCTTCACTGCTGAATACAACAAAACTTGCCCATGAATATACCAGCCGACACCTAGAGACTGAGAGAAATGTATTAAAAGCAACAGATGCTAACTTCTGAAATTATGAGTATAAGAAATAACAAGGAAACAATGAGCTCCCACAACCTTACATTAACAGAACCTGACAACACAGAATTGCAGAGTCTGCAATAAAAAATTAGGAATGTAATTGTAGAAATAATACAAGAGCTCTGAAAAAAATAGAAAGAGTGAAATAAGGAATGCAATCTTTGATCTGAGCATCAATTCAAACTATAAACAATTAGACCACATGGAGAATAGAATTTCATTCTTAGAAGATGATCATTCCAAAAACAAATACATAGTATATTACTTAGAAAATATAATAAGTAGCATGGATTGGACATTGAAGAGATATCAGCCCATTAAAAAGAGCTAACCTAAGAATAATAGACAGAGGGAATAAAAGGTGAAACCAAAGGAATCAGCAATCTTTTCAAAGAAGTAATATCAGAAAATGTTCCAAGTTATAGAACAAGAGGTTGATACACAGGTTCAGACACAACCTCAAAAAGAAATTATTAAAACTCAAAATTTTAGGAATTAAAAAATTATCTCTCAGCAATCACACTGGACATAAATGGCCTCAAATCCCCAATAAAAATATATAAAGTGGCAATATGGATTAAAAACCAGAATCCATTGATCTGCTGCCTGAAAGAAATACACTTTACAATAAAAATAGTAACAAACTAATGGTAAAGCAATAGAACAAGGTAATCTATTCCAGACAAGCTGCGGCAACAATTATAATAGAAAAGTTAGACTTCAAGCACAAACTTATTGAAAAGGGCAAAGCAGGTGATATTTTACTAGCAAAAGGAACAATCCAGCAAGAGGAAATAGTGATAGTTAACATTTATTCCCAAACATAGGTGCAGCTACTTCCATAATATAAACTCTTTGTGACATTAAGTCACACATAAGTCCCAATACAATAATACTGGGAGACTTCAACATCCATCTCACAATGTTAGACCAATCTTCTAGACAAAAGGTCAGTTAAGATGCCTCTCACCTAAAAAACACCATAAACCAAATGGCCTATTAGACACATATAGAACAGTACACCCATCTAAAGCAGAGTTCACATTTCTCTATTCTGCTCATGGAACCTTCTTCAAAATATATCACATCCTGGGCCACAAAGTGAGCACTAGCAAATTAAAAAAAAATGTGATATATTTATTTGTCTTTTCAGACCATAATAAAATAAAACTAGAAATTAACTATAAGAAAACCCAGAGAAACCACATAAATATATGGATACTGAACACCATATTCCTCAATGAAGAATGGGTCATAGAAGAAGTAAAGGTTGAAATAAAAATTTTTTTAGAAACAAATGATAATAACAACATATCAAAACTTCTAGGATACTTTGAAGTGAGTTTTAAGAGGAAATTTTAGGGCACTAAGCTCCCATATAAGAAGAACAGAAATAACCTAAGGACACACCTCAAATCCCTTGAAAAACAGGAAGAGTCTAACCCCAAAGCCAGTCGAAGACAGGAAATTATTAAAACCAGAGCGGAAATTAATGAAATAGAGAATAAAATAGCAATGCATAAAATCAACAAAAAAAAATGGTTTCTTTAAAAAATTTATAAGAAAAACACTAGGCAACGAGAGAGAGAGAGAGAGAGAGAGAGAGAGAGAGAGAGAGAGAGAGAGAATGAGAATGAACACACATTACAAAGGTTAATGAAAAAGAAGATACTATCACCAATAGTATAGAAATCCAGAGGATTATCAGTGCTTCTTTGAAAAGTTATACTCCAACAGAATGGAAAATCACGAAGAAAATGAAAACTTTATAGATAAATATAACCTTCCTAAACTGAGTCAAGAAGATGTAGAAAATTTAAAACAACCAACAACAATCAAAGAGATTGGAGCAGCAATAAAGACCTACCATCAAAAAAAGTCAAGGACCAGGTGGTTTCCTAAGTGAATTTTATAAAACCTTTATAGAAGAGCTAATCCCAATACTCCTTAATCTATTTTGTGGGATAGAACGAAACAGGGATCTTGCAAATATGTTGCATTCTATGAAGCCAACATCACATTTATACCAAAACCAAATAAGGACAGCTCAAGGAAGGAAAACTACAGGCCTATATTGTTGATGAACTTAGATGCAAAACTGCTAATTGAAATACTAGTTTTTAATGCAACACATACTCCAAACTACATGAAGATAACCATACACCATGACCACGTAGGGTTCATCTCAGTGATGCAAGGCTGGTTCAACACACAAAAATCAATCCGTATAATTTATCACATAAACAGAACCAAAAACAAAAATTATATGATCATTACAATAGATGTTTAAAAAGCTTTCTCCAAAATCCAATGTCAATTTATGCAAAAAAGTACTGCAGAAAATTTAAATAGAAGCAACATACCAGCCGGGCATGGTGGCACACACATGTAATCTCAGCATTCGGGAAGTGGAGACTAGAGGATCGCAGTTCGTGGACAGCACCAGCTACTTAGCAAGGCATTTTGCAACTCAGTGAGAACCTGTTTTGAAAAAAACATTTTCAAAAATAGGACTGGGAGTGTACCTTGGAGGTACAGTGCCCCTGGGTTCCATCTCTAGAAACACAAAAGAAGAAGAAGAAGAAGAAGAAGAAGAAGAAGAAGAAGAAGGAGGAGGAGGAGGAGGAGGAGGAGGAGGAGGAGGAGGAGGAGGAGGAGGAGGAGGAGAAGAAGATGAAACATACCTCAACACCTCAACATCATAAATGTAGTCTGCAATAGGCCCACATCCAATCTCATATTAAATGTAGAAAAACTGAGAATTCTCCCTTAAAACAGAAATAAGACAAGGATGTCCATTATCACCACTTCTTTTCAATGTAGTATTGAGACTCTAGGCAGAACAATAAGGCAAGAAAAGGAAGTCAAAAGAGTACAATAAGAAAAAGAAGGTCCAAAAGTGCAACACATAAGCACAGGTAAAAATATTTCTCAATAAGACCCCATATGTACCTGAAACTAAAAGGCAGATAAATATGCCGGGGTCAGAGTCAGGGGTCCGCGAGCGGTGGAGTGAGTAGTCAGCGAAGTATGACGGAGAAACAGCACACAGACTCAATGGAGAGTGAAGCTGCTCTCTTTATTTTTCATTTTTGCTCTCTCTACTTTTGGTTTTGGCAAGCATTTTATACTTTTTTGGCTACATTCTACTCTTACAATTTTTTTCAGAATTAATACATCAGTAAGTATACAAAGAACTAATACATCAGGGCAAGGTGAAAAATGGGCAGTTTTTTTTAGGGAACATTTCCTCTTACAACCATAGACAAAATAAAAAGTTTATTATTAACTACTAATATAATATCAAAATAATATCTTATGCTAAGCATTATATTCTCTGATTAATATAAATCATTGTTTTTTAATCAATAGGCACTACTAAGGAGAGGAACATTTCATACTTCCCCATGTCCCAAGGCTGTGCCTGGGTACCCATCTATTCTGCTGCTTTCCACGTACCTATTGTACAACCAAAAGGGGGTAGGGCTACTGGGGGGGTCAGTAGGCACTCTACCATAGCCTACCTCTGATTATATCTGCTGGGTTCCCAGAACTCATGACGGTAGGAACAACTTGTCTTGGCACTGTTTTAGGTTTATTGTTAATATTTGCTTGGGAAAAGCCTTGGGAAGATCGGTTGCCTTTAAGGCTTGTTCTGCTTGTTACTGTCTGAGTCTTTATATAATTCTTAGAGTGGTCATTTGGAAATTTAAGTGCAACCCATACATGAATGTTAAAGCTTCAGGGAGTAAATCTTGAATTATTTTAAACAATTGGGGCCATTAATAACATAAGTCTCAAATATCTTTTTGGTAACAAGGCCAATTTCAAAAAATCCCCAAATACACATACCTAATACTATTCCCCAGAAGGAGATATTTGCAGGAATGCTGAACAGCAAATAGGCTGCTAAAATGAGGCTTGCTCAGTTTTAGATTGGGAAGAAGGTGCAGCATAATTACATGAAATTGCATGAAACTGCAGAGCTTCTATACAGCAAAGGAAACTATCAAGAACCACACCTGAAAGCCAACAGAATGGGAGAAGATTTTTGATACATACTCCTCTAATAGAGGAGTAATATCTAGAATTTACAGAGAACTCAAGAAATTAAGCAGCAAGAAAACAAACAACCCAATCAAAAATAGGCAAGTGAAGTAGACAGAAACTTCGCAAAAGAAGAAATTCAAATGGCCAATAAATACATAAAATATGCTCAACATTATTAGCAATGAGAGAGATGAAAATCAAAACTACCTTAAGGTTCCATCTAACTCCAACTAGAATGGCAATCATTCAAAACACAAACAATAAATGCTGGACAGGATGTGGAGAAGTGGGGACTCTAATACATTGTTGGTGGGATTGCAAATTGGTGCAATCACTTTGGAAAACAGTGTGGAGGATTCTCAAAAGAATGGGAATGAACCTATCATATGATCCAGCAATACCGCTTCTGAATATCTAGCCAAAAGAATGGAAACCAAACTCCCAAATTTATGCATATATGTCAATGTTCATAGCTGCATATATATCAATGTTCATAGCTACACAATTCACAATTGCCAAACTATGGAAACAACCAAGATGTCTGTCAACAGATGATGAATTGCAAAACTATAGGATATATACACAATGCAATTCTATTCAGCCATATAAAATAATTCAGCATAATTATGTCATTTGCAGGGAAATGGTTGGAACTGGAGAACATTATGCTAGGTGAGATTAGTCAGTCACAAAAAATAAGAAATCGGGTGCTTCCTCTAATATGTGGAAGCTAGGGAGAAAATGGGTCATAGAAAACCTCTAGACAAAGAGGGAGAAACTATAGATGAGCAAAAAGGAGACCTAACTGAGGGGATGGGAGAGGGGAAGAGGGTATTTCTTTAATTTACATGATGTACATTAACAAACATACCAAAGTCAATCATTTAGCCAAACATGAGAAGGAAGAAGGGAGAGTAAATGGGGCAGGAATTGGGTAAGTGCTAACTGGATGATGTGTGCATGTATGCCTCCACCATCTTGTACCCCAATTAGATGTAATCTTACAATGCACCAATAAAATTAAAAATATATATATTTGATTTTTTGTGGGTTTTTTTTTTTGCGGGTCTGGGGATGGAACCTAGGGGCATTTGACCTCCCCCTGCCCTATTTTTTTTTTATTCTTTATTTTGAAACCGGGTCTCACTGAGTTGCAGAGGGCCTCACTAAGTAGCTGAGGCTGTCCGCGAACCACGATCCTCCAGGTCTCAGCCTCCCAAATGCTGGGATCACAAGCGTGCGCCACCACACCCAGCTAAAAAATATATATATTTGAGAAGAAAGTTGATATTGCATAGACTACAAAAACAACACAATAAAATCATGATAAAAATAATTGGAAACTCAATGAATATGAGGATAAATTATATATCTTATATCCCTGGAGGTAGTGACCTGGATTTAGTTGTGTAGATATTATACAAAACACCTTATAGACTAAGAGACAACATTAATTCAAAACTAAATTACCAAAATATGAGTCTTCTCCTCTGAGAAACATCTCCCTAAATAAAAAGAAAAAGGCCTATCTTGAATGTACTGGTAAGTAAATCTCCCTGAGGTCAGCAGTCAGAGTATAAGCATAAACTGTACAAATTAGCCTACTTTTCTAGCCTCAGGTAGGCATTAGCATAAATGATGCCAATTCTACTCTCACTTTCATGTACCTTGTAACACAATTAATCTTGAAAAGTACAATTAAGTTCTCAAAAGAAATATCTATCAATTTGTCCCACCTCAATGGTTGATTCACACAGAAGTTACCAATTTGTATAAATTGTTTAACAAGAGTAGTTTGTTTGCTTTAAAAAATGATTTCACATCATAAATGCTCTCCTTTTTAAGAAAATATTTTAATTTGTCAGATTTTAAAAAGTTCTAAATTTTATCATACAATTTTACAATGGCTATCTTTATTCTTCTTAATTTTTTGTTTTATTTTAAAATTTCTGTTCCTTTCCAAAAATATATGTCAGCAATATTTGGCAGTTCATTTGTCATGTCAAAAAAAATATTCATCATGACCAATATATGTTTAATCTGCCAGTTATATTTTCTGCCTGAATGTAAGATATATAATTTCTGGATAGCTACATAACTTTTCAGTAATTTTTATAACTCACTTACTTTTAAAAGATTATAATAGTGTTTAAATCTCTATTTTAGAAAGAAATATTTACTTTCCTTCCACACTTTCTTGTGGGTGAACTTTTATCAGTACATACAACCCAAATTAATATATTTTTATATATAATTACCTGATTTTCATGTTCTTAGTGTTAATCTAGTAAAGGGGTCAGAATTAAACATCAACAATTTGCCAAGTTACAAGTAGTAGCTTTATATACCTAAAATTCATTTTCAGATTCCAAATTCACATATAAAAATAATGTCACTGTTGCTCATGCATAAATGCTTGTGCATTATCTCATTTGATTTTAAAAACTTAATGGAATAATTTAACAGACAATTGATGTCTGTACACTTAGTAACAATGAATTTGTTTGTCTTTTTAGGGTTACTTCTATGCCCAACTAAAAGTTGGAGTATCTTCTTCCAGGGAGTATGCCCTACTCTTACATACAAGTGTGAAGCAGTTCACCTATGCTAAGCTAACCATGGATGTGCAGTTCTTTGATAACAACTCAGTATTATGAGTATATTTGGCCTGAATTAGTCTAATCATAGAAAATTTAAATAGTTTTTTTGAAAAATAGGGACTGTTCTTTAGACAGAATTATATGGTACTATTAAGGGCTAAAATTTACTCAAATTTTTTTTTTTTTTTGGTAAAAAAAAAATACAGCCAGGCATGGTGGCATATCCTTGTAACCCCTTGAAAGGCTGAGACAGGAGGATTACAATTACAGGTTCAATGCCAGCCTGGACAATTTAACTAGGCCTTCTGAGACTTAGTGAGACACTGTTTCCAAATAAGAAATAAAATCCTGCTGGGGGGTTTAACTCAGATGTAAAATGGCACTGAGTTCAATCCCCATGATCCCCCCCCCCCCCGCCACACAGGCAAAATGAAAATCTCAGATCAGAGTCTACAGTCAGAGCAATAAACAATTGAAAAAAAAAAAAAAGAGAGAAACACTGTGACTTCCTTGTAAAATTTTGTTAAATTGTGCTAGATTTTAGTAACATTATTACTATTTGTTGAAAAATCAATTTTGAGTATTTATATATAGTAAAAAAATGCTCTCTGATCCAAATATATATTATTGTTTTCTTCATTTACCATATAAACTAAGTTATATAGTAATAGAAGAACATGTTCAATTGTCCACAGAAAGTGGCAAAAATCAACCTAAATTCAGGTTGATTTTCATGCTCATTGGTTTCTACATTTTTAAATAAAGGCAAAAATACTGTAACAAATGATGCAAAATATATAGGTTGTATGTGTCTAGAAATTTAGCAATCTCTTAGGTTTTTCAGTTTATTGGAGTAAAAGTTTTCAAAATAGGTCCTAAATATCTTTTATTTTTTATGCTAGCTGGTTATATCTCATTTTCATCTCTTTAATTTTAGTATCTGGGGTAATTTTATCTTCTGCTTAGGTTGGCTAAAGGTTTATCAATTTTTTTTTCTCAAAAAAGAACATTTTGTTTCACTGTTATTTTGTATTTTATTGTTTAATATCATTGATTTATCTTATGATTTTAATTATTTAGCTTTTTTATTTAATTATTAGTTTTTTTTTCCGGGTTTGGGATGAAACCCAGGAGCATTTGACCTCCGAACTACACCCCCTGCCCAATTTTTTTACTCTTTATTTTGAAACACGGTCTCACTGAGTTGCAGAGGGCCTAATAGCTGAGGCTGTCTGTGAACCGCGATCCTTCTGTCTCAGCATCCCGAATGCTGGGATTACAAGCGTGTGCCACCATGGCCGGGTGCCTTCTATTGCTTTTAAAGTTAGTTTTTCTTTCTTTTCTAGAGCCTTGAAATGCATTATTAGGTTGATTATTCTTTTTTACTGTGGGCATTTGATGCCATACTTTTTTTTCTTAAAAGCACTTTTATAGTGTTTCAGAGATTTTGGTAAGTTGTGCCTCTATTTTCACTTGATTTTAAGAATTTTCACATTTATTCCCGTTTATCTTCTATAATACCTCTCAATATTGAACCAAGAATATATAGAAAACCTAAAAAATAAGTAACAAGCATAGGCATTGAAGTAACAATAAAGAACTTTCCAACAAAAAAATAGTCCAGGACTAATCAGATTCTTAGATGAATGCTATAAGAACTTTAAGGTAAACTAAATCCAATGATTCTCAAATTATTTTGAGAAATAAAAAAATGTAATATATCCATACTTATAATAATGAAGCCTACATAGTTCAAATTCAGGAAAAAAGAGTAAATAATTATAATGTATAAAAATATGTGCTATATATTCATGCAATAAAATTCTATTCAGATAGTACCACATTGATACCAAAATTTATTAAAGATACCTCAAAGGAAAAATAAAAGCAGCAACAACAACTTTGACTGAAGTAGATACACAGATTCTTAATGAAACCCTGAATATTTTCATTCAAAACTCAAATATACATAAAAATTTTAATATGTGACCATGAACAAGTTGATTTAAATACAAGAATGAAAGGTTCATTCAACATGAGAATCAATAAATATAATTTATCACATAAATAGAAACAAATACAAAAATTTTATGATAACCTCCATAGATGCGGAAAAATAATTTTGCAAGGCTCTATATTCATTCATGTTAACAACACTATAGAAATTAGAAATAGAAGGACTATACCTGAAAATCATGAAGGCAAAATGTAGTAAATCCAAAGACACTATCACATTGAACACAGAAAAAGTGAAAATAATTTTTTTAAGTAAAAAACAAGACAAGAATGCCCATTATCATTACTCCTGTTCAACACAACTTTTGAAAATATTGCTGAAGTAGTAAGGTAAGAGAAGGAAGTTAAAGGGATACAAATATGGAAAGAACTGAAGTTATTTCTGTTTGCATATAACATCACATGAAGATAAAAGTAGGAGAAAGTCAAATCTCAACCAGAAGTCTTTTACAGCACATACACAAATTCAGTAATGTAGATAGAGACTGAATCAAATTAGAAAAATGAATGGCTTTTATACACACCAACCATGAACCCACTGAAAACTCATGTAAAAGCCAATTTAATTCACAATAACCTAAAGAAAAAATAAAATTAAAAACTTAAAAATAAACCTATCCAAGGTAGTAAAGAACCCCACAATAAAATTATAGAATACAAAGAGATAAATTAAAGAAGACCTTAAAATATAGAAAGAGCTCCCATGTTCTTGGATAGGCTGAATAAAAATTTAAAAATTGCCAATATAACAAAAAGTGATGTACATAGTCAATACAATCTTTATCAAGATATTTTCTTGTTCTTTTGGATTCAGTCTATGTGAGGCCAGGGACCAAGAATCAAAGGGGATGGTGATGGAAAGCAGAGAGAGGAAGAAAAAAATGGCCTGTGACCCTCACATCATGGAGTCTGAAATCAAAAGAGAGATTAGAAAAAGAGGAGCTTCTCCAACCACACTCTACTGTCCTAGGCCACTACTCAGATAATATAATAAAATGGATTTATCCACTACTGGGATTACAACCATCAGGACTCAATGATATCACATTCAAACATCAATTCATGAGCTCTTCAAGGTTTCCTTCTATAAGAATACTTTTTATTGCAAATATCTGCTCTCAAAATGTCTGACACAATTAAAATCTACTGCATTTTATATTTACATAAGTGAAATTAAATGATAGATGAATTGTTGTTTTTTAAGTAGATAAAAATTTTTAGAGATATTTAGGAATATTAAAATATTTTAAGAAGTTATTTAACACTAAATTCATTATGTGCACTAATAAGATACGTGTTATCACTGAGATTATATATTAATATTAGAATTAGAGTTTCAACTTAATATTATTGAATTGAAATGCTTCAAATAATAGAGTTTATAGCCAAAAAAGTAGTGGATAGTGACAGTTAAACAGTCATGTATTTTAATGGCAGCAGACCATAAAGGGAATGCTACTGATCATAAAGAAGGCATAAGGAAGGAGGGTATCCTCACCTATTCACCTGTAAATAAAGAGGATACTGAATAATTATGTGCCATCATTAGTGCACATAAAAATAAAGTTGGGGTCATGAACATGGTTATGATTTTATGCAACATAAACCATGGTTTTCATCATTGTTGACAATTCATAAATCTCAACAGTTATAACAATTGGTATCATTAAGCATTAAAGTGAATTATGCATGAACCAAAACCATTATTGTAAGATTCCTGTTTTAATTCTTTCCTAATTATTTGGTGCAAATTAGATAATATTTTTGATCATAAGTTTCTTTATAATGCTCAATTATATTGTTTTTCTTTTTATATTTTTATATGAAATACAAACATAGCTCTATTATTCAGAATGGGTTTCTTTTTTTCTATTAAATATTTTTAGTTTTGCTCTAAATTACTATTGGTGCTAGCTTCAGATAGAATATTGACCTCAAATCCATAGTGTGGTGTCAACAGAATCTTAATAAATGGTAGAGACTAATAAAATAGTGTAGAATTGAAATATCTATTATATGTTATCAACATAAATATAGATATATACTAAACTTGCTCCTCTATCCAATAATATATAAAACACTATTTGAAGTGTTTGTCAGAACACATTTATGTTTGAGCATAATTTTTGTATCATTATTTTGTTATGTTTACTGTTATATCATATATGCTTTTAAAATGTAAGTATCACATAGCATTCCCTAGTTGATTTATTCAGTACAAAATCAACTAAAACATAAAACAACTAGAAATATAGATTGAAAATGACAATGTATAAAATAGTGCCTTGTACTGCAAGGTAGTGATGTACAATAGCTATAAAGTTTCTTTCCTTACATAATTTCATTTTCTATCCACTGAAATAAAGTTACATGATGTCTCAATGACACACTACTTTGACTGGCCCATAGATTCTGAAGACCAACACCAATAGTATTTCTATTCTCAGAAAAATGAACTACCATAAGTAACAAATTGCTTCATTCCTGAGAGACAAATGGACTCAAATTCAATTCTAGAATAGATTTCAGAGTTTCAAGGTTGCACAGGGAATTGTGCAAAGATTAACTTTCAGCTATTTTTATTAAAACTATGTTTGGTTAGGAGCAATATTTAGATTTCTGAGAGTCTTGAGGATCACTCTTATTGACTGCATCAATTTTCTGTTGGATAGAATGAAAGATAGCTTAAACTTACTGGAAAGCTAAAAAACACAATGATTAATTTTTTTACATGCAACTATTGACCCATTTGTGAATATTGTGGTGTTACTTGTTAATGGTTGTGTTATTTCTCAAACACTAGCAGGCTAAGCATAATTTTAGGAAACAATTCTTTCTCAGGTGAGAGAGGCTATGTTTAACCTGAATCTTTGTACTTTTTTCAAAATAACTTTTTTTAGAAAAATAAATAAAACATTGACTTTTCTCATACTCTCAGATTGAGAATAGTGGTATGGAAAAATGAGAGTACTTCAGGCATAAAACCTTTTTAGAGTTCAGAGGTAGCCTTTGAGAGTATTTGGGATTGTAGAAATCTCTGCACTTTACAAAAGTGGAACGTTATTCTCAGATTTTGAAACCAATCAGCCTCTTATGTGCAATCTTCCAAGAATGACAATAAATAGACTCTACAAACTCTTGGAATTTGAATCAAACTTTTTTCTTTGATTCAAGCAGATCTCAGTATTAAGGAAGAAAATAAAATGGATTAGGTATCCACAGTGAAATGAAACGTCTTATAAGAAGTTATCAAATTGTTGAAAATGACCAGTAATCCACTGAACATGTTAGAAGTAGTCTTTGAAAAGATGAGTTATTTGAGTGCACAGAAAATATGGTATATCAAGTATTTAACTTGAGTAAACAGTTACACTTCAGTATTACTCCCGAAAAATTTTTACAGCACTCTATATCTCTTAAGATTTAAACACTGCAATTATAAATCTTATTTTATTTTTACTCTCACATTGTGTGGGGTGTTTGTGAATTTTGCAAACTAGGAACACATAATTGAATTCATTTTTGTAAAATCACTGCACCTTGTCTGGATTATTCTGCTTTCACTCTGCAGTTCAAATTTAGGCTGCTCAGTCTGAACAGGTGCAGAGTGATGAGTTCCGTTAGTGTTTTTTTTTTTACTCATTCCAGAACTGGTTGAGAGCCATTGGATGAGTATGGTCTTTTCTTGCCAAGAGAAAAATCTCGCCAAGCAGAAACAGATGTTAATATGGGCAAAATGATTTGTAACAATAAAATTTTTATTTTACATTTATAAAAATTCTTTCATTTTCTAAAATGTTTCAGCATTCCATTTAATTCAAAAATCATTTTTGCTGAAGTTTCCATCATTTGAAGATAACCAATAAATTACTAAAAGACAGATAATTTAGAAGATAGATAACTGATTTTGAATCATCATACTTGATATCTCACATAATGCAGGTTGATTTTAAGGATGTGACATAAAATAATCTTATACAATTTTATGAAACTTACTTGGGTAGATAGATACATATATAAAGAATTTTGAAATACCCTGTATTCATAAATTAACTTCAAGGAAGTATACACAGTCAGATAAATATCTTATAATTTCTCTTCAATGCTTTAAGAATTGTTATTGGTACACTTTAGGACAATTGTAATCATATTTTAAAACTTTTCTAGCCAAATATAAACTAAGTGAATAATCTCCAGCATAGATATTAATAATAAGCTGAAAGATACTGTCACCAATTTTATAAAACTATGTAGTTATAGGTGATCATTTCTCTTTAATAAAAATCAACGTTTTACTATTAATTAGTAATATTAAAAGTGGGGGACTGAAGTTATTTTAACATGAAATATTCATTAGGACAGAATATGAATTTAAATAAGTGCTTCAGAAACTTAAGTGTCTGAAGGGGATTGGGGTGGAAATTGGGGAAGTGCTAAGTGAGTGATGTGTGCATGTATGCCTCTACCATCTTGTATCCTATTAAGATGTATTAATACAGTGTGACAATAAATAATTAAAATAAATAAATAGAGGTAATGTCCTTAAAAAAAGGCTATTGATACTGTATATTGATTTTGTATCCTACTACTTTGTTAATATTTTTTTCAGTTCTAGAAGTTTCTGGGAAAAATGTAAGAATCTTTCAAGTATAGTATCACCTCATATACAAACAGAACAAGTTAATTTTTTCTCATTTTATATCCTTTATATTTTTCTTTTGTCTAATTGATCTGACTAAATTTTTAAGTATCGTACTAAATAAAATTGGTGAGAACAAAAAACTCTAGTTCATCATATTTAAATGTTCTTATTTGGTTTTGTTATCAAGTAATACAGACTTTATAGAATGAGAATGTAACTTTTTTCTACCTTTATTTTCTTATGGACAAATTGAGGAGCATGGAAATTACTTTCTTTTTAAAAACATCATAACATTCATCCATGAATTCATCTGATCCTAGACCTTTATTTTGGGGGAGTTTTATTCTTATTACTACCTCAATTTCAAGGTTGATTATTATTTTCTTAGATTTTTTTATATTGTTTGGTTTACTGATGATCATTGTATATGTCTATAAATTTATCTATTTATTCTAGATTTTCTAACTTATTCAAATATAAGCTTTTTTTTTTGGTGGTACTGGGGTTCCTGGAAGCCCTTCTACCTCTGGGCTACACTCCCAGACCTATTTTTACATTTTTATTTGGAAACAGGGTCTCCTAAGCCAGCACACATGGGTGGCTTCGAACCTGCGCGATCCTCCTGTCTCTGCCTCCCAAGGGCGGGGATTACAAGCGTGCGCCACCACGCCCGGCCAAATGTAAGCTTTTAACATAGTTTCTAAGTTTCTTCTGGATTTCTTTCGTGTCTCTTATATCTTTATTTTGTCTCAAATTTTATTATCTTTGCTCCTTCTTTCCTCCCTCTCTTCTTCCTTTTCTCTCTTTCTTCTCTCCCTATTTGGTTAGTTTGTCTAAGGGCTTATTAGTCTCATTTATTTTTCAAAGAAATAATAATCTCATAAATAAGACAAAAAATATAAAGCACATAATGAGAAAAATGTCAGATATCAAGGAGATCTGTAAAATAAATATAATAGACAATACCAATATTTTTTAAAACCTCTAACATTAAAGAGTTTAAAAATACACATTGGTTAGGAAATTAAATAGAGTGAATACTTACTGTGTCCTTCATACTTGGCATCTAGCAGTTGTTGGAAAATGTAAGAAAATGCCCAGACTTCAACAGTGTGTCCTCTGAGTGTCTCTAATGTGAAGGTTGTTCTCATTAGTTGGGAAGCTGTATACTTAATTTTCTCATCTAGCTCAGTATTCTGCTTCAAAGCCTTCATGGAACGCAGGCTAGGATACCTATTGATACAGACCTTCTCAACCACCCTCTGGCATAAACCTGGCTGCCTCTGGTGGTTCTGTGGCAGGTTTTGGTTCTTAAGATCTCTTTGTTGTATGAAAAGAATCAGTGCTAAATTGTTACTGAATCTGCCAAATTTCTTCCTGCCTCAGATGGCATCTTCGTGTGTTCAGTGGGAACACTGAACCCAGGAATGTCAGTGCAGACATCTGTTGGCCTTCTCTGATAATGCCCGGGTGGCTCTGAAAGTTGCTCAAAGCATCCCACCACTTGGTATATTCCCTACTCAGATTAAACTGTGCCAGTCTGTGGCAGACAGTTCTTACTGTGCAGTAAAGGCACTGTACACCTAGATTGTCTGGGTCTCCTGCCCACTCTGTTCTACCTGCTCTGTTCCATTCTTGTTGTTGCTGGTGGTGGAGCCCAGTGGCTTCCATCTTGTAGCAATCTCACTCCATAGTTACTTAGATGATGCAATCCAAAGGCATTTCATCTGAAAATATTTACTGCCATTTCTAAGTGGAATGAAGCTCTTTGTGTAGTAATATTTTCCAGAGTTGCCTGCTGAAGCATAATCTTTATAAAATGTCTGTATGCCACAGATCTCCAACAACAAATGGAAAAAAGGAAGCATGTCTTTATGTACCTTCCTTGCAGATCATGCCCCAGCTCAATTCAGTTTGACTTTCTTTCTCTTTTTCTATTCAAGGAAAACTTATCAGTTAGGCCTCTCTTTCTTTCTCTGTTTTTCACATTTCCACCCATAAACCTGCCCCAACACCACATATGTAGGCTCAGTTTTGATGAATTTTTTCTTACTTTCTGTTCTAGTAATCAGAATTTCTAAATTTCTTCAAATCTCTGACATCTTAATATTATAGTTCAATACATTTCTTCTGTCACCCACAGTACTGAGAAATTATTTTCTTCCATACTGCAGAGAAAATGAAATGTTTCTTGCCTCTACTCTATCATCTTGATCTATAAATTTATCTTTTTTACTATTTTCTTGCTTATTTATTTTTATATATTTTTGGTGCATTATAGTCTCACATCATATGAGTTCACAATGATAGTTACATACACGCACACAGCCTTGGTGAGCTTCAAACAGCTTCCTCCCCACTCCCTAACGTCCATATACAAGACACTGAGACTGGCATTGGTATCCTCACATAGGTACATTATGTCAATGGAAGTGTTTCTTTCATTAATTTTACCTCTCCTGTCCTTTCTTTCTCCAAAACTACCTCCTAACTCCGCTAGAGCTTCTCTTCCATTATCTAAAAATTATATATATATATATATATATATATATATATATATATATATATATATGTGTGTGTGTGTGTGTGTGTGTGTGTATGCACATTTTGATTATAGCCCATTGCTTATTTATTTTATTTTTTTTCTAACTGAATTTTATTTTATTTTTTATGGCACACAGTTTTATTATTCTTTTTAACTTATTTTTATTGGTGCATTGTAATCATACATCACAACGGAATACAAGACTTGTGAGGATATATAAGCACACATCATCCAATTAGCCCTCATTCACTCCCTATCCCATTCCCTACCCCTCCTTCGATCCCATGCTTGTTTGGTGATTAACTTTGATACATTTGTTTATGTACCTCCTGCATTTTAAAGAGGCTCCATCCTCCCCTATTCCATACCCTCTGATTGGTCACCTTAATTGCTTCGCTATAGGGCCCTTTCTATAACTCGATCTCTTCCTGTTACCCCTTTCCTCCTAGTTATTGCTGATTTATTTATATTGGCCATATTTTTTTTAATTTGGAAAATACTTAAGTTATTGAAATCAGTGATTAAATTTTAAAATTACACAGATAAAAAAGAAGCTTCAAGAGGTAAATTCTTCAAATTTTGTTGAAAACGGATGACTACTCTTTCTTGGTTTAAATATAAATTCACAGAAAACATTTAACTGTAACCACTCCATAGGGCATCAAAAATTGGGAGAGGAAAAAAAAGTATATTAACGTAAAATATTTCTTTATCTACTGTGCAACAGGTTTTTGATTAATTATAAAGCAAAATTTTCAGTGTCGTTTTCATCTAAGCTAAAATATACCATTTTAGGCAAACAAGTATACAGCTGATCCTATGTAAAATGTTAGCTATTTTCCAAATTATGATTAGCATTTAATGTCAAAACGTGAGAAGATAATCTAAATAATTTAAATTTAGCTGCTGGATTCAGAGGAATATTAAATATTGCCTTACTGAAATCATGTTTGGGGCAAAATATCATTTGTAATCAGATTTCTCTTAGAAAATAATAAATGAAAATATTCAATGTAATCTGCTTGTCTTTTTGTCCTCCAATTATTAAAAAAGAAAACTCTTCTCTCTGAGGTGATGTAGTTCATTAAAGGACAAAGATTCAGGCTATGACTGACTGTAGGCTTACTTGCATAATTATGTGTAGGCAGGGCATGTACACAACAACCCAGTAATTGTAGTAGCATTTGTAGTTCTCAGATTGACTTAAAGTAAACAGATATCATTTTATTCTGCATTTACTGAACAGAGTTGCATATTGGCTAAAGGTAAAATAATATCTTTGCTTTAGATATTTAGAAATTTAATACATTATATGTAATCTATGAACTCTAACTAGAGCAGATTTATATGCTGTATACCTGGTATGAAAGGTGTTAGTATAATAAATATGATGTGCTGTCTTTATCACAAGAGAATAAAAGATCAATAAATGTTGCAACTCAGAATAAGTAAAGAATTCTGAAGAAATTAAGGTAACATTTTCATAACAACACTTACTTAAGAGTTTTATCAATTCCCTAGTGATTAGAGATGAAATATTAGTAAAAAAATCAAGCATATAAAACACTTTATCTTGGCACTTATTAATTTGTTTATTGATTATCCATTAATAAATGATGTCCTTTATTTCCTAATAATTTTTATTCTTCTTTTATTGCCATTAAATATTAAATTATTGAGTATTATCAGTGTTATCTGATAATTAATTGAACTGAGATTATTATGATGAATGACTCAAAAATAGTAACTTGAATTTTGAAGAAGTATCCAGCTAACAACTATTATTCCCTGAGATTTTGATGTATTATAATGAAATTCATACTTTCCTTCTCTTTAGTTTGTTTCTGACACCATTATAAGGATTTACTATTAAATACAGGAATGTGGCACTGCAATCCAATACAATAAGAAAAAGTAGGGCCAAGAAATCCTAATGTGAGACAATTTCAAATTAAAATTTGAAAGCTTACCTGAGAAATCTTGATAAAACAGTCATATATGTAAAAGATAACATTATTTTCACGATTACTCTGCATAAAGAAGAGTAAATATGAAAAAAGAATATAATATAGAAGACATTTCACTAGACTAAGAAAAAGAATAAACGCAAAAGTAAGAAAAATAGACTTTAAAGGTACAACAAATACAGTATTCAAATTGACATGGATATGTGAGAACAACTCTGAAAACATATAAGCTTGGGTGTACTGTTCCCACTACATGGAATTAGAACAATAGAAAAGCTGAAATATAAGATATAATACGATATAAGTGAAAATGCAAATATAAGCTTAACCAATAAGTACCCTGGTTTCCATAGCCTGAAAAAGTATGCACTAGATTATTATGCCACCAATGGACCCATATTCTAAAATTATTAATGATACTTAGTGGCATAAGGTAACTCAAGGAAGTAACAAAATATAGACATCTCACATCTAGTCTTCTGCAATAGATGAAAAAATAGCATGCAAACAAACCCAATGATAGCCACATACTGTGATCCAGCATTGGAAAACCACAATGTCATAGCGCTGATTAGCCATTGTGCAGCAAAATACAACAGAGAGAAAATTATTTACAACCAGGTTTTCCCTCTACTATAATGAGAACTGTTCTTGTGATGGAAAATTAGAAGTAGAAATACTCCTGATAGGAAGTTTGAGCATGGAGTGATTGTGTTTTACTAACAGAAACTGACATACAGAAAAGAAAGAGGTTCACTGAGCATCTTCACAGCTGTGACCCAAGCACCTAACACATAAACACTTAATGATAGAAGACATTTATTTGCTTATGTAGAGTTCATGTTCCAATTTAAACCAGTTGCCAAACAGGAGCCAAGGCTATTGGTACTAAGGCAAATGGTCAGAGAGGATCAGACCCAGAAACAGAAGCTGGGTAGATTTAACACACACACACACACACACACACACACACACACACACACACACACCCTTATGTAACTGAGCACATCTCTAGGGATCTGGGACACTCCCTAGAGCAGCCCCAGCATCCTCAGTACCCAGCCATGCCCCCAGGAACTGACCTCTGAACGTGGCTGCCTTTAGATTATGAATTCAAGAGGACATTTACATCCACACTATATCAAAATGATAGTTTTTATTTTATCTGTCTTTTAATTTTTAAGATAGAGGCTGATCCATTAGATAATTTAGTTACAATGATCAGCTGGGGATTTGACTAAGTTAATTGAAGTCAATCAAATTGTGCTATTGATTTTAATATATGCATGCTAAAATTTAGGTATAAAAAGATACAGTAAGTTGAAAATATAGTCTAAGTTTCACCATAAAAATTATTTAAAGAGAAGAAAGAGTTAATATTTTTACTGAGAATCTCTGGCAGTGATTTTTTTAACAGGAAAACAAAATTTAACAGTTGTACCCAAGTAATAGCTTAGAAAACATTCATTTATTTTCTAAAAAGTGACCAATTATAGATAATGAGTGGCTTACTTTTATCTTAATCCCCCAATATTGTAGGTTTTAGAGGGCAACACTTAACTACTATATCCTGCTAAATTTGTTCCAGATCTTAACCCCTTAGTATGTAATTATTTTGTGTTGCCCCTTAGAAAAGCAATTTAATTCAGCCTTCTGTTTCTTCTTTCAACAGGCCAGTAATTTCTTCTCTGCTTTTAGAGTCAGGGAACTTTTTAGATATTTTTAGAAGATACAGAAAGTGTTTCAGAAAGTGTAAACAAGACAAATTGGTAGAGAAACACATGAGAACTTTTAACATAGTCACGATTTACTGTAGAACCTCTCTAAAGAACAAAATTTTGTTATTACCACTCACCCAACCTGCAAATTCGTTTACTGCTAAATGGTGAAGCTGAAATTATCCCCTCTGGTTTCTAACAAGAAGAATTTTAAAAAGAAAATTCTTCAAGGTTTGAAATTGTAGGGAGGCTAAAATAAGTTTATTCTTTGTATTTCTTCTTTGCCAGAACTTCATCCACATACTTGTTTTGTCTTTAAGAAAGCTGTGTCCTGTTTTTTCTATTTCTCATGTTTGAATGAGCTGAATTTTCCTGAGCTATTATAATAAGCTCCTCAGGAAGGAGTGGAGGTAGAAAAGAAAGCTTTCAAGCTTTGCCACTCAGTGGCTACTTTATCTGCTGTGACAGTAGGGTGCTTTTCTTTATAGGATGGATCCTTTGTGTGCCCCAGCTCCTGGGGCAGAACTTATGTAGTTCTTAGGCTTCCTTCTTAACTTCTCAGGATCTCAAATACCATTCTATCAAGTGACACAGCCTTTGATTTTAAAGGGATTCAACACATTTATTTTTATAAAATTTATTTTGCTAAGGCTTTCTCAAATTTAGAGACCTCTGAGTGACTCAGGGATTTTTTTTTCTTTTTCTATTCGTTTTTGATAGCACTTTAGGCTTGTTTACATATTTCTCCTGGATATATCAGTTCTCCTTCTGAATGGGGCTCTCTTCTTCCCGGAGTGACTACTTACCACACCAAGACAGATTTTTGGCATCCCAACTACCATTCTTTTCCATCTCTGCCAGAGGACTTCCCACTCCATGTAGAGCTTCAATTTCTGCAGAATTTATTTGAGGAACATCAGGTTATGTTTATCTTCTAAATGCTCTGAAACTAAATATGTTTAGATTGTCTCTCTTTCCGCCAAACTTGGTATAACTTAATTTAAAATTTCTTTAAGGCCTAATGTGACATATCTCTGCTTCATGTGATAAGGCAGCCACGTTGGGAGTGTGACATGATGAGGAAGGATGGGTTCCTGGAGGCATGGACAGGTAGATAGAGGGTGAATCCCAACACCCACTGCAACATGTCCTTCTGACTCTTTGGCTCTCTCTGCTCCTTGCCATGATAATTTGAGGATATATAGTCATGACTCCTATATGTAAGCTTGGCCCCACATTGACTGTGACTTCTAAAATCTCCAGATTCATGAGCAAGTAAATTCTTTTTTCTCTGAGTTTCACTTGTCAAGTGTTTGGGCCACAGTAGTAAAAGTACTGATAGAAACAAGTTGCCAAGCTCAACCCTGAACTATTTTCATGTTTTGGAGACATATCAGAAGTCTCTGTAGCCATGATTTCATATGGAATTCTATAGAAAAAAATTTTTTTCCAAAGATTTATCAGATGTCAAAAGATTGAGTTTTATCGGACTAAGCTCTCATTCTGGAATTTTTAAGATTTTTATACAGGAATAGAGGAGCCTTCAATTTAGAGTATAGAATTTCAGAATTGTAGAATGGTACTCACAATCTATTTATTTAAAATACCTGGTATTTCAAAGTCGTCAACAAAAATATAGCTTAAGTATATGCAAAGATGCTTCAGAATGAGTCTACTTCCAGCACTCCTATATTATTGCTTAATATTTTATATTGTATAATATACTGTAAATTATTCTAGTACTTATTAGAATTTAGCTTGATTATGTTTTGCAATTAACATTTCATTGTTTCCCATATTTATTTTTTCTCTTGAATTTTTACTTTATGTTTTAATTTGTATTGGTGCAATAAATTCTCAAATCATAATATGTATCATGTTGACAATGGCATAATTCACACAGTACTTGGTGCCCCCCCAATTCTCCATTTTCCTCCCTCCCAATAATAAGTGTCTAGGTTAACAATGTTATGTCCACATTACATAGTTATATGTAATTTTTCATTAATCAACCTCATTCTTCTTCCTCTTCTACCCTTACTTACTGGCTTTACTCAGGTTTCCCCTCCATTATCTGGAGTCCCTGGAATCCCTAATACTTCCTAGCTTGAGCATATTATAAAAAATGCATCTCCCCTTTCTTTTAGTGCTTTACTGATCTCACTTAACATAATGTTCTCCAGGTCTTTCCATCTTCTTAAGAATGATCTTATATCTAGAAGACCCAAATAACTTCAACCAAAAGACTACTGGAACTGATTAACCAATTCAGCAAAGTGGCAATATACAAAATCAATCTAAAGAAATCGGTAGTATTTCTATATGCCAACAATGAATTCATAAAGAAAGAAATAAAGAAAACAATTTTATTCACAATAACCTCAAAACCAATAAAATATCTAAAGATAAACCTAACCAAAAATACAAAAGAGCTCTACAATGAAAATTATTAAACATTTAAAAAAGAAATTGAAGAAGACCTTGGAAGATAGAAATATCTCCCTTGCTCATGGATAAGCAGAAAAAGTATCAAAAAATAGCCATTCTGTCAAAATTGATCATCTTGAATGTCAACTTCCAAAAACAATAAGCTCTTTGAGAATAACCAAGTCCTCTTAACCTTTGTCACTCTCACTAATAGGAAATTGCCTAGAATAAAGTATATGGAATAAAGCATCTTTTACACTACAAAACATTTCTAGCACTGCATTCTCTTTATAGTACATTTATTTTTTATTTCTTTATAAATCTTATCAATATTTATATTGTATATCAATGTATGAATATGGATGTGTATATGTGTATGTGTATGTGTGTGTGTGACTGTGTGTGCGTGCATGTGTGTGTGTGTGTGTGTGTGTGTGTGTGTGTGTGTTACTGGTAAATGAATCCAGCTGCATTTGACTTTGAGCTACATCCCTAGTCCTTTTTATTTATTCATTTATTTACTTTTTATTTTGAAACAGGGTCTCACTGAGTTACCACACACTGGTTTTAAAACTTGCAGTCTTCCTGTTTCAGCATTCCATGTACTGGGATTAATGGAGTGTACTTCTCCTCACAGATTCATTGAATATATCTTACTTTTTATGTATTATACACTGAGAAGTTAACCTCATGTGAATTATTGTATTGTTTTTGTTTTCTTTAAGCATTTCTTAAATACTGTCTTTCCCATAACAAATGGGCAGTAAATACATTTTTATGAATAAATGAATAATAATGTGGAGAAAAACTGAAGAAATGAAGCATATGGAATTGAAAATAAATATCTTAACAAGAGGAACATAAGTATATTTATTGTTTAACTTTTTGCCAACATCATAAAGTGAATCTGTTGCTGACCTCTATTGTTTGGCTTTAGTATTTTAGAAAGGGCAAGGGGTGACAGGTCAGATTTTTACAAACAGATTGTATGTAAAATTTTTTTAAATTGCTAGACCTTTTTACTTAACATAAAAATGTAGTATTTTGCAATGTTTAATTTTTTAACAATTGTAGGATTTAAGCAATAACTAATACTTTGAATTGTAACATATCCTGCTCTTCCTTACTGTGATATGTTTTACTATTTTTATTGTTCAATGTTAGTTCATTTAGCATTACAGACATTTGCATTTTGTCATCTATGCTCTACAGAGAAAAATGAGTTGTGGTAATTGCCAAAGTTCTTAAAAATTTAGCTATTGTTCTGTAAGACATGGTCATATTAGTTTTTTATTGCTGTCTCAAAAGTTACTATATCTTTAACCATGGAATATATCATATTTTTTATCTGACAATTTTCATAGGTCAAGAGTTCAGACATGAGTTAGCAGGGTATTCTGTTCAGGTTTACATCAAGCTAAAATCAAGGCATGATCTCTGTCTACAGTATCATTTTGGGCTGGAATCACTTCTAAACTCTTCAGGTTGTCAGCAGAAGTCATGTCCTGTGTTTTTAGGACAGAGGCCCTATGTGTGCAGGTACATTTATAGTTCATAGACTGCTCATCTGTTTCCCTCTTGTAGGTTAGAAGCAGCTCTAGAATGATTTATCTACTCTCTGCTGGGCGTAGGTTACTATATATAATCAGCTTCAACTACTATTGGCAACTTGCAACTCTCAAAAAGAGGTTGGGGTGTATCTTAAAGGAAAAATATCCCTAAATTTAATCCTCAGTTAAACATACATACACACACACACACACACACACACACACACACACACACAATCTCTTCAAGAAATCACTAGGTTAGTTCAGGTACAAATTCTATTTATCATTAAGTCAACAGATAGAGATCCAATAACTAACCCAATTATGAATAGTATTCACACAGGTTATTTCCGTACTCAAAGGAAGAAAAATATTTAAAAGTATAGTATGGGGGGCAGGTCATCTTAGAATTCTATCTATCTCAACTATTGATTCAAACTAATAAAAAAAAATTCTGAGACTGATTTCATTCTTTGTGGAATACAACTTCAATACTCCTTTATTTTTAAGCATGTAATAAATAGTTGTTCTGAATGTCTTTCTACTCAGGACTTCAAAACTGAAGGAACACAGCATTAAAACAAGCAATATATCGTAGTTAAAACTTTGAATTTTAGAAACCATTGTGAGCTCATTTTCTTAGCATATCTGAGTGACCTGTATAGAATGGACTTCTATAAAGTAGGATATATGCTACAATATACAGTATAAAATTTTGAATATAGGAGTAAAAAGGAATAACATAAGTTAAAAATATGAGTCTATAAGTGCCAGATATTATCTGAATTCCTGTTTTTAGTCATTATACAAAAATAGCTCTGAAACTTTTGAAGTCTCTAACAACATCTTTATGGACTTATATAAAAATATATGTTATATATTTTATTATACTATCTTTAGGTAATTATTAAGTTAAAGTAGTAGGTCACATTATTGGAGGATATGAACTGATAAAAAGTTAGTAGTTTTTTTGTAATAAAAAAGAGATAATTGCATTGGTCATAGATGAGTCATTAGGTAGAAAGTTGGAGGAGGGTTGAGAATATAGCTCAGTGGCAGAGTGCTTGCCTCACATGCACAAGGTTCTGAGTTTTATCCATAGAACTACAGAAAAGAAAGAAAGAAAGAAAGAAAGAAAGAAAGAAAGAAAGAAAGAGAGAAAGAAAGAAGGAAAGATAGTTGGAGGAGAATAGAAGTTTCTAGAGGGGTACACTGATATGAGGCAATTATCTCCTGGAGAAAGCAATAATCCCAATTATTGTTTCAATGGTGTAGATTGTAATAACCTCTACACAATTTTCCTCTAGGCATACAATTGCAGTGTAGTACGCTTAATAGAGAAGAGATGTGCTAGTATCTGGAGACAAACAGCAAGTTGAGGTATCATAGGAAAAAAACCCTAATATGAGAAAAAGAAAAGCAATATGTCTTCCATGTCCAATTTGTCAGTGTCTTTAAAGAGGAAACCCATAGGCATTGTTGAGGAGATGATCTCAGAGTCTGCAGTGAAGTTTTCTTCCATAGGAGAGGGAGAATTCATCTTTCTTTGTGAGATTATTGAGATGTGTCAGTGTTGTTTGTTATGTGTGACTGGGGTATACACTTAAAAATGGTACTCCCTGAGGTAGATTTCAGTATTATTTTTGAGGTTCTATAATATTATGATAAGCCTAAGTCATTTAGTCATTTATAGCAGTGATGCTGGGCCTGGGAGCATAACTTGATTTTTTTTCTTCTCTTTGTAAAGGGGCTTTGTAGATGTGCAGCAAACAAAGGCAATGTCAACATCTCTGATACTGTATTTTTGTCTTGTTTCTGTGTGTGTGTGTGTGTGTGTGTGTGTGTGTGTGTCTGTGTGTTTAGATTGTCTCTCTTTCTGCCAAACTTGGTATAACTTAATTTAAAATTTCTTTAAGGCCTAATCTGTGTGTGCTTGTGTGTCTCTGTGTATATTACCATTTGCACATAATCTAAAATACGTACTATATAATTTAGAGGAAGAAAGATGTATGTGATCATGTTTAGAGATTTTGAGTGCATGTGTGTTCAGGGCATGGCAGCAGAAAGAGGGGAGAGAGAGAGAGCACAAGAGTTTGATTTTTACATCAGGGAAGCTGAAAACCAGAGAGAAATGAGGGAAGGAGGAACCACATGTAATTCAAGGCCACACCCCATAGATCCACCTTCTCCAGGCACCTCCTACTGGCCTGGAACACGACCTGGATAAGTCCCTTATAGTTGAATTATCTGCTGCTAAAGTTACAACCAAGCTCCCCTTCCAACATCGCCACTCCATTTACATGAGTACGAGGGAGTAACCCAAATCCAAATCATTAAAGCCCACCATTGGCTCCTTAGACCTGATGGTCACCTCACAAAACACATTTGTCCTTCTCCAAGAGTTCCCAAAGTCTTAAAAATTCCATCATCGCTCAAAAGTATCAAAGACTCAAGTCTCCTCTGAGACTCAAAGTGAATTCATGTGAGTTCCTATAAGAGAAAATAAAGATTAAAAAAATATACTATCTATACATATTCAATATACAATGGCAGAATAAACATTTGCATCCCCAAAGGGAAGAATAGGGCCATAGAAAAGGGGGTGGGACCAAAACAATATGGAAATCTGGCAGGGCAGCTATTGAGATTGCAGCCTCAGTTCTGGCATCCAAAGCACATGGCAGCGAGGAGTGATCTCCCAGGGTCCTTGACAGCCCTGCACCTGCGCCCTGGCTGACTGTAATGGATGGTGTGCTGGCTCTTCTGGCCTGGCCCCATGGCTCCCAGGTGGAAGCCTTTCCTTGAAGTTCCACTTTTCTGATGTTTCTAAATCTCAGGGGTTTTTCTTGATACCTTGACTTCACCCTCACAGTTTGACAAATTGCCTCATTTGGGACTGATTGCAGGGATTCCAGCTCTGTCACACTTTGCCCGGCTTTTCAGTCCCTCCTTTGAAATGAGGAGAAGCCTCCATGGTCCCCTTTTCAGCAACTACAGAACTATGTGAGTGCCAAGATCAGTGGTGAGAAGAGAAGGAAGTCATATCCTCTGTAGTCATTACTACTGGGCTCACCTCTATCTTGGCCATGACAGAGCTGGTCCTCATCATGGGCAATGGGGTATCTGCCTCCATCAAGGCCACATGAAAGGAATCTCAGTGAAAATTTCTGTCCTTGTTTCTAATTAAATCATTTGACCTCCCATTATCCATCTTACTTTTCTTTCACAGCACCAATCTCTATACCCCAGCTTTACCTGTGTCTTTTTGGCCACACTGAAAAGCTGTAAGGTGTCTCTGCTTTACTTTGCCCCTCCAGTTCACTGAGTATGTACATTAATATCTGTAAAGCAGTTTGGATATTTTACTGTTTTGAGATTTTCTCCTCCAATGTATTAATAATTCCATTATCTTTAAATTCAGCTTCACAGAGTTTCAGGACATGGGCAAAATGGGGTTAATTCTTTGCCAGAATGTAACTTCCTTGAACACTACTTCCTTTTCCTATGGAATCCTCTTTGCTCTTCAAAATTTCCTGAGCCCACTTTCTACCATCCACATTTCTGACATTTTGGCCCTTCTAATTTCTTTTCACAAACCCTTTAAAAAGACTCACAATCCAACTAGTCAGACTTTGATATTTTCGTGATCTTATTGTTCTGGTATCAGTTTCCAAATTAGTTAGCATTTTCACACTACAAGCCAAATACCAGACCAGGAATCTTACAGGGAAAAAGAATTAATTTTTCATAGTTGGAGATTTTTGTGTTTAGTCCATGTGATGAGAGGGGTCATGGATCTCAGGGCCTAGGAGCAGGAAGCAGGGAGAGGAAGAGCACATGTGCTGTGGTCCTCTTATCATGGAGGCTAGAAGGAGAGCAAGCAAGAGGAGGAGAAACCATATATAACCTTCAAGGCTGCACCCGGAAGGATATACCTTCAATAGCCGCACTCTACAAACTTGGGCCACAACCTAGATAAATCCATTATAATAGATCTATCCATTGTTGATATTACAACAAATATCCCATTTGCAACATTGTCACCCTGTTTCTGTCATGACTAGGGGATACCCCAAATACAAACCATTACAGGTGTGTGTGTGTGTGTGTGTGTGTGTGTGTGTGTGTGTGAGACTGGTACTAGGGATAAGATCCAGTATATTATATGTGCTAGGCAAGCATTATCCCACTGAATTGCATCCTCATTCCCTTATTTATTTATTTTTTTATTTATGTTTTGCTAATTTTCACAGGTTGGCTTTGAACTCATAATCTTCATGTCTTATCTTCCTGGGTAGATGATACTGATTTTGCTTCTACTCACAATACTGTCCCACTTCCTTTTGATTATCAGTTTCAAGTTTCCATGTCAAATTGTATTAGTCTTCTCTGACAACCACCACCGACACTAGATTCCCTGCAATGCTCTCACAAACCTGAGCTCGAATCTCTATTGTAGAAATTCCTTCACTGATCCAGGTTGGTCAGACTTCTGGATTGCAAGCTTCTTGGAAAGAACTTTCATCTTCGTATTGTTGGCATGCTCCAGGACTCAGTGTGAAGCAAGCACTTAATAGAATATTCTTTCTCACAGCTTTTCCAACCAAATTTCTATGTTTTACCAGTAAGAAAAAATCTTTGTAGTTTTAAATCATATTTTCTTAATCATATGTAGTGAAGAATGTTTCTATTTTTATTAGTCCTGTGTGTTTCTTTAGGTAGCCATACATTTGTATCTTTTTTTCTTAATTCTGATGAGGATATTTATTTTAATAATTTATTGTATTAATTATTGGATACTAAGTATATTATTCCCTTATTGATACATATACATATGTGTATATATAAATATATATGCATATATATATATAAATATATATATATATATATATATTTCCCATGTTTTCTTTCATGTAATTTATTAGTTGTAGGTATTAATCACAAAGCCAAGTAAATTTTCCTAAATATACTTGATCTTCCATTTATTTTCTTTATAACTTGTGGATTTTTCATCCACCTTAACTTGGTCATCTATAATTTGAGAATAATATATTGTGTTTTCTCTTTTATTTTGCTATGGAAATTCCATAGTGTGTAAAAAATCATAGATCCTCAATGTATATAATAATGTTAAATATTTACTATGAATTAGGAATTTAGTTAATTCCTAGTATATAATAATGTTATATAATAATGTATATAATAATGTTAAATATTTACTATGAACTAGGAATTTAGTTAATTTTATTTGTAATAGATATTTAATTGTCACAATAATATTTGAGTAAATATTTATTTACTCAAATACTTGAAATGTTAAGTAGGCATTTGGGAATTCAAAGGATATAGAAGACTGGGTTATGGGGAGACTGGCAGAAATGATCCATTTGAGTGAATGAGACCAAATGCATAACTACAGCAATGGGAAAGTGGTAAAGTCGTTGACTCAACAGCCAGCATGAAATCCTGGAGCCAGGGATAATTAAGTCTATAATGATCATATCTGTGAAGTAGCCAAAGATGGTACTGTTCATTTTATGAATGAAGAATTGGAACCTCAGGCTGGTAAAGACATATGCCAGTTCAGACATCTCTGAATACAAAATCTTCTGTGCAAATTCAGTTTCTCTAGGACAAAATCACCAATAAGAAAGACCAGTCATAACATTCTCATTATAAGTCACCAGAAACACAAAGACAAATCATCATTCTGCTCCAGATTAAAATAGAGAAAGAGCAACACCAAAGACATACTAGGTTCCTTGAAGGTCATTGCCAAACCCAGGTTTCAGCAGAAGCCCTTTGGATTGCCCAAAAGGGAAAATTCACCCCGAATGGCCTTTGACTCCTACTACCCCATGGAAGGCCACCATCTAGCCTAGAATTATCTGCTGGCATTTTGAAGTTGGTACTGTATTTTATGTTTTATTGATAAATACATGTGGTTAAGGAAAGACATGACAATCACTGGTAGATAAAGCAGAGAATGAGACTGAGGTGAAAACTTGTCCATAGGCTCTGGGGGTGATTTAGAGCCAATTTCTATTGCAAGAACATTCTCCTCTCCAAGAAGCTATGCAAGAGTCAGTGGTAAAGGCCATACCATTTTGTACACATCACAAATGGTTTGCAGTTAAATATGTTCTATGTGGTTAGGCACAGACTAGTGTAGATCAAAGTCTACTGCAGTCTTGCTATTTACACATGCAAGTGAGAAAAGGCTTCATGTCATGACTATCCAAGGGATTCCATGTGGGAGAAAGATAAATGAAAGCTAGAAGTATATTGGAGAGGAAAAGTAGTATATGTATGCCAATTGGGAAAGCGTTAGTGAGGCTTCCTTGGATCTGTGTGAATTCGCTAATTTAGATAAATTTGGGAGCACAGAGGCATTGGATTTTTTCTTAATAGCCTATTACATTGTCTGGAGGTAACAAAGTGGCCTCATGGTGGCTTGGATTATGAGACCTTGATATAGAAAGTTGTCTCAGGTGTAGTGTTAATGAACTACTGTAGGAAGAGAACTGCCGTCCTCTAAGCTAGGTCTCAAAATTGGCTTAAAATGGCGATTTTGAAAGTACTTTGTTGATTTGTGATTAACAAATTTTCTTTTTTTTTTATTTTGCAGTACTGGAAATAGAATCCAGGGTCATTCTGTCTCTGAGATACAGTCCCAGCCCTATTTTTTATTCTTTATTTTGAAACAGGATTTCACCAATTTTCAAAGGTCTCCCTAAGTAGCTGAGGCTGGCTTCAAACCCAGATTCTCCTGCCTCACCCTCCCAAATCATGGAATTACAAGCATGCACCACCATGCCCAGCTTGTGATTAGCCTATTTTAAATCTAAACATATTTATCGTGTGCACCTTCATGAGTTGGGGTATAAGTATATATACAGATGTGAAACTTTCACCACCAGGTAAGCCATAATTTAATCCATCATTTTTCAAAGTTTATTTTCAATTTTCTTGGTACAACATAAAAAAAAACTATATTAGCAATCTAACATAGCTTAAAAGAACAAGTAAAAAATAGAAGTCTTATCCCAGTATGTTATAGTCTATACAGATAAAGAATTAATGACTTTAACTAATTTTATTGCTCAATTAAGGACAGACAAATATTTGGCAAATAATTTTGTGTTTAGGTAAAAGCGAAAGATTGTTTGCAAAAAAAAATTAATAGGTTTTTCACATAGAATTCATAGTTTAATGCAAATGCTTACGTGTCTGAAACTCACTTTAAGAATCTGCTAAATTGGCTGAGAAAATTCTGATTTCAATGTGGCTTCTGCTTAAATATTATAATTCTAATATATCACTAAACACTCTAATGCAGTTTGCCCAAAAGGCTCAAGATGGGAATGTTGGTTCTGATCTATTATGTAAAACCTGGTCAATTGTTCTTTCTTCACGTAAGACTGGAAAAGAGAGCCTGAAAATTTTGTACCCTTAGCAAAGTGTGAAAGATATGCTTTAATAACAAGCCCAACAGAATTCTTGATAAGTTCTGTGGTGACTTAATCCAGCACAATACAGATGATGTGGATGATACTACAGTAGAATTGAGTTACTTGATCTCAATAAAAATAAAGGTAGTGTTTAGAGGTAGAAGCCAAATGGTAGCTTCTAAGTTTCAGAGACTGAATTGGAACATTTATTTTCATGGATTTTATAGATATTGTTAGTTTTGTTTTTTATTTTGTTTTTATCTTCAGTGGTACAGAGGTGCTGGGCAATTTATTCACTGAGGTTTTAGAAACAAATGGGACCATTAAATTAATATGGTACTTATTGACATATATAAGAGGAAAAGTCCCTGGTGTACATGATATACATTCACAAAGATATCAATGTCAATCACTAAGCCAAAAATGAGAATGAGGGTGGGGGTAGGGAATAGGGTGGGAATTGGGTAAGGGCTAAAGTGATGTGTGTATGTTTGCTTCTAACATCTTGTACTCCATTAAGATGTATTACTACAATGCACCAATAAAAAAGAAGAAAAAATTAGATCTTAGAGGCAGAGATTTTGTTTATGTCATTGTTTATATCATAACAGTGCAAATTTATGGTGTTTTATTTATTAAAGAAGCAGTCAGGTTAAAGACCTAGAACATTTTGATTGAGGAGAACCAGAATTTTTTAAAGAAGGGATCATGAAATAAGCTTTCAAACTTATATCTCAAATCTATATTTACAACTTCTCAATCAGAATCAAAAAAGCAAATCAGTAAGGATTGCTTTTTCTTCCTGAAACTGATAATGAATTGGCAAACTTATGTAAGTGTGTGATGAATGAAATCTTGGCCCACTTCACTTTAAGTATCACCTCAAATCAATTTTATAGTCATTTTTTCAATATAAAATTTATAGAAATAGAAAGTGATTTCCAAAATTCTTACATTGATTATCTGATCCATGGAGGTAACGCTGGTAGGATAGAAAAGGTCAAATTGAAGACATTAGAAATTGCACCTGCTTAACCCTGCCTTGTAGGAAACAGAACAAAACAAAAATATCACATCCCTAGAGGAATTACAAAGATTAGTGTCACCATCGATGGTTTGAAATATGTGTTAGTGCTAATTCATACCACATCCCCATTTAACATGCCTATTCGGATAGTAAAAAGCCAGATGTGTCAAGAAGAATGACAGCGGATTATCACCCACATAATTAGGTAATGATTCTAATCACAGCTGCATTTCCAGATATGGGATCTCCCCTGGAGAAAATTAACACAGGCCCTGACACCTGGTACACAGCTATTGAAATAGCATTTCATTCCCTTCCATCTCTACCAGCAAAGAAAGCATAGCAGTCTTCTCTACATGATAAATATAAGTATATACATTTCCTTTCTTATTTCAGGGCTATATTAGCACTATGTTGTAAAATATTCTGGACTAAGCACACACATCACCTTGATACTTTACAAAATGCAACACTGATGTACTGTATTCCTAACTGCATGATCATTGTCAATAGACAGGTAGGAAGTCTACAAAATCTTAAAGCTTTTTTTGGAAAACTGTCTGATAGCCATTTTTTTTTTGTTTTTTTTTTATTGGTGCATTGTAGTCATACATCATAATGGGATAAAAGATTGTGGAGACATACATGCACACATCACCCAATTTGCCTTTACCCAATTCCCACCCCCCATTCCCTCCTTCTCCCTCCTTCTCATGCTTGGCTTAGTAATTAACTTCGATATGTTTGTTAAAGTACATCATGTGCTTTAGAGATTTCCCTCTTCTCCTCTCCCATTCTTTCAGTTATGTTGTCTTATTTCTCATCTATCTAATCTCCTTCTTCATCTATAGTTCCTCCAGTTACCCATTTCTCCCTAGCTTTCTCATATTAAGGAAAATATGTGATTTCTTATTTTTTGTGACTGACTAATTTCACTTAGCATAATGTCCTCCAGTTCTATCCATTTCCCTGTAAATGATGTAATTGGTTTTTTTTCTTTATGGCTGAGTAAAATTCCATGTGGAAGAACTTCAACCTAGAGCCAACAGAAAGGGAGATTTTTGCCAACTACTCCTCTGATAGAGGACTAATATCTAAACTATACAGAGAACTCAAGAAACTCAGCACTAATAAAACAAATAACCCAGTCAAAAAATGGGCAAATAAATTAAATAGACATTTTACAAAGGAAAAAATTCAATTGACCAATAAATGCATAGAAAAATGCTCAATATCATTAGTAGTCAGAGAGATGCAAATCAAAACTACCCTGAGATTTCACCTAACACCAACAAGAATAGCAATCATTCAAAACACAAACAACAACGAGTGCTGGCGAGGATGTGGTGAAGTGGGAACTCTAAAATATTTTTGGTGAGATTGAAAATTATGGCAACCACTTTGGAAAACAGTATGGAGGATCCTCAGAAGAATAGGAATGAACTTACCATTCGATCCAGCAATACCACTTCTGGGTATTTACCCAAAAGAAAAGAAACCAAACTACACAACTAATGCATCTTTTTCTATGTTCATAGCTGCACACTTTACCGTTGTCAAACTATGGAACCAGCCAAGATGTCCATCAACAAACGAATGAATTACAAAACTGTAGAATATGTACACAATGGAATTTTACTTTTCCTAAAGCTTTATTAAAAACTGGGAGGTATTAAAGAATAACATGTGTGTTCCTTAACATTCAGGGATCTGTAAATTAAAGAAAAACCATGTGGTTATGTAGTCTGCAGAAAGAAAAAAATATATAACAATATAATTAGTAGGTTTAACGCATAGTGAGTCATTTTAGATTTTGAAAACAATTTGTATCACATTTACATACACTGTTCCAATCTCTTTTTTGATTTATGAAAGACTATAAATTTGGGATACAATGCAAAGTAAGAAAGGGATCTCTGATATAGCTAAGCCTCTGTACAAAAGTGGGGCTTTATGACTCTAAAGCCATGGTTAGTGAAATAACTTTCAGAGAAATTATAGTTTGGGAGGCTTGACAAATTTAAGTGAGAGTTTGGACATAAAGGCAAGTTTGTGTGGTGTGTGTGTGTATGGTTGTGTATATATGTATGTGTATTATTGGAGAGTGAATTCAAGTGTGCTCTACCACTGAACTATACCACCTTCCCTTTTCCATTTTTTTTAAATTTTGAATAATGGTCACTTTAAGTTACCATGGGCTTACCTTAAACCTGCGATCCTCCTAACTTACCTTCCAAAACACTGGGATTACAGGTGCATCATGCACCCAGCAGCCATGACATTTTATACTGATGTAATAATGTGTAGGTGGCTCTTTTGGTGGCTTCTGGACTTTGTTAAAGACAAAATACCTTTATATGGATGTGGTAGAACTAATAATCTCACTCCCTAATCCTTATAACATGTGATTATGATTTTTACAAGACAAAAGGTACTATGCAGAAGAGATTAAGAATTTTAAAGTGGGAAGATCATTCTGGATTATTCCACTGTGAGCTCAACGTAGTCAGAAGAGATGAAAGCAAGAGGGCTAAAGTTAGGGAAAAGAGAACATACAAGCAAGAAAGAGAGAAAGAGAGGGAAAGAGAGACAGAGGTTGAAAGATAGAAGAGGAGAGAGAAGAGGAAGAGATAGATGCTACATGGCTGATTTTGAAGAATGGAAATAATATCATTATCAAAGGAATACAGATTTCCTCAAAAATTTAGAAGGGACAAGAAAACAGAGGATCCATGAAAGCCTCCAAAAAAAAGTAAAGTTCATCTAACACCTTGATTTTGGATTCATAAACTCATAACTGAAAGAGAATGAATATGTATACATAAGCCATTTAATTTGTGGTAAATTATTAACACTGTCAGTAAAAAATACTAAAACTAGATAAGAAAATATAATTAAAACTCAAATGCTCATTATACTCTAATTATTAGCTATTTCACAAAACATAATTATTACCTACAAAATACATACATATAAAACCACATAAATAAGATTAAAGGGTGGATATTCACAGTATTATTTTATAATGGAAGTGATACTTAAGGGACTGGGTCTAAATAGGTCTTAAAATCTCAGAAAACTTTTCTGAGTAGGTGTACAAATCTCCTTTTACACTCTCCTTTACCCTAAGCTCATACCAAATAATTAAAAAAAGTAACAGAACAGGAACAAAATGAACCTGCTTTGTGAATTCATCTGAACACCAGATAAATTTATCTAACACCACTCAGAAGTGAGCGGCTTCTTCCCTAGAGCCCCACACAAGGGACACTCTGAAAGATAATGGATATAGGGAATTATCATCCTGAACAGATGTGGGGTAGTATATCTTATTGTTTACTTCTACCAAAGGAAATAAAACCTGAGATAGAAATTAACATACATTCATAGACAATGGTGTTTTGACTACGTGCTGAATGGTTCAACAGTATAAAGATTAAAAACTGTACAGGAATCCTCAGGAACGTGTTTGTGTGTGTGTGTGTGTGTGTGTGTGTGTGTGTGTGTGCGTGCGCGCGCGCACATGTGCACGTGCAAAGGCATAGAATATGAAGATATTTATGCTAAATAGAAGTGCCTAACAAAGGGCATTTATTGTCAAGAACACACACAGTTTCTCATGTAAAAGAAATGCTATAAATATAAACTTTTTCCACAGACTCCCCAATGCTAATTAATATCTCATCAATAAACTTGTAAGGGAGGTAGAGATGTTGATAAGGATAAGATCAACATCATGAATCTTCTGTTAGCAAAGTTGAACTGGCTGTTAACACTGTGGAGTGGGCAACATGGCTGTGGTTAAAGTCAGTGTTCAATGGCTGATGTGCTCTTATTCACTTGGGGGAAATAATTGAAAAGTTTGTGAAAATTTAATCACAAAATTTGTATTTGAGGGAATGGGGGGAGACTATGACCCGTTAGCAATTACCAACTTCCATGGCTTCACGTGTACTATTGTCTTGACCACATGGGCATGTTACAAGAAAGAAAATGTGACAATGAATTCATACTCACAGAATTAACTCCTTTTCTACATTCTATCACTCAGAAGAGACTAGCTCAAAAAACAGTAGTTTAATATGTTAAAGTCCCTGAAAAGTTGGAATGTCATTGTATAGAATATGGCAACTGTTGTAAACACCTAATATGACTTTATTATTACATTTCATAAATCTAGGAACCAAAAGATGCACATGGCATTACTAATTATATGATTACATTTAAGAAATCATTTGTAATTTTTTTTTTTTTTTTTTTTTTTTGCGAGTCTGGGGATGGATGCCAGGAACATTCAACCTCCGAGCTACACCTCCTGCCCGATTTTTTTTATCCTTTTTTTTGAAATCAGGTCTCACTGAGTTGCAGAGGGCCTCACTAAGTAGCTGAGGCTGTCCACAAACCGTGATCCTCCGAGTCTCAGCCTCCCGAATGCTGGGATTACAAGCATGGACCACCATGCACGGCTTGTGAATTCATTAATCTCAATATTTTGTACTCTTTTGGCTTTGGGATCCTCCAGGCTTATAAAATAATATATTTATTAAGTAACACAATTGTGATTAAGATTTAAAGAAGTTTATTAAAAAGATAGAAATACAGAAGATAGCTACAGCTCCATGTCAGAATGGCATGGTGGGAGGGGGTTTCAAATGAATGTTCCACCAAAGATACAACACATGGACCGGACTTTTTATACCTATGACCTCCATCTTGTTTACGTAATTCTGACATAGTAAACGTCCCCGTAAGGTTCCTCCCCCAGCAAGTTGTGGCAAGGTGTCTCTTTTCAGGAAGGTTGACCCCTCCTCCCATCCTAGCTAGATTATCCAATTATTATGTAAACTTGTATTTAGAATGAGGATGAAGAAGTCCTAGTTCCCCTCTCCTGTAGATTTGCTAATTACCTTTAACTAGGTTAATTTACATTGGAATAATTGCCTGCTTCTAGGCAGAAACCAAGTCCTTTCACCCTCACCCAGTTTTTGGAATATATTAATAATCATAGCTTTCTCAAATCTTCCTAGGCCATTCCCAATACTGGTACATTTCCCCCTCTATCTAGTAACTTCCTGATGCCTGTCAGGCCAAAGGTAGATACAGAAAAATACATTTTGACTTTTACAGTTTTACAATTATTTAACATGAGCTCAATTTCCATTAAGTTTTCCCTCATTTCTATCACATGAACGTACCCCTTAGCATAGGAATAAGGACATCGAGTCAGTCATAAACTGATTCTAGCTGAACAGGGATGAAGTTGCGGGCCCCAGCTTTAGGGTAACATTCATGCAGAGTGGTGGTGAGGGAGTCAGATGGGTGAGTATGTCTATGGCCTTCCAAAGGGCTTTGATAGATGTCTTTGTCGGATTCTGTCTGGAATACCATCTGAAGTCCGAAAGCTTCAACCCTATGAGAAGACACTCACTCTTTCTCTGTTGCCCTCCTCATGCCCTGAGCTCTGTAGGCTTCACCTGGCCATAACTTGGACTTAATCCCTGGCATGTTCAGAGACATAAACAAATAGAGCTCTTTTAGTTGTCGCCTCAGGTTTTGTGAGTCACAGTAGTGAACTGACTTAGAGAAATGCTAGGCGTCTGCTAGTGTTCTTATTACTCTTTTTTTTTTTTTTGCAGTACTGAGGATTGAACCCAGTGGCATTCTAACTCCAAGCTACACACCCAGCCCTATTTTTTGTTTATTTATTTTTTATTTTGAAACAAGGTCTCACTAAGTTGTGGAGGGACTCATTAAGTAACTGAGGCTGGCTTTGAACCAGCGATCCTTCTGTCTCAGGTTCGCAAGTACTGGGATTACAAGCATGCACCACCACGCCCAACACCTACTACTCATTTCTTGTTTAATAATTCTTGACATTCAAAAACTAAGCAACTCAAACATACAATAAACCCAAGATTCAGTTTGATTGTTAAATTTTCCATGTTATTTAAAATGTCAATCCAGCTGATTGGCTCCCTGAAGGAAACAGAAGTAGTAGAAAGAACACTGGTGACATAATTTCAAATGTAGTTTTTCTAATCAGTAAATAAGTAAAACTACTAAAATATAATGATTGATTCTTCCCTACCATCAACTCTACGTTATATTATACATATAGAAATTGAACTAAGTTTACATCAGTCAATGTGAGTATAGTAGTATCTGGGATTTCAAATTCACTATGTTAAAAAATTAGGTTTTGACTAGAGCAATGTACAGGAGTGATGCTGAGGAGAGATGGTTTAGACCATTTTGGACATTTTATCTCATGTTTTGATTAATTTTCCAAATACTTTTTCTAAGAGGCTGGCCTTCATATACTCAATGGGATCCTTTGCCTCTGGCTTCTGATGGTTTAGAACAACTGTAAATACCAAGAGATTTGACAGAGTGAAGAGTGTGGATGGAGTATTTATTCTCTTTGCTCAATCTTCTGCTGGTTGCCATAGACTTCCAGTAACTCAATGAAGCCTTCACTTCTAGCCTACAGCTACCTACTCCACTTGACAGTGACTTTTCTCTCTTAATGCGTTTCAAGGCATCTGGGTAACTACAGCAACTTGATGTTCTAAAGTTTTGCCTTTGACTTTCCTACATTTTTATCACACCATAATCTCCTTATTAATCTCTTTTTAGAGTTTCCTAATTTGAGTTTGTTCCCTTTCCCTTTCTGACTATGAATATGTTTCTCTATAGCATGCCAGCACCATACATCTATTACCTAGCTGGATGCCAAAAGGGGATAACTATGAGGTTATATTCTATTTTCACTTGATGAAATGTCAGCATTTCAGATATACTAGGATTTTATCTCTAGAAGATAAAAAAAGCACCAGAAAGGATAATTATTTTGCAAAGCAACTAAAATATCAGCTTATTTTATGAGAAAAAATTAACTTGTCCTTAGAAAAGTGCAGATGTTGAGGTGGGGGTGAGCTGTGAAAAGTTTGGGTATATATTTAATATGATTTTGAAATAAATGGTTTAATAGTCCATTATTTTATAAATTTATGTAAATTATTTATAAATTATAAGTTTCTATTACACTCCAAAAAGAGTTATTTTACAATGAACAATTTTAACTTTTAGATATGAGAAGATCAAGAGAACCACTCATATTAAATTATTCAACTTAGGCATTCTAGAAGCTTTATATGAACTGACAGGTGCTCAAAAATGGACTAACAATTTATTTTTCATGAGACATTTTCTGATATTTACTATGCAATTATTTTGTTTTCTTGGTATAAATTTTAACGGAGAGAAAGAATAACTTTTAAATATAGAAAAATAATCTGGCTTGAGGTGATTTACTTGTGAAGCATGGCATTATTTTAATGTGTTACCAAAAGTAAACTGGTAAAACTTGGACAAGTAATCTGAAAATTGGGGGTACTAAGTAGTTTTCTAATATGTAAAGGGAGAAAGTGAGAAAGTTTAAAAACTATGTATTTTAAAATTATGCTATTAAAAGGGATGTTCAGTCAGAGCAAGAAAAAAATAAATCAATATAAACTTTTTTTTTTAATTTTTGGTGGTACTGAGGTTCCTGGAATCCCTTCTACCTCCGGGCTATACTCCCAGACCTATTTTATATTTTTATTTGGAAACAGGGTCTCTTAAGCCAGTGCGGATTTGAACCTGTGCGATCCTCCTGTTTCCGCCTCCCAAGAGCGGGAATTATAAGCGTGCACCACCACACCCGGCAATAGTAACAATTTTAAAATGAGCTTATGATTTGTTT
This sequence comes from Muscardinus avellanarius, assembly GCF_963383645.1. Classification (NCBI taxonomy): domain Eukaryota; kingdom Metazoa; phylum Chordata; class Mammalia; order Rodentia; family Gliridae; genus Muscardinus; species Muscardinus avellanarius. The sequence goes on along the minus strand of NC_137786.1, from coordinate 23,414,025 downwards.
AGGCATTCAGAAGAAATATCAAATAAACTATGAAAATGTTTTTAGGAAGCTTTCACAAACATATCAAAGTTAAGCATTAAGCCAAACATGAGAAGAAAAAAGGGGGGAGAGAGTAGGATTTGGAATTGGTGGAGGGCTAAATGAGTGATGTGCCTATGCATGCCTCTACCATCGTGTACTCCATTAAGATGTATGACTACTGTGCACCAATTAAATAAAAGAAAGTTTGCAAAAATTCACACTGTTGCTAAGTTTTAGAAATAGAGTAAAAGCTAATTAAGAAAGACAAATATATGAGAAGAAAAAATTAGTATTTAATAGATTTAGATTTAGAATTATTAAAACATTCAGAAAGATAAGTAATTTTATATGACTGGAGAGGTGTAAGAAGTCAAGAAAAAGTGAACTAAACAAAAAAAGTTTAAGTAGAAGTAAGGTTGTTGAAAATTTTTTGATAAACATGGAAGTGTGAAACTTATATTGAACTCATAAAAATCACATAATTATTCTAATAATAGGACTAGCATAATTAGTATAGAATTCTACCAAGTTTCTTGATGCAACATTAGAAAAAAGGAGGGTAAATTAGAAAATGGTTGTACTAATGAAGTGTGATGCAGAGGAAAATATTCATTTAAAATAATAATGAACTAATTGAATTTAGTTGCAAATAGGAGTGAGATATAAGAGAATATTCTATTCTCTTCATAGAATGAATCAATATTGGTACCAGTTAGATTAAAAAAATTGTGAAGAGAAACATTTAGAAAAAAGATTATAACTGAAATTTTTCTGTCTTTAAAAATATCAACTCCCAGTAGAAAAGTATTAACTTTATGAAATGACAGAGTAGAATTCTTATTAAAAAAAAATCATTGAAAAATAGCAAAAACAAAACAGTTTAGGAGAAAGAGGTGTTGGCATGGTTTTGGCAACTCCGTGATCACATCAAATATTTAAGCCTTTGCCTTCTGTATTTCTGAATATAAAGCTGCATACCACCACATATGGGTTTATGTGGGGGTTGATGTAACTTCAGATTAATGGAACTCAACAGGATTAGGAGAAACAAAGAAAGGAGAGTGACAGTTGTTCCATTTCTTTCTTTACTCATTGCCTCGGCTTAAATGTGGATTCACTAGTTAAAAGAGTAAAATATTATGGTATTTGGTCAATGTATTTCTTTATGGAAAAATAAAAAGATCAGGTATGAGTGTAAATTAGTCATTTAAGAGTTCCTACAATAGAGAAATCAAGTTTTAAAAGTGTTATACAAGACACAAACGTAAGTACATCAACAATAAGTATAATGAAAATGGGTAAAAGCAGTCACTAAATGCCACCCATTATTCTAAAAGAACTGTTTTTGAAAAGTCTAACAATATGCTCAGATACATATCTAAATCATGATGACATTAAAAACTATAGTGAAACAATAAAAAGTAATCCTAAAAAAAATTCTTCATAGAAACACAGTGTTAGAAAAATATGTTAATATGAAATCATTTGTGAATATTAAAGAAGTATAATAGTCAAATAATGAACTTAATAATTATTTTAATTATGAAATAATTTATAAATTTTAAACAGAATTTCAATAATTTAATCATTTTCAGTTAATTATTGATAAAAATATAAATTTAATAAAGCAAAAATAGCAATATTCTAAGCAACTACAGTAATTGTATTCTTGTATAAACATTCAAGTTTATCTCTGGAATATAGTAATAGGAATAAATAAATAAAAAATAAATATTAAAAACTGTTCACAGGTAAAATAATTGAATCATGATGGCTCATAATGGTGCAGTAAATAAATGAAATGCTAGATTAATAATTTGAATGGATTTATTGGGTGGTAATGTAGACAGACAGGTGAGGCAGGCTAGAGAAGGTAGGTCATTGTGGATGTGGCCTTGGTGACAGTATATGGTCATAGGGTCTCTATATTTCGCTGCTCTGGCCTCCAAAATGTAAGTGCAGTGTTTTTTTCTTACACAACCTGCCATTCCAGGAGTATTTATGCTTCAGAGTGATCCCTATAGACTATGAGCCCTAATAAATATGTTCTCCTCTCTGCTGTCAGATGTTTTGATTATAGTGGTTAAAATGCTGCCTGAAAGAAGCATCATATCTAAAAAAACTAAATCAAAGTTTGCATTCATGATACACATTTTTATGTGGTACTGGGGATTGAAACCAAGTTTTTTTTAATTTATAAATTTTTATTAGTGCATTGTAGTCATACATCTCATTGGGACATAAAACTTGTGGAGATATACATGCACACATCACCCAATTAGCCCTTACCCAATCCCTATCCTCTTCCCTCCCCCGCCCTCTTTCCCATGCTTGGTCTTGTGATTTACTTTGATATGTTGAAGTACATCATGTGCTTAAAAGAGTTGCCATTTTTCCCCCTCCCATCCCCTCAGATAGGTCACCTTAATTGCTTCTCTTGGATTCTTTCTTCATCCAGAGTTCCACCTGTCACCCATCTCTCCCCGGTTTTGCATACTAGGGTAAGCATCTGATTTATTATTTTTGTGCCATTTCCTTGTAAATGCCATAAGTTTGTTCTCCTTTGTGGCAGGGTTAAATTCCATTGTGTATATATCCCATAGTTTTGGAATCCACAAATCTATTGATGGAGATCTTGGCTTTTTCCATACATAGTTTGGCAAAGATGAATTGTGCAGCTATGACCATATCTACTCATGCAATAGTTTAGCCATTTGGTTTTCATTCTTTTGGGTAGATACCAGAAGTGGTATTTGTGGTTCATATGGCAAGTTCATTCCCATTCTTCTGAGGATCCTCCCTGCTATTTTCCAAAGTGGTTCCACTACTTTGCAATCCCACCAATAATGTGTTGGAGTTTCTACTTCTCCACATCCGATCAATTACAGTTTCTTTCTCCCTTGGAAGTCCTTCTATTTTCCACACTGATTCTCACTTACTGAAATCCTGAAAGCCAGAAGGCAAATAACTTTGATGAAATGATCCACTCACAACCTGTTTCTTTTTTTAATAGAGTTCACTTTTATCTCAAAGTCTGCTGACAGATGAGGTGAAGCAGTGGCAGCCTCAAGTGCTTCCTGACCGAATAGTTGCACGGACCCACTGGCCCTGGGAATGAATCTACCATATGATCCAAATATAACACTCCTGGGTATGTACCCCCAAAAATGAAAATTAAACTGTCGTAATGATGTATATGTGTCTATTTCATAGCTGTACATTTCACAATTGCCAAACTATGAAACTAGCCAAGATGTCCATTAACAGACAGATTACAAAACTATAGAATATGTACACAATGGAATTTTACTCAGCACAAAATTATGTCAGTTTTCAAGGAAATTATTGGAAGTGGAAAACATTATGCTATAAGATTAGTTGGTAAGAAAGAGTGGAAAAAAAGAAGTTGGGACATAGGAAACACCACAGAAAAAAAGGAGACATCTTAGTGGAGTGAACGAGGTGACTTAACTGAGGCACATAGGAAATGAGAGGAAGACTTGAAGAGGGAAATACTTCAGTGGACAGGATGTATATACACAAACTTATCAAAGCCAGTCACTGTTGCGTCGAGGAAAGAGGAAAAAGGAGAGAATGAGGTGGGATCTTGGAGAGGGTTTAATAAGTACTGTGTACATGTTATGGCTTACCATTCTGAACTTCAACAAGATGTATGATTACAATGCACCAATGAGAAAAAAAAGTGAAAATCTGCACATCTGTTTTAGAGAAATTTTCCAGGTAGAAAGAAATAAAAAAAAAGACTATACAAAGTGGTGCAAATAACCTGTGGTGGAAAAGAATGTACATTCAGTATCTTTATTTTACAGGTGTACACAAATCTCAAGTCTAGCACAGTGTACTTCAATTATACTTTCTTGGAAATAATTTTTAAAATATTATCTCAAAACTTCACCAAGCTTTATACCATATATTTAACAATTATCTATATACAGATAATTTATCTATATACATATGTATATATCTATATATCTATATATCTATATATCTATATATATCTATATCTATATCTATATATATATATATATATATATATATATATATATATATACAGATAATTTCAATGATATATCTTACAGAAAATGGAAACAAGGAACCAAACTTATTTTATTTAGGATATATCATACAAAAACAGATTAAAACATAGTCATATATCAATCACTAGTCCTGTGTGTTTTAGTAATGTTTTGATAAAATATTATATAACTATCTGTACAATTGAAGGAATTACTGAACATGTGGTCTCTGAATATGTGATAATCATCTAAAATCATCAAGACAAGAAGAGATGTGCATTACCTAGGTGCACACTAAGCATGAGCAGATTATGGTAGAAATTTTCAAATACAATATTTTCATGACCTTAGAAGAAGAAGTAGATGGAATAATAGGATTGATACTATTTAACAGTTCACAGGTATCTGCTAATCATTACAATTTCTCCCACTTCTGTCCTTGAAAATAATTTTTGTATTTTCTTCAAACTGAAACCAGATACTTCACCTGACTTCTTGGTCACATATTGGGGAAAGTCAGAAGATCAGGGAGACAATCAAGAGTATTATATAGTAATTCAAATTTCTTGAGTTACGAAGCTAATATAAAGTGAAATTAGCTAAGAAAATTCTTCAGTCATGCCAAGAGAAAGAGAGAGCCTGTGAGGCTTTAATTTTTTAACATTTTACTTTAAGTAAAAAAAAAATCTATATTTTAATCATTTTTTTATTTTTAATTGATGCAAAATTGTTCATACTTATGAAGTAACAATATGGTATTTCAGTACATATTTAAGTATGTCATTGTCAGATCAGTGGGGTTGGCATACTCATCACATCAAATAATAATTATTTTTTGTGTTAAGAACATTAAAATTCCTATGTACTAGTTTTGCTTTTTTAATTTTTATTTTTTATAAGTGGAACATACTGAGAGTGGTGTACTTTTAGATTGCGTTTCATGCCCTTCCCCCTCTATTCCCCCCCCCAATAGAGAGTGTCCAGGTTAACCATGTTATATTTATGCTATTATACATATTTGTATATAGCTCCTTCATTGAACAACCTCAGCTTTCTTCCTCTCCTATCCTTCCATTCAAGCTTTGCTGAGATTTCCCCTCCATCATCTGAATCCCTCTGGTATTACCACTGCTCCCTAGCTTGGACATATTAGAGAAAACATATGTCCCTTCTCTTTCTGTTCTTGACTAATCTCACTTAACATAATGTTCTCCAGCTCCCTCCATCTTCTTGCAAATGCTATTATTTTATTTTTTATAGCTGAATAGAATTCCATTGTGTGTATTTCCCATAATTTTGCAATCCATTCATCTGTTGATGGAGATCTAGGTTGGTTCCATATTTTGGCTATTACAAACTGTGCTGCTAGTTTTTGAAATAAGCAATTGATCAATGTCACTATTCTACTCAAAAGCAAAATGGATAATTTAAAATTGTAACTGAATTTAAACATTTATATCCTTTTTCACTGCACCTGAGTTGCTGCTATCTGATATGGTAGCTTCTACTTATTATACCAGCTGAGTGGTGTTTATGCATGAATAATTTGATAAGACAAAATGTATAATGCTTTGATCTACTGCTATTGTGTTTTGTGGTAGGAGCTAATAATCTTTTTTTTTTTACTGAAGTAATACGTGTAAATTGCACTTAGTGCTTTAATTTTATTTTTATACATATTTGTAAGAGATAGAGAAATTAAAAAAAATATATTCCAGGACTACAGATACTTTTCACTAGATCTCAGTCAGCACTCACTTTTCAAAGGTTAATCAACATTTTGAGCTTCTATCAAATTTGATTCCTTGTGCCTGTCTTTGATCTCATACTTATTAAATCAAAGTATGTTTAATCTTCTGTATATGGTTATTTTGTTTCATAAAGTTGTGTGATGTTCATCTATTTTAATGTATGAAAATCAAATTTTCTATTTGCAGTATAGTAATATTTGATGATAGTAATGTCTATAATCAGAATGTCATATTAAATTTCAATATTATTTTAATTTAAATTAATAGACATTTTAGCAGTTTTAGGTTTATAAAATATTGAGAAAATTGCACAGAGTTTTCATATTCTTCACCCTTTTTCCCTCAAAAGATTCCCCTGTTAATTAATTAATAATACTAAAGATTGTCATTGTATTTTTGTTATAAATAACTTTATTTTGTCATGTTAATGTTATAATTTTCGGGGAGAATTTGGGTTTTGGGCTTATCCCTTCTATTCCTTTGAGGTTAATTCATTTTACTTTCTCTGAAAATTAAGATATTTCCTTGCCTAAATCTGTCAGTTGTAATCACGTGTATGTGGTTGGTTAAAAAAATTCATCCCTCATAAAAATATATTCACTGTCCCTAAATTTTCAGTTGTAATCGCATGTACGTGGTAGGTTAAAAATATGCATCCCTGATAAAAATATATTCACCGCCTCATCTTCAGAATCTCTAAATATCATCTTATATGAAAAGCTAAAAAGATTGAATTAAAGATCTTGACATGAAAAATTTATCCTGGATTGTTCATATGGGCCCTAAATGCAATCATATGTATTCCTACAAAAGGATGTGTTACACAGACACACCATAAAGATAAAGTGAAGACAAAGGGAGTTTTGTGGTACTGAGGATGGAACCCAGGGGCATTCTACCTCTGAGCAACACCTCCGGCCCTATTTTTATTCTTTATTTTGAAACGGTCTCAGTGAGTTGCAAAGAACCTCACTAAGTAGTAAGTGAGGCTGTCCCTAAACCACAATTCTTCCTGTGTCAGCCTCAGAAGGCTGGGATTACAAGCTTGAGCCACCACACCCAGTTTGTTATATTTAATCCATCAATTTTGTGGTAATTCACCATAAAAAAATAAAAATAAATACCTTCAGAAACTAATAATTAAATGGATGTGTTCATGTGTGGTTTCTTTATATTTATTCTCCTTTGGCTTTACAAAATCTGCAAAATGTGGGTCAATGTATTTAAGAATGTCTTAATGTGATTTTTTCCCTGCTCCTTCTCTCTTCTCTCCACTGGAAATTATTACTCCATGTTAGATTGTTTTACTGTGTTAACTATATGTTAACTCCTATTCTGTATTTCCTTTCTTTTTTTTTTTTTGCTTTTTACCCTGTTGATTCCATCTTTATATGTTTTATTAATATATTTTACTTATATTTTTAATATATGTTTTACTAATATATTTTCTAATATATTGTTTTCCCTCTAAGTTTTAGTTGAAGTCCCATTCATACTTTAAATTCTATATTGTTACTGTAGTTTTGAACCGATCGATTTTGAAAAAATATATTTAATAGCTCTTATAAAATTATCCCAATTTTGCATTTATTATTATGAAAATATTATTCATAATTGCTTTAAAACCTGGATCTAATAATAACATCTGTACTCAGAAAATCTGTGAATGAGATTCTACCATCTGTTTTCTTCTCTTGAGATTTATGGTCATTGGTTCTATTGCATATCATGTGTAGTAAAATTTGATTGCATTCTCAAAATTATGAATATATGAATGCAGAATCTCTAATGTTCTCTTCCACTGTAATTTTTTCCAATGTGGCTGAAAATAAATTTACACGGAGGTAAAGGAAATCAATGGAGAGTGGTATATTACCTGAACACTCATACCTTTGGGGCCTCAGTATAAAGATTTAAACATAATTCAAATTTTATATTCTTTTCTTTGAGTCTATTTTTAGAGATAGTTGAACCCACATTTTCTTCTCTAATTATAAATGAAACTATGAAATACACTGAATAGAATATTATATAACTTGTCTGAAGTTTCTGTTTTGCAAGTAATTGTGTCCTTCCTTATGTTCTAGCTATTTGGTATCTATGAATTTTGTTTGCTTAATCCAAAGAGGTTACAATAATTTCTAGGTTTAGATTAAAAGTGATCTCGTAAGCCGGTCGTGGTTTCACACTCTTGTAATCACAGTGTTTGGGAGGATGAGATAGGAGGATCAAGGTTCACAGACAGCCTCAGCTACATAGTATGGCCCTCTGCAACTCAGTGAGACTGTTTCAAAATAAGAATAAAAAATAGGGCTGGGCTTAAAGATCAGAGGCCGAATGCTCCTAGGTTCCATTCCCAGTACCAGTACCACCAAAAACAAAAAAATAAAAAAATAAAAAGTGATCTAATAATGAAAAAAATAAAATTTCTTGGAGAAAATTATTATTAATAATTATTAATATTATTACTATATACTGGATATTGAACCCAGTACATTCTACCTCCAACGTATAACACCAGCCCTTTTCTTACTTTGTATTTTGAGACAGATTCTCACTAAATTTCTGGGAGTTTCATTAATTTGCTGAGGCTGACCTTGAACCTGAGATCCTCCTGTCTCATCCTCCCAAGTGCTAGGATTACGGGTGTGAATCACTGTGTCTGGCAGAAAATGTTGTTTTGAATGTAGGTTTCAGGATGTTTTTCCTTTTATTGCTGAATATTTTTTTTCTATTTTATTCTGGCTATATTGTCTTCTAATGCCTGTAAACTGTAGTTTTATTTAATGTACTTTTATATATGTGTCAATAAAATATTAGTTTGATATTAACTACTTTATCACAGTTTGCAGCAGAAATACTAGAACTGGTATTTTAATAGAGCATCTTTGGCAATATCCTTAATATCTTCTGAATGCCTTACATTAATTTTTGCTTAAACTATTTTTAGTGAGAGCCATGCTTAGTATGACTCATTATCTCTATGAATTAAACTCTCCCTATGCCCGGGCGTGGTGGTGCATGCTTGTAATCCCTGCACTTGGGAGGCAGAGACAGGAGGATCACGCGGCTTCGAAGCCAACTGCGCTGGCTTAAGAGACCCTGTTTCCAAATAAAAAAATATAAAATAGGTGTAGCCCGGAGGTAGAAGGGCTTCCAGGAACCCCAGTACCACCAAGGAAAAAAAAAAAAAAAAACTCTCCCTAGCTTCATACAACTTTCTTTTATAACTATTGCTGAAAAATGTGGTAGCCCAGTGTGTGGTGTACTTGGTCACCTGTAAGAAGTGACACTGATGTTAAACTTCTTTTTGTTCTTTTGTAACTTGTAAATAATTTTTGTAAAATAGATAAATTATATTTGATTATCTTTGAATCTATTAAAAATAACTGAAAAGATTTAAGTGATATATACATTAATAGTAACACATATAATATTTTAAATGAAAAATGTAAAATAAATATTTAGGACATTTATCAAGTATTTGAGCATAATATATGTGCATCTAATATATTATTGTAAGCACATTTAATTTTCTGTCAATAACATATCAGTTCTTTCCATGCTTACAACTTTTGCCCTATTTTCTCAGAATGATTTAGTAAGCCTATGTTTTTCTTTACCAGAAAAAAATTTAAATTTATCTAACCAATGACAACAACAAAAATTTACTGGAGGCCTGTTTTCAGTTCTGTTTGCTAAATAACTTCATTGATAAGAGACCGTATCTGAAGCAAAACTCAATCCAGCTTCATACAATCACTAGTGAAAACAGCCAAGAAATGATGGCTGGATCATGGAGATCAATGGAAGGTTTTAAAGGGCAGAAGTTGGTGAGTTCAGACTCAGGCAAGAACAGGATGCCCATTTGAGAGAATCTCTACAATCATAAGGGGGAGCAGGGATGGAAATGCAACTTTCAAAGAGGAGTTGGAACCAGGGGTGTAGTGATGTGTTTGGCATACTAAACAATTTCTTCTTTATGAGTCTTTATCTTTATTCATACAAGATCCAAGAAATCAAGAGTTAAAATAGCCTTGTTCTGCAGATCCCAATCCTTATACATATCTAGGACTTTTTTGTATGTGTGGATGTTTCACTAAAAGATTTCATTGCATTTAACAAATGATAGTCGTACAATGTGTAACTAAATAATTATTTTTTCTCACTAAACTTGGTTTCCAGCACCTTACAATTGCCTGGAGAATGAAACTCCTTTTTTCCTTTTTCCTTTTCTTTTCTTTTCTTTTTTTTTTTTTAGTGTGTGTGTGTGTGTGTGTGTGTGTGTGTGTGTGTGTGTGTTGCTAAAGATGAAACCTAGGGGCATTCTGCCTCCAAGCTATACCCCCAATCCTATTTTTTATTTTTATTTTGAAACAGGGTCTCATCAAGTTGTGAAGGACCTCACTCAGTGTCTGAGGCCAGTTGTGAACCTGTGATCCTCCTGTCTCAGCCTCCCAAGTACTGGGATTACAAGTGTGTGCCACCACCTGGTTTTTGCTTTTCTTCATACATGATTTTCATTTCATAATGTTTAGAAGGTTATTCCACCATGGCTTGACATTTATCATCACATTAAACAAGTGAGAAGGAAAAAGACAAAAACATGTAAAGGTTGATTTTCCTTTTCATTAGGAAAATTGAAGGAAATGTTTAAAAGCATAGTATATTATTATTACATATTATTAGAAATGCATGCATGGGTATGTGAGGCTTTAAGAAAGTAAGAGTTTGAAAAACTCAGTTTCTTATAAACAGCATCATTATCATCTAGTCAACCAAAAAGAAGAATATATTTGAGTCAATAACCTGTTGTATGTGTACAATATTTTCAGTATAATGAGCCAGTCCCTGGTCCCCCTTTCTTAAAAGTACTTACCTGTAGGAAGTCCCCAGTGTAAAGCCACAGAAATGATTATTATTCTGAAAATATACACTTAAAAAGGCAAGTTTTGTGATATTATTCAACTCTGAGTTATTGATACCTAAAATAAAACGGCTTACACACTCTGAGAAATTTATTTCTTTTTTGAGCATACCTTCAGGATTGATATGACATCATTACCCTTGAAGAATTTCAGGTATCTAGCATTTTTCATATTTCTACTTCTTCATAACGATGATCTTCATATTAGTAATATAAAATGGGATGTATTCCCTTAATTTACTACTATAGACCAAGTATTAGCTTTCTCTTCCAGAAAGTGTCTATCAAGCCACAAAACAACAGTAAAGTTCGCATTCAGTTTGCTGAGGCTTAGTCTTTTGATGTTTTTACCGTAATGACAGAGTGAGAAATGGAATGTCAGTAAGTGGATGTCAGCTAATATACTGATATGATTATAAAAGAGAAACTAGTTTCTTCTAAAATACTATTTTAATACAAAAAGCACGTGATGTGCTTAAACAAACATATCAAAGTCAATCACTAAGCCAAGAATGGGTAGGAGGGATGGGGAGGGAATGGGGTGAGGATTGGGTAAGGGCTAATTGGGTGATGTGTGCATGGATGTCTCCACAAGTCTTTTATCCCATTAAGATGCATGACTACAATGCACCAATTAAAATAAATAAGTAAAAAAGAACTTAAACAGAAAAAAAAAGCATTTCTACTCAGTTACTTCAAAAGTAGCATAGGCAAACTATCATGAAGGTATAGACCTATTATAATGCTACAAAATAGAACTATCTATGAGGGATGAAACTTACTTCCATATAGAACAACATGGTAGCCACCGACAACATTTGACATTTGAGAAATTATAACATGATTATAATACTTGAGTGACTTGATTTTCATTATTATTTTATTTTAGTTAAATTACATAAATTGACACATGGAGAGAATGATACAAATGGACTGCATAGGTCTAGACTTTTTCAGTAGAGAGATTCCCATGTTAATCATATACCAAATAAGATAAATTTATACTACTTCCCTGGAACAATAAAAAATAAATAAAACAAAAAATTTGGCAGCTATGAAAATATTTTTGTTATAATAACATCCATTTTAATTGACATTTTGCTATATGATTCTGTCATGAATAAAAAAACAAGCAGTGGTTTTAATCATGTTTTTTTTCTTATAGTCAAAACAAAATAAATATTTAGAAGGTATTTTGTTTGTATAATTTTTATATTTTATTTATTTATTTTCAACTCACTTTTTTCAGGTAGAGCTTTGACCCAAATTTACAGAGACTAAGATCATATTCCCAAACACCCTTTCACCTTCTCCTCTCCACTGTAAGATTCTTATATAAATCTGCTGCAAAGGTGACCTGCAAAGCTATAACTTACTAGAATGAGCCCTCAGAGTCTTGCTCAGGATCTGGAGCTCACAATGAAAGATTATTGATGTTTTCAGCAGAAAAGCTGTCAATTAGATGTACAGTTTGCCATAACAGCTCCAGGGTATAACCTGAACTCTTCTGTGAATTTACTGGATCTCTTTTTCAGCCATAGGGCCAAGCACACAACTCTCCATTTCCTTTAGGACATCCAGATGTTCACCGTATTTGGGTATGTGCCAGACACTGGATCACAAACGTGATGCATCTCGGCCTCATGGCATTTTGGAGTTTTAATCTAAATATAAATACTTATTTTTAAAGAATATTGTTTTTTTACTGAATCTAGAGTGATATAAAATCTACGTGAACAACTTAAAATGTATGAAATATGTTAGCATAATTATGGTTACTGATAAATTCTACAACATAGTGATAATGACATTTTTTTTCTTTTACTAAGTTGAGAAAATTGCGATTTTCACTGTTTGCCTTTTGGTAAGATAGAGTGTTTTTTAAAGCAAAGCATTTTCTTCCCACCTCTGCTTCCTTTTTTCTTAGTCACACTTCTTAGTGCACAGCCATCTGGCTCCTTTCTTGTCAGTCCCCTGTAGTTCTTGTTACCAAGGTCACCACTGCTTCTGTCCCTAATTTAAATGGACAGGATTTAGTCTTTATCTTAATTGAAGTCTCTGGATTCCTTCGGAATCCTGCACTGACACCTAGGGAACTTATCAAAGCTGCTGAGTCAGACTGCTTCCAAATTATTTCTTAAGCCTTTGAGACTAAACCCAGTCAACCTTCTGTGCCATGAAAGGATTATGTCTCCATCTAGTTTGCCTCACTCACTAGTTTGCCTCAAAAATTCCCAGAGGGCCAAGTGTGTATGTATTCAATTCTTATGAAAAAACCATCTGTAACATTAATTTTGGCCCAAAAATCTCTCACAGAAATAGCTATCTATACAGTCTCCCAGAACGTGTCTGGAAGGGAACTCAGTCATTTGACAAAACACACTCAGTAGAGGAATAGATACATGACTCAAGTCGGCCTTCTGAAATGCAGTCCTCCAGAGCTGAGGTTATTAAGAGGTTAAGCACACAGCTTGGGAGCTTGCATTGAAGGAATTTAGGACTTGAGGGGCAGGGAGGGAGAGGCAATCACTGCCCACTGGAGGGAGCCTAGAAGAGATTGAAGTCAATACAAAACAAGAAAGCAAAAGAGAAAGTAAGGATACCTTGGAGTTTGAGCCCTGAGATTACCTAGCTCTTTATCTCCTATCTACTATCACAATACTAAAGTAAAAAGAGCCATGACAGATAATTTCTGAGCACTTCTCCCAAACACTTTGTATACTTTCAAATGAATGAACCCCATTTTTCTCCTTTGGTTATATTTCCTGTATTCTGTCTAGAACTCCTGTGCCAGGATCAACAACAATTAAAAATTTTGTATTAACTTAAGATTGCTTTCTTCACTTTCTCTCCCCTTCTTTCTCTGTACTGAAAACTGGTTCTGATTTGAGACCCTGCAGGTATCCAAGACCTCTGGCTTTGGCCAGCACTGGAACCACCACGATGGATTATTCAAATGCAGACAGCAAAGCACACTCCATATTTTCAGAACTCTTTGTCTAGAGTACACCCGAGAATTTGCCTTTCTCAAAACTTGTTGAAAACACCATTTTCAACCATTATGTTTGATCTTTTACACACATACACACACACACACACACACACACACACACACAATCCTGAACTTTTGATAGCCATATATATTAGTCTCTTTATGATGACCCTTAATAGACCTCAAGTTACTGACTACTTTTCATTTTATTCCCTAGTACATAGGGAAAGAAATAAAATTTTTAATATTTGTCTTTAAAACTTTCCTTGTTCCACTTTGATTTCCCAATTATGATCATTAAATGACTGGATAAATATGCCAAAATTCTACTAACATAGATACATGTAATTAAAACATCTTAGGTTATCTTATATGTTGCATGATATCAAATATTTTATAGAAATGTCACAATGCACTCAAGATTTTTTGTTAGCTAATATGCCTACTTCTTGTGATTATCATACAGTCAATGAACATAGTGTACACTTCAGTGAACATATTACATTATTTCCAAAAGATGAGCTGCAAAGGAAGAAATGACTTGATCATGAGATATGAATGTTTTAAACACTATGATGTTACTGTGTAAAATCCTAAGAAAAATTACATGAATGCATGCTTCCATTATTAGTTTCTGAAATTTTATTTTAAATAATATTTACAATATTGAAGATATGTTATAAAATAATATTTAAAAAGATAAATACTTTCAAAATTAAGTTTCACCTTTGATTTTCCATATTCACTTTCTCGCTATTCATAGTTTGAAAATCACTTGGTTGTTTTTTTTTTTACTTAAATTTTCATGGGCAACAAATATATTGTCATATTTGTTAACATTACATATTAGAAATATTATTTTATTTTAATAATAATTTTAAAATTTCTTTGTGCTTTCCCAATTATGTTTATATAAGAACATACATGTATATATACATCTGTACACATAAAAGATATATCAATTTATAGATAGATAATTGATAGATACATAGATAGATGATAGATAGATGATAGGTTTGGGGGAGAAATACACCCTAATTTTTCTTTTCTTGATATTGGGAATTGCACTCAGTGACTTTCTACCTTTAAGCTATACCCCCAATCCTTTTCACTTTTTATTTTGATATAGGGTCTCACATTTGCTAATGCTGGCCTTACACTTGGAATCCTTCTATCTCAACCTTCCAAGTAAAGGGATAACATGCATATATCACTGTGCCCAGCATCTTTCCTATTCATGAAATGTCAAAATTTCCGATAGAAAAGCCATATCTTTTGTTTGTTTTATTCCAAAATTCTTTATTAATTTTGTTGAATAAGTGGCAAAGGCTTACAAGAATGGTCAAATTACAAGAAAAAAACTGAACAATATGGATCAGCTTCAGAGAGAATTCTTCTTTAGACCCCATCTTCCTTGATAAAACTGTGTCTTGGGTTGATTTTTGCCCATTAAACAATGTTAAGTGAAAGTTTTACTATAACAAACAGTTTTCCATTCATTTTTATGTGAATATTGATAATTTGTTAAGAAAATATAATATGAGCTATCTATATATTTTTAGGGTCAATTTGTCTCTAGGATCATTAAATTCCCTATTAAACTACTGATACTCTACTATTATATATGTATGCATATATGTGTATATATATATATATGCATATGCACATATACATATGATATATACATTAATATTTAAGTATATAAATTTGAAGGTAAGAATATCTGGAAAGTACAAATTAATGAGATAATGTTAATTAAATACAAAGAAGTGTGAATTAATATGCACTTGTTTTAAGAAAATTACATTAACTTTAGAATCACTAAGAGATAGTTAAGTAAACACAGAGACTAAAGTTGAAACTCTCTAAAGCACATGATGTACTTAAACATTGAAGTCAACCACTAAGCCAAGCATGGGAATGAAAGATGGGGAGAGAATGGGGTAGGATTAGGTAGGGACTAACTGGGTGATGTGTGCATGTATGTTTACACAATTTTTTATCCCATTATGATGTATGAATACAATGCACCAATAAAAATATTTTAAAAATTGACTATGAAGAATTATCTTGATGAAAAATGGAAAGAAAGATAACTCTTGTAGACAAAACAAAACACTAGAAAATAATATGGAATTTAAACTTTGGAAAAATATAATTTTCTTAATATAAACTTTTATTTTAAAAGACATTTCCCTTTATTCACAATTCTCTGTTGTGCCTGTAACTTATTCATGTAAGAAAACATTGCCAAGCAGCTGTTCTATAATTTGAAGTTCATGGCTCTGGGGCTCAATATATTCACTGTAAGATCTATTAAACATCCTTGCACCTGTGAAAGCTAGACAATTCCAGCCAAACTTATATAGTTTATATATGAAGAATCCAGTATATATATTCAAAATATATCTGAAGTATGTGTTATATGCTTCATATCTAAATTATAAGAGCAGTGCATTTAAAATAATTTTATCTTTTAAGTAATTATTTAAAGAAGACAATTTTGATGTGCACTTTCTTCTAAAAACAACTCACAAGAAATTAAAGGGAGGATCACTATGTAGATTGCATGTTTTGAAGTGTTTCTATACAGCAAAGAAAACTATCAAGAACATCAAAAGAGAGCAGAACTAATATCTAGAATATACAGAGAACTCAAGAAATTCACTTCTAATAAAATAAATGATAAAAATAAAAAATATTATTTGAACTTCATGAAAGAGAAATTCAAATGACAAATAAAATTATAAAACAATGTTCAACATCATTAGCAATCAGAGAGATACAATTCAAAACCACCATGAGATTTTACCCAACTCCAGTTATAATGGCAGTCATTAAAAATACAAACAAATTCTGGTGAGAGTATGGAGAAATGGGGACTCGAAAACATTGTTGGTGGGATTGCAAATTAGTGCAACCACTTTGGAAAACAGTATGGAGGATCCTCATAAGAATGGGAATGAAGCCATGAAGCTGGGATTGGTGGCACACACTTGTAATCCAAGCATTAGGAAGGCAGAGACTGGAGGATGTTGGTTCAGGGACACCTTAAGTTACATAGAAATGCCCTTTACAACTCAGTGAGATCCTGTTTTTTAAAAAATATAAAGAATGCAAAATAGGACCGGTGCTGTAGGTCGGAGGTAGAATGCCCCTGGGTTCCATCCCCAGTACCTAAAAAAAAAAAAAAAAAAAAAAAAAAAAAAAAGGGAATGAACCTACCCTATGATCCAGCAATTCCACTTCTGGGTATCTACCCAAAAGAATGGAAACCAAGCTACTAAACTAATGCATGCATATCTATCTTCATAGCTACACAATTCATAATTGCCAAACTATGGAACCAGCCAAGATGTCCATCAACACATGAATGGATTACAAAACTACTGGATATGTATACAATAGAATTTTATTCAGCCATAAAAAAGAACAAAATTATCTCATTTGATGGAACTGGAGAACATTATGCTAAGTGCCACTAGTCAGTCACAAAAGTAAAAAAGCAGATGCTTTCCCTAATATGCAAAAGCTATGGATAAAACAGTTCATAGGAGAAACTCTAAATGAAGAAGGAAAGATCTTAGGTGAACAAATAGTGCCACTTAAATGAGCAAATAATGCCACTTAACTGAGGAGTACGAAAGAGTTTTAATCATTTCAGTATTAAAGTTTAAATCCAAAATTTGAAATATTATTTTATTCAGATATGGGTAAGACTCAAGGTGCAATTCATTCTGAGACTATCTCTCCATTCATATTTGCACCAAAAAAAAAAAAGGAAAAGGTGTGAATTTTCAAAATGGAATGGTGGGGTAGGCAGGACACTGCTATTTGGGAAGGGTAAAATATGCAAGAAGAAAGAGAAGCAGGTGTGATTAACTGAGCTGCCGGGCCACTTCTCTGTTGTTTTGATTTTCTCAGAACAAAAGTTTATTCTCCACACACCCTCCAGACCTTCCAAAGTTAAAAATAAGAAAGATTCCTCCTCACCTATACGGCCTTATTTCGCTGACAGATATCTGGTAATGTTGAATGAAGTGAACCTCATGGCACCATGTTCCCTCAGCAAGCTCACCGCAGCCTTGCTTCATGGCATTGTTCCTCAAGTGGAGATTAAAAGAAAAAATTACTAAAATAACTGTAAAGCATGTTCAGGTATATTTGAGATTTCATACAATTACTGGCTACTTCTCACATAAACCAACTACATCACAAGTTGAGGGGTGTTCAAAAGGGACTAAAATTAAAAGCAGTTCTTTCTTACCCTCAAAATTTCATTGGATTATATCTTCATAAATTTGAAGACAGCAACTATCTTAAAGATGTTTCACATAATGGGACTGAGAAGTCAGCTTTAATATATATGCTTTTATGAAAATTTTGAAATTCTCTGGTTCTTCACCAGTTTTTCCTATGTTCAGTAATCACTAGAATTATATACACTTCAAGCATGTGAAAAGAGATAATTATGATCAAATAATGTTTAAAAATGTTTAAATATTGAAACAACTTTCCAATTCTGCTTTGTTTTCTCAAGCTCAAAGAAACATGCAAAATATGCTTTTAAAGAAAATTTAAGGATGATTAATATTGTAAAATAGAAACAGTATTATTATCATAGCAAGAGAAAAGTAGACTTTACAAATAAATATTTCATTTCTATAGCTTGGAAATATTGTTGCAATATAGGCTGTAGTCCTTACTTTAATCTTTCAATATATTGGTTGACAAAATGTAGCTCTGAGATACATTGATGTATTGTAACTTACTTCTATTTTAAGGTGAGATTGCTTGAAAATGGGTTATATTCCTTTTGTTACTCATAATTATTTTATTATTGAAGACTCATTTTTATTTTGTGGATTACTTTCTGATAATATTCACTTATTGATAAATGATATTTTTAAAGAATTTACGGAAAGTAAAAGAATAATACGAGTCAAGGAGAAACACAGGTAAATGCTCTTAATCCTATTAATTACATACATGCATCTAAAAGCAAAGACACCAATATTTACATGAATGTTTACAGGCACATATGTCTGTGAACACATATTATACATACCCAAAATAGGTGCATTTAAAACCAAAATAAAGGGGGTTTTGAATATTAACACATTTCATAGCAAGTCTCAGAATCACAGAAGTTTTTGAAAACAAAAAAACCCACAATTTGAATTATAAGATTTAAGTACTATAAAGCAATATTGTAATCAAATTTATAAAACTTTTTTTTAATGTGATGCCTATTAACATAGTTGACAGTTTTTTAGGATTAAACCTCCTTCCTTTAGCCTGAATGCAAAGTATAAAAATCAGTATAATAATTACATTGATTTAAAAATATAATAATATGTACATTTATAGAAAATCATTTTGAAATTAGATATGGCAAGTAAAATAGAGAATCTCAAAATGATATGTATCAATTCCTATATTTATTTGACTTTGAAAATGTTTCTTAATCAATATAAATTACATTAGGACTTCAGCTTGTTTATTTAAATGTATATGACATTTTTAAATGAAAACTATTACTTCTCACTTAACATATGAGCTTTGTTTATGTGTATCTATGGTACTGGGGATCAAACCCAGGATGTTCTACCTCTGAGTTAAATCCTCAGCCTTAAAATTGTATTTTGAAATGATCTCACCAAGTTTTCTAATGTGGCCTCAAACTTGCAATCTTCCTGCCTCCTGTCTCTGCCTCCCAAGTACTGGGATTACAGGTTTGTTTAATCACACAAAGCCAAATTGTATCTTTTTTAGCTGCATTATCATTGAGTAAATGTATACACACACTTTTGTGAGTGTGAGTGTGTGTGTATGTATGTGTGTGTGTGTGTGTGTGTGTGTGTGTGTGTGTGTGTAGGGAGGCAATGTTGCTTGTAAACAATCAGAGAGCAGCACAGATGCTGGGCAAGATCTCTACAAGTAAGCTATAACCTCAGCTCCCAGAAATATTCTTTTACAGCATTAGGCAAAAATTAATAACAGATAAAATCCTTTGGGAATAGAAACTAATATATAAAGGTCTCTAAAATTCACTTTGAGTATTTGTTTTGTCTGTGTGTTATTTTGATGAAAATAAACTGCTGAGGTAACTTCCTATTGAGCTGTGTGCAGCCTGATTGTACTACCACACTGCACACTGCACTGAACATTGGAATTACAGAAGGAGGTTCACATCATCTTATTTATTTGTTGTATGTAATTCTAGAATAGATTCTGCATCTTAAATTTATCATTTGCAAGATGGTGTTAATAATGCATAACCTGAAGTATCATTGAGAACATCATAAGTAATAATATACTTAAAACACTTTTGCAGGAAGTTGTACTAAGGAGATGTGTGTTATGTCTATTTTGTACACTGAAAATACTTGGGGTGTATTCATTTCGAGTCATCCCTCCATGCCAGTCTAGTATGGAGCTGTATTTCTATTTTCTGTATTTCTATCTTCCTAATAAACTTCTTTAAAAAAAGAAAATACTTGAAAATTATAAGCTAAAGCTTGACAATAATGAATTTTTAGGCAACCCTCTTCCTAAATCTCATATATATTTTTGTATGGCTTACTATTATTACTAACAAAGATAGTTGCATTCAGTTAAATGTACACACTACTTGAAAGACACATTTTTCAAGTAGCAGCAAAGATAAAAAAAATGCTTGGTTGTTAATGTTATGAATATTTCAAAATATTTATGATATAACCACTCAAATAAGTTGTATCAGATTTAATATACTATTTTCTTTCTCTGGAGGTGCCATTTTTTTGACGAGAAAGAAAAAAATTAAAAATCTCAGTGAGGCGTGATTTCCCAGTTGAAAATTTGAAAGTGAATAAGCCAAAGCCCAAAGTTCCTTTGGCTGTCCTTTCAAAAAGGACTGTTCATTGTCATTTTATATTCATGAAGCAATCTAATTTAATCTGGAAAAAAGGAAATCTAATTTCTCAAAGGTATAAGAAAACAGATTGTTGATGAGGTTATTTGTACATGAAATATGAACTTTTTTTGGTAAACAGAACAATTCTCATTATCTTTCAACACAATTAAGATGAGTTTTTTTCTCTATATGACTTGCATGACACACACATATGCACAAAATAAAATTATTATCAATGTAATTATCAGACATTTTTATTTTATGATGGCAAAATGAGGAACCTATTAATTTTCAATACTTCTGGATAGTAATGCTTCACTAGTTCTAGACAAACACTTTTGGATATTTATGTAACCTATAATTTCTATGAAACATATACATGAGCTCACAAATTCACCATTTATTCTTATTTGGTGTCATGAAGAATTCCATTTCCCCGACTCTGTAATTTTTTAAATAGATATGATCAGGGAAAAGACAATTATATTGACAAAAATCTTTGTATACTTCCAATTTGGTAATTTTTTGTTGTCAGGCTCTTTATAATTGTTAAATAAATGACTAGGCATAAATTAACATCAATAATTGTTAGTAGCATTTTTATGAGAAATCAACAACTGACTCCTATTGTTTGAGTATATGTTTATTTAAAATGAAAATGTTCAATTTGGGGATGTGCAAACCAGTAAAAGGGAAAGAGATAAAAGTGCTGGGGATGGACCCCAAGGGCATTTGACCTCCGAGCTACACCCCCTGCCCTTTTTTTTATTCTTTATTGTGAAACAGGGTCTCACTAAGTTGCAGAGACTAAGTAGCTGAGGCTGTCCACCAACCGCGATCCTCAGCTTCCCAAATGCTTGTATTACAAGTATGCGCCACCACGCCTGGCTCAGATTGGTTATTTTTAAGTTTCAATTTTAAGTTAATTATTTGAACTCAGGGGCAGTCTACCTCAGAGCTATACTCCCAGCCCTATTTTTATTCTTTATTTTGGAATAGAGTCTCACTAAGTGCCTGAGGTTGGCATAGAACCTGAGATCCTCCCATCTCAGCCTTCAAAGTACTGGATTACAAGAGGGCACCACCATGCCTGGCTTCATATTTATTCTTGTTAGCATTTAGTTATCAACAATTATATAAGGATTATATTTAGTTTCTAAAATATTTTATTAATATGTATATATTTTCCATTATTTGTGAACTTAAAAGTAAAAAAAAAGAGAAATGTGCCTATTTTATTTTTAGGATGCCAGCAAATAGTCATTTGATCGGATTTTAGCTGAAGGGTATGAGTAGAGGAGATGTCTACCTTCCAGGGCATGAAAACGTCCATGTTTGAGAAAAAACATATGACCCATCATTTTTGGTGACTAGCTCACCTTACTTAGTATGATATTCTTTATTTAAACAAAATAATAAAATTATGCTATAAAATTAATTTAAGAGTTTTAATTGACTTACATGTAAATTACTTAGTTTATATTGGAAGTAGTAACTGCAAATAATTTTTGGTAAAGAAATTTGTTTAGAATATCATCTTCTGCATAAATTACACCTATACTGTGAATTAGAAAGTTGATATGTAATAGTCTTAAGTGAAACAAAAAGTCAAGGAAACATACAAAATAACTGGAGTGCATAGGTACATTTAGATAAGCTTTCCTTTTTCTTTTCATATTGTCATAACCTGACCTTAGAAAATCATTTTTTAGCATTTTGTTTTTCATAGAAACTTTCTATACAAGTTTTATTAGATTACTTAATGTGCAGGAAAGAAATATTTCCTATGTGCAGTTCATTCTTCTATACTACTATTTTTGAACAAAGAAATTTTCTCTGACATGATTGATATATTAGGGAACACTTTGTGCACAGAGCCAATTGCACATTTGCTTGTGTGAAATTTTATCTGCCAGGACTAGGTGAACAGAAAAAATTGCACCCTGTAGAATCAAGCCTTCTAGGAACAAACAAATGCACCTCCTCCCCAAAACAAACACACTCACATGCACACACACACACACACACACACACACACACACACACATCTCAAATGTCTACTAGTTCCAGTTCATAGTGTGTTTGGAGCCATACCATTTAATCCATTTCAAACTTGATGCTGCAAATTCCCTCTTGATTTTAGATAAACTTTATATTATCACTTCATAATAATAGTAGGTTACAACTCTTCTGACAAACAGAAACAAATTTTAGGGCTTCTTTTTTTAAAGTAAAGCACAGTCTTAATGTATGCCATTTTTAATATGATCCACATAAAAAAGTAAAAGGCAATACTTTATAATATTTATACATTTCCTAGCCATTGCACATATGCATTTTATTGCATTTTATGATATTCTAAAATAATCTTTCCTAAGAATCCTCTTTATAATTGAACTATTTGTAAAGTGACCTACACATCTATCATTATACTCCCTCCCAATACTGTACACATAAACTCTGGAGGACATATTCAAACCATTGTAGTCTTCCCCTGGTCCCAAAATGTGGTCCTATTTATAATCAAAATGCATTTATACTATCCCAATAGCTCTCAAGTCTTAGCTTATTCCAGAATCAGCTTTGAAGTGTAAGTCCAAAGTGGTATTTCATTGTCATATAAATGAGAATTAAGGTATGATTCATCTCAGCAACTTAGTGAAACTTTCTTTCAATATTAAAAAATTAAATATGGCTGGTAATCTATCTCAGAGTTACAATGACTCAATGACTGTGAGTTCAATTCCTAGTCCAAAAAGAAACAGAAAAGAAAGAAGGAAGAATCAGAGAGAGGAGAGAGAGAGAGAGAGAGAGAGAGAGAGAGAGAGAGAGAGAGAGAGAGAGAGAGAGAGAGAGAACTGTGGAGCAGGCATATGGCAGATTTATTTTTCAAGAGGGAGAAGTAAGCGAAATAAAAAAGAACAAGTCCCAAGCCAAGGGTCAAACACAACAAGGTAAACAACACTAAAACTTAAGGTTTGAGGCTAATCTTCTTTGGCTTCATGATCTACCTTGAAGACAGGGTAGATTGGTGATTGGTATCCAAGGTTTCAAATAACTATGCTCTTCTGTCTTTTTTGGACTCAACATACACGGCAGTATCATAGAGTCTTCTGCCTGCAGCGCCCTCAGGCTGGTGATGCACACTAGTGACTACAACTCTGGGATCTCTTGGCTGGCTCCAATCCCATGACTTGACTCCACTAGACATTGCCCTAGTCAAAACAGTCTGTGGTGGCTCTGCCATGCATCTGCAATCTTGCATGCTGTGCAGCTGCTGCATTAGCAGTGCATGAACATTAGAACGAACACAGTTTGGAATGGCACCCAGCTGTGCACCTGGCAATGCTTAAGGCACAACTCTGAGAAGTGTGAGATAAAATTGCAAAAAGAAAAGGCCAGAAGTAACACTAGAAAAGAGCTTGGATATCTCATGAACACCCTGGTTTCTCTCTCACAACTGTTATACCTTTAAATACTTAATATTTGATCCTGTGATAGGAATGGAAACTGAAAAAAATCTCTGAAATTTTGGAGTCATTATCCCGTTGTCTTGAGAAATATCACCTGGAACCTTTCAAGTCATAATAATTTTGTTACAAAACAGTCACCATTATCTCTGTAGTATTTATGGTGATGTGTCTTCCCCTCAACTTCCGTTGCCTTTCCCTTAAAATTCTCAGCTTGTTTTTCTCAGCTTATTTCACATGAATGAGGAGATCACCCCTGTTCTCTTTAATATGGTACTCTGTTAATGTATTTAATAAATCTACCTGCTTAGCCAACTTTAGAAGACCAAAATGCCAGTCAAAATGGCTTAACAAGATATTTGGCCACTGTCCCAAGGCTGACCACCTTGTTTCACATCCACTTTAGGCCAAATGTCAACATGGTTACTCAAATAAGTTCAGGCATCTATTCACATAAAAGGTAGAAGGACCCAGACATTTCTCTGAGGTCTCACCTGTGGGATGGATGAATTGCTCTGCCCAGGACCATTTGTTTCAATTAGGACCCCAGAGAGGCTGCTGACAGGACCTTCCAGCTCTACACTGCATGTAGCAGTTCTCCCTGGTCTGCTGCTATAGAGAGTGTTTCTTCCTTGATATTTCATTACTTTATGTTTTTCATTGTTTTCTTATATTGACCTGGGACATTCTCATATGAAATTTTCTTGTAATTTTTATTATATGAGCGTGACTTCATTTTTTATCATGGATCCAACTAATCTCTTAAACATGATGTTTTTAGTCTTTCTGTGAGTGGAGTGGGCATTTAAAAATCTATATATTGTTTCCCTTTTGATTATGAATCCTATCTCTAAGTTTTTTCCATATTTTCACTATTAGTTAAAATTAATTATACAGCCTCCTCAAGCTTTGCTGATGAGAGGCATCTTTCACCAGATATCATTTAGTATTTGTAAATTCTTATCTGTAGCCAAAGGTAATAGTCCAAATTCAGTCCCATTCTTTGTGGCTTCGTAACAAAGATTTACAATATCTCCATTATCAATAGCTTATTCCTAATTTTTGTAAAATCTAGTCAAAAAGATATTAATGCAGCAGGGCATGGTTGTGCACGCTTCTAATCCCCATGCTTGGGAGGCAGAGACAGGAGGATCGCACAGGTTCACAACCAGCCTCGCTGGCTTAAGAGACCCTGTTTCCAAATAAAAATATAAAATAGGTCTGGGAGTGTAGCCCGGAGGAAGAAGGGTTTCCAGGAACCCCAGTACCACACAAAAAAATTAATGCCCATATTTCTATAAATAGTTTTTTCCTTTACTATCTAATCTCAAAGACATATTAGATCTTCCGCATACATCTCTTCTACATTTTAAATTCACCATTAATTCTTTTTTTTTAATCTTAATGTAAGTTTTAACTATCCTGCTTTTCCATATTCTCCCAGCTTCTACCCATTACCGAGCTCCAAAGTAGCTTCTCTATTTTCGGGAGTTTGATATTGCAGTATCCCAGTATTCTGTCACCAATTTCTGTCTTATTTTCTTTAGACTGCTAAAATAAGATTCCTAATAACGCATAACTTAAAATGAACATAAACCTATTCTGTTATAGAGGCTTATGTTTCTAGAGGATGAGAAATCTAGAATCACAACGCAGCATCTGGCAAAGGGGCTTCTTGCTGATTCATGACATTGGTGAATGGCAGAAGAATAAGAGCATGAAGCTACTCAGAAGCTCTTTCTGTGATAACAGTAATCTATCCCTAAAGGCTTCCTACTGAGGCCTACATTCAAACACTGCTGCACTGACAGGTCAGTTTAGAAGATATAAATGATAGAAGACACGTTCAAAGCATCAAATCGTAACAATGTACAAATATTGCTGTCATCATTGTTAGGTTTATTTCCCCTCTTTGGTGAGTGCCACTGAAAATGTTTTTTCAAGTCGTTTCTCAGCATATTTTCCTTGTGAACAATTTTACATAGTGGAGTAATCTTCAAGAAAACAAAAGCATAATAGAAAAGAACAAACTATGTGCGTGATTGATTTTATCTACATAAATACCATAGAAAAAATGCATATCATCCATTATATCTTCAAGAATTTGGCTAAGAGGATGTAATGTAAATCAAAATATGATAGTAAAAATAAAATAGTACTCTTTACTTTAAAAAATGTAATGATAATATCTTAAAGCTTTTAAAGCTGATTGTCTTCTCATGCTCAGGTCCTACATTTTGTCACTGTGTCAAAAAAGACTCTTCTTTGACACATTTCTGTTCAAGGTTGACTGATGGGAATACACTTTCTTATACTCTCAATATGAAATTCACAATAGGCACCTGTGTAAGAAAGTAAATAATCGCTAAGGAAATGTGTGATATCAGAACGAAGAGTTTGCAGAATTTATGATAAAACCAAATGCAAATGAAATAGAAAAACTAGATAAAAATCTGAATAATATGTAAATATAAATAATATAGGGTAGGTGAATACATTTATTTCATCAAAGTAATTTGATTCTAAGACTAAAATAATATCATCTTAAGAGAAGGAAAAGGCAATACTAGAAACAATTATTTAAATTGTTGAGGAAAAAGACAATTATTTAAGCTACTAAGCAAAGGTATGGGAATGTAAATCAGTTGCAGAGCTTTTTTCTATACAGGTCCCAGAGTTTAATCTCCTTTATAGCAAAAACAAGTAAGTAAATAATTACTGTGCAGAATCATGTTTTAGTAAGACACTTAGAAATCTAGCAAGATAGTATTTTTAAAAAGAAAAATGTAGGAAGGGCTGAAGGTGTAGCTGAGAGATAGAATGCCCCTGGGTTCAATTCCCAATAATACAAAATAAAAAAATACATTTAAATAATTTATGTCTACATATGATCTTCTTTTTAATATTATATCATTAAATAATTCATTTATAAATTCTGAATTTCAAAAAAATTCTAAATGAAGATCTTTACAATGTCCATCAGGATGTTGTATGTACAAAATAGAATCTTAATTACATACTACTGTACTTGTTTCTTCATTAAAGATATTTTAAGATTTGAGCAATATACTGTCTGGGCTAGGTCATTCTAAGTTTCTAAGAGGTGGCCCTGAGTTGCCATTAGTGTCTATCATATTTCTACCCTATACTCCTTAAAAAAATTTGTCTTTTTCTCATTCTGGTTTCCACCTAATCCCACGATGTTTGTAATACCTCATACATTTCAACTTTGGCCAACTATGGGTACTGTAATTTTAGCTCTTAGCTCAATTTAAAAAAAAAGAAAATATGGTGAATTTTATTTTATAATTATCCACATTTACAAGATTAACTTAACATACCATATAATCTCAGTATGTAATTCTTATTTATACAATGATAATATATCACATATTTATATTTTGTGATTAATTATTAGAGGAAATTATTATGTTTTGAATTTTAAAAATGAAGCATTGATCCAATATAAAGTTCTACAAATGTGCTTCTGGGTCAATGTCTTTATGTAATATTTTTCTTATTCCTGAACCATAAAAAGAAAACACATAATAATTTCTGTTATTGTTGTTTTCGCTAAAAGCTAAAACTTAAAAAAGAAAATCTATAGTATATTAATTGTGCCTAAGAACATACAAATTCTGAAATGTATTAAGTTATGAAGTGATGATATTCATATTTACCAATATGAACTTCTCGTGCATTTTCACAATTAAAATGTAATTTTTGATATGTTATAACGTTAAAACTTTCGATTAACTTTTGAATTTATCTTTTAAAAGCTGCACAAGATAAATTGAAATGACCTTTTGTTATATAAATTTGTAGCTTTCTGCAGAAATCAAAAGAAGAATCAAGTTTGCAATTTTTATTATTGTTATCTAGCTAATCTCCATGCAATCCAAAATTCACTAAGCAAATACTCTAATGGATTAGAAGAGAATGGCTGTTGTGGAATAGTTTACAATTGTACCAAATATCCTATAAAAACATGTTAAATATGCAGAAGGTAGGGAGTAATCAGCATAGAAGAAAGATTTAGGTAATGGAGGAGAAACCTAGTGAAGCAAGGGGAGAGGAAGGCTGGGGGGCAAGGAGAATTAATGAAAGAAACACTTTCTATAGATATTATATGATTATACAAAACTGCCAATGCCAATCTCAGTATCACATGTAGGGAGGCAGAGGGAACTGAAAAGGGGTGGAGAAAGCTCTTATATTTACATAAAAATACTTCTTAAAGAGCTCATTTATTAATATTCAGGGTTGATAGAGTGGACTCATCATGGTCATAATCCCAGAAGTGGATAAATTCTTTATAATGTATTTACACAGTAGGGTGGGGCTGGAGAAAGTGGTCCCTAGATGTGTGGCCTTGGGGGTTATATGTGGTTTCTCCTCGCCCTATTAATCTCTTGTTTCCAGCTTCCATGATGTGAGCAGCAAGTCTATGTCCTCTCCCTCTCTCTGCCTCTCGCTACCAAACAATGAGATCTGGAGTCTCTAGTCTCACATAAATTGAACCGGAAACAATAAGAACATAAATTTTCTTTCCTCTAAGTTATATGGTCAGTTATTTAGATTATGGCTGTGAGAATGATGACTAGAACAAGAAAATGGCAACAAGGAGGTGGAGTTAATGCTATATCTAAGTCTGACTGTGTGGACTGTGACTCTTTGAAACAGGTTTGTGAGAGGAAATTGGAAGGGCCAGCATGTGGCTAGAAAGGTGGATGTTAGGGAGTATGAGAAGGTAATTTGGGATAGCAAAAAGGACGCCATAGGAAAATGGAGTAGAGGCCCTGTGTGTTACACTTTGGCACATAACTTATACACATTTTGCCCATGTCCTAAAACTTTATATGAGTCCAAATTTCAAAATTATGGGCTGAATAAACTTGTGGAGGAAATAGAAAAATATTCAAGCTACATTATGGATATTGATGTCCATCTTTAGTTTGCCATTGTATATTGGATGTATGTAACTTACTTTTTATTTTAATCTTCATTGCATTTTACAGAAGTCCATAAGTGTTCACCTTGAGTCTCAGAGACTGTAGACTTTGGAAATTTTCAGTGATATTGGAACTGTTACGATTTAGAAAAATTCAGGGGAGGGCTAAATGTATTTTGCTTTCTGAGCTGGGCATGATCTCTTTAGAGACCAAGAGTGGAATGTTAGGTATAGTTAGATACAAAATGACCCCTAAAGAGCACATTTCCTTTTTTTTTGGGGGGGGGTGGTACTGGGGTTCCTGGAAGCCCTTCTACCTCCGAGCTACACTCCCAGACCTATTTTTTTATATATTTTTATTTGGAAACAGGGTCGCTTAAGCCAGCGGAGCTGGTTGGCTCCGAACCAGCATGATCCTCCTGTCTCCGCCTCCCAAGCGCAGGGATTACAAGTGTGCACCACCACACCCTCAAGAACACATTTCTTAATATTCAGAGTTGATAAAGTGGAATCATGAGTGTTACAATTACATAAGTGGATACTTTTTTGTAATGGATTTACCTGTGTGGTACACAATATGTAAGTAGGTGGGGCTGGAGGTAGGTCCCTGGAAGTATGGCTTTTGGGATTATATATGGTTCCTCCTCCCCAAGGCTCTCTTATTTGTGGCTTCTATGATTTAAGGAGCACAGTACATGAGCTCTCTTTTTCTCTGCCTTCTACCACCATGTCCTGAGATCCAGTCTGTAGTTTCACATGAACTGAACCTTAAAATGTAAGGAAATTAATCTTCTTCCTCTAAGTTAAGTGGTCATATATTTAGATTATGGCTGAGAATGTTAACTGGAACAGAAGCTCACAAGGTGTTGTGTGCATGTGTCATTATCATTCTGAACTGCATTATAATGTGGTACAATGTACCAAAACAAAGTATACTTAATTTATTGTACAATAAATAAATAAAAAGAAAACAGACAAAGTACATAATATTTAGAAAATTCATGCCTGTTTATTATATATTATATTTGAGTAATAGGTGGAATATATATTGTTATATATTATGAAATATGTTATATATATATATATATACATATATATATATATATGACAAAATGTGAAAACCTAGGATAATGCAACAAAAGCAGGCCAATATATTTACTCTCCTGTGATACATTATCTTATGAACCTCAGACTTGTCTGTGTGAAAATGGGCCTTGATCAGTGTCAAGATCATGTGTCAGGATACAGAGAAGCAATGATTGAACCTAGGCTTTGTGAACTTCAAAAAACATTGAGTGTAGCTCTCTCCTATTAAAGGGAACTGCTGGGAATAAAAGCAAACTGAGCAGAAAATGTCAAAAGGGACAAAAGAGGGATAAAATGTAAAACAGTCTGACAGTGGAAAATGTCAGGAACTCTCAAATTGTTTCAGATCATTTTGTTGAGTGTTTTCTGAAAATGGCATAACTGAGCATTAAACTTCAAAATCTATCCTGCTTTACAAATCTTTTAAAATCACAGCATGATTAAAATTACACAAACAGGCCAATTTGAGTTTGATGATGCATGCCTGTAATACGAGTACTTAGGAGGCTGAGACAGAAGGATCACAGGTTTGTAGCCAGCCTAGTACCTTAGCAAGGCTCTCTGCAACTTAGAGAGACCCTATTTCAAAATAAGAATAAAATAAGTTTGGGAGTATAGTTCAGAGTAAAGATGTCCCTGGGTTCAATCACTACTACTACAACAAAAATTAATTAATTAATTAATTAAGAAGAAAACAGGCCAAGTGCATGACCTTAATAAAATGCATGCCTATTTATTATATTTGAGTAAGGTAGAATTAGAAGCAGATACTACATTTATGGATGATTAAAATACACACAATTATATGCTCAAAAAACAAACAAATTTTAAGTTCAAATTTCAAAATTTACTGATAAGATTTGAGAAAATTTATCATATACATGAAGGAAACATAAATCAGAACTACTCATAAAATGATTGTACTCACTTTTGTAGCTAGAAATAGAAGCATAAAAATCTCCATTTTATAAATTAAGTTTAAATGAAAACTAAAAAGAATAAATAGTGCCACTAAAAATGTCTTAAGAGAAATTAGTAGCATTTTTATTATAAATAAGGATACAGAAAAATACAATGTATTTGAAACAGTATAAAATAAAATATGTAATGAAAAAATAAATATTTTGGAAGAGAGAAACTGAAAATAAACAATAAAATTATTAAATTTTAATTTAGATTTTAAATATAATTTTATATTTAGTTATTAAATATAAAATAATAAAATTATCAAGAACAAATGCTAAAATTTAACTAAAAAATGTTAAAAATTGAATGTAAATGTTGAAAGGGCACACCAAATTCTTTCCAGGCAGGGAAAAAAGATCAAATAATTATAAAAGTAAAAATGAGACAATCAAAAATTAGCAGGCTATTTTGCTTTTCAACATTGTTAACTCATGCCAAAATACAATGAAGTAAGTTATTTATTTTTTCAAGTTTGTAATTTTTTAAATTGGTGCCTGATAATTATACATCTTGATGAAATTCAGGGTGATAGAGGCATAGAATGACAAATTTATGTCATTTGTAGGAAAATGGATGGGACTGGAGAAAATTATGGTAAGTGAGTTTAGTCAATTACAAAATGTGAACTATCAGATGTTCTTCCTCATATGCAGAAACCAGAGAAAAACTGAGACACAGGAGGGCCTCTAGACAAAGGAGAAACCTTACTGGAGTGAAGGAAGGGACCTAATGAAGGAGATGGGATGTTCTCTGAAGAGAAAAGCACTTCAGTGGACTTGACGTACATGTACAAACTTCTCAATTCCAATCACTGTGCCCAGCACAGAATGGAGGGAGGGAGGAGTAGGGCTGGGATTGGGAGAGATCTCAATGAAGCAAATTATTTATAATATTCAAGAAAATAAACAGTGAATTAAAGACACATTCAAGCATACAATTTTAAAGACCACAGACAAACTAAAGTGTTTAAAATTAAATATTATAATAATATCAGCATATATTTCTTGTTCAAACATTACTCTGTGTTGTCTAAGGTTTTTTGGTGAATGAGATTTAGGATTTAAGTCAGTGAACATAGAATAAAGCCTGTTTCTCTCCAAAGTTTGGTGGGCTTCTTTCAATCAGTTGAGGGAATATAAAAACAAAACAAAACCAAATAAAAATCTCACCTGAATAAGAGAACTCTTCAGGACCTAGTCTTTAGTCTTGACCTGGATAATTATTCTCAATGGTGACCAGCCTAGCTGACTGACACAGCATTAAACTGGAGATATAGCACTGGCTGCTTGGGGTTCCAGCTGCGAACTCACCCAGCAGATTTCAAAATTGTCAGTCTCCATAATTGTTTAAGCCAACTCTTTATAATAGTTTTTTTTATACAAATCTTACTGTTTTTTGAGAACTCTACTATTATCAATTCCAAATAAAAGAGAGTAATTCTTTTTAAAAATTCATAAAATATTCGCAAACAAATAAAGAAAAACAGGTAGTGTCTTAGTAAAAAATGTAATAATCATCGAATATAGAACATCATTGAGAAAAATAAAACAATCAATAAAGACTTCCTCAATCATAACATTTAACATATTAAATAGAAAGGAGCCATATTTGCAAAAAATGTTGGAAGAAGACCACAAGAGAAGGGGTAAGATTAAATATTTCCCTGAAATTACAAAAAATAAATCACTTTAACTTTTTAGGTACAAAGTATAATTGTACATCTTAAATAGTATAAAGGAATGAGTCAGGGACATAGATGATAAAATGGGAGTAATGGGAAAGGTCAGAGAGCAGAATTCACTAAATATTTAAAAAATAATGTTTTACATAATATTTATGAAGTTAAAATAAGAAAAAAAAAACAGAAACAAGTAAATAGCCCATAATATATAGTGGGCTGGATAGGAGCAGTAGATGGACAGAGAACTGAACATTGAATTGTTTTGAAGGTAAAATCAATCATAACTGTGAATAATTAGCTATAAAATTAAAAGTAAATCAAGAATGGTATAGACAGGTGCTTAAGAATTTGTGTGGCATTGGAAAGGATCAAGACATCTAGGACTTAGAACAGTTAATAAAGTCTTCAGAAGAAGGTACAGAAACAAAACCGGGAGGACTAATAAAGAGTAGGAGACAATTATTCTAGATAAAAAATAGTATATATACTCCAAACAGTCTCACACACTTAGTGGGGCCCTCCACAACTTAGTGAGACTCTGTTTTAAAATAAATAATAAAAATTGGGCTGACGATGTAGCTTGGAGGTAGAAAGACACAGCACCATACACACACACACACACACACAAAAAAAAATATTATGTATAAATATCCAATGGCTAATATCAGAAAAAATGTTAACCATTCTGCTACTAAAAATAAATTTGTTAATAAATAAGGCAGAAAAAATTATCAGGAGCCAGGTGATGAAGGTCTATATGGGGCATATTAAAAAGCTGGAAAATGATTGAAAAAGTTAAAATAGCTCATAAAAGTCATTAATCTTAGGGATAATATGATAACATTTGCTTTTCACAAGATCACAACAGCTGCCCATTTACAAAATAAATAAATAAATAAATAAATAAATAAATAAGAGAAAAATAATCCTGAAAAAAATACATGGCCGATCATGTTTTGAAGAAACTGGGTAGAATAATGGTGATGCAAACTAGGGTGAAGAATAGATTTGACTTAGGACTGTGGAAAATTTAAAAACTGTAGGTTTTTGTACATGATAAATGTCATGGTGGTTTATAAATAAAATTCTCTATTAGTTTGCTATTCATAATGGGGGTTTATAGGAAAAAAGTTTATAGTCTTACACTTTTAAATTGAAAGTACAATTGCAAATCATAGCAATCAGAACAATTGGGATGACTGACATGTTAATAACTCCTGGATATGAACACTGAGCTTATAAAAATTTATACAATTTGTTCTTTTTTTCAGTGTTTGCTTTTAAATTTTTGTATAAATCTTTTAAAATACAGTGTGAAAAAAAAACCCTCTAAGTACATAAAGTAAGTGTAGTGATTGTGTGTCTTATGTACTGATAGTTTTAGGAGTGGTTGGTTGGGCATTTTCTTCCATGCATTTGCAGCAGAGTTCTGGGTTTTTGTCTTGAAACCTCCTAATAACATCTGCAAGGTTAAGACAGAAGAAGGCCTGCAGTGGGCCTGAAGGCAAGACGAGAAGGTGCTTGTCCACGCTGTGCAATGATTCTGCTGCCTGCATTGATTATGTGGGTGGTTCTTCAGAGGAAAAAAAGCCTTGGAGGAGTTGGAAGTAAGGAGTTTTTCTAATCACAGCAACAGCAGTAACTTTCAATTATTTTTTTAAGATTCAGAATCATGAAACTTCCTGATAACTTTCTCTAATTAGATAAATGATATTTTAAAGAACTGAGGACTATTGAATCTGTGTATTTATGTTTAAACTGTTGCTTCATATTTTCTTACCAGCCTGCAATTAAATAAATAAGAACATCAGTGTAAACAAAGTTATTGGCTTTTGGAACTCTTCAAAATAACTGTTATTACTGCAGTGTTTTTTGGATATAATAAGAGATAGGGTATCTGTAAAGTATAATTTGTAAAGACCTAATTTTTAGTTCTTTCTACCAGAGTACAGTAGAGACAGGAGGTTAGATATAATATAACCATTAAATAAAGAAAAATATGTCTTGAAGTGTTGCATTTTCAAAAAATTTAACCCAACATAGTGGTGCACACTTGTAATCACAGTACTTGGAAGACTGAGAAAGGTGGATCTCAGGTTCAAGGATATTATCAGTAAATAATGGGGTATCATCAACCTAGTGAGACTCTGCTTCAAAATTTAAAAAATAATTTAAAAAAAGACTGGTGTTATAGATTTGAGGTAGAATGCCTTCTGGCCCAATCCCCAGTAACACACACACATGCACACACACACACACACACACACACACACACACACATACACATACACATATATATGCACACACACATTTGCACATAAATCTATTATTTTAAGGAATAAGGGGGAGATTAAAAGGTATGTGTAAAAGCATAAATTTTATTTATATAAACATAAAAAACATATATTTTATAGAGATGGATTTATTTCTACTTATAAATGCAAGAAATAAATCTGTAAACAAAAGCTTAAAGTTAATTAAAATAATATTTTACAATTGCAATATGAAGGTATAAGAATATAAACACTTTAAACAAAATATTCTTTTTGTATTTTTCTGAAAGCAAATATAGCCGGGCGTGGGGGCGCACACTTGTAATCCCTGTGCTTGGGAGGCTGAGACAGGAGGATCACACAGGTTCGAAGCCAGCCTCAGCTACTTAGTGAGGCTCTCAGCAACTTAGTGAGACCCTGTTTTCAATAAAATATAAAATAGGTCTGGGAGTATAGCCCGGAGGTAAAAAGCCTCTGGGTTCCACCCCCCCCCCCCGTACCACCAAAAAAAAAAAAAAAAAAGAAAGCAAATATAGATGATTGGATGAAAGCTCCATTTTTGACTAAAATATAACTGATATAATACTAGGGAATAAATTATACTAATACCTACTAAGTATCTAAAGTTAAAAAAATTTGGTGCATTGTAGTCATACATCTTAATGAAGTACAAGGTGGTAGAGGCATACATGCACATATCATCCAATAAGCCCTTACCCAATTCCCTGCCGCACTCCTTCGTAAGTTAAAGCTTCGTGAAGTGGTTCTAAAAGAAAAATAAGCAAAATAATGATGATTTTTGCTTTACAAATATAGATGGGATATGAAAAAACAGGAGGAACTTTTCTAGTTTGATCTTTTACAGACTCATGAATGAGTAGTAATTGTGAATGTGCGATCTCTTCCTACTCAAACTTGGCCTGACATGGTGGCCTCAGACTTCCAGCTGCAAAACTATGAAGAAATGATTTTATGTTCTTTGGCCCATCAAGTCAGTGACACTTTCTTATGGAAGCCTTATCAAACTAATATGATTTTTAGAATAATATATATATTAAAACTATATATAGTTAAAAAACAGTAGAACTGAATTTTAATTATTGAATTTTTTTCTCAGGATATATCAATATTTTAAACTAACAAAAAATATAATGCAGTTAAATATTATAAAGCTCCAAGGAATAAAAATCAATATTACATAGCATTAAAATTCATAAGATTTTAAAAATTCAGCTCCAGTTATTTAAAATTAGCTCAGTCAAATATGAGTGAATTAAAGATTTATTTTAGTTTAAGGTGTCAAAGATTTCTGTCCACGGTTGGCTAGCTACATTGTCTTGGGCCAGAGGTAAGACATAATGTCACATCCCAAGACTGTAGGAGAGGAAAATATCTTTAGCTCATGGAATCTGGGAAGCAGAGAGAAAAAGTGTGAACAAGAGAGACAGACAGACAGACAGACAGAGAAAGAAACAAGAGCCAAGATATAGTCCCAACTCCCTGTATCTTAGTTTCACCGTCCACAGCTTTAGTCACCACCAATAATCCACTTAGCTTTACTTCCCAAGATCTCTACATCTGAATATTGCTGCATTGGGGAGCAAGTCTTCAATATAGGAGTCTTTGGAGGAATTTTTATATGCAAGCCATAGCATAAGAAAAATATCCAATTCAAATGTTACTCTGCAGCTGTTTGTGGTGGTGCACCTTTGTGATCCCAGTACTTGGGAGGTTAAGACAGGAGAATCTTAAGTGTCTCATCAATGTAGTGAAACTTTCAGTAACCTAGCAAGACTTGTCTAAAAACAAAAAAAATAAATAAATAAAAAATCTAGTGTTAACTGCAGACATAGACTGACCCTGGGTTAAATTCCCAGAACCAAAAAACAAAACAAAAACATTGATATGAAAAGAAAATATATATATTGCTACTTAAAGATTTATTCTCTCTCATGCTTTTTTGGTTGTTTTTATTTTAGTCTTCATATGCAAACAATTTGTTTCCATATATGTAATGAATACAATTAATTATAGAAGCACAATTCACAATAGCCAAATTATGGAGTCAGTGTATTGTCCATTAACATATGAATGGCTAACAAAATTGCAGTTTATATACACAAAGGGATTTTATTCAGACTTAAAGAACAAAATTATGTCATTTGCAGAAAAATGTATCAATCTAGAAAATATTATACTTTGTGACATCAGCTAGTCTCAGAAAGTCGAGAATCATGTTTTCTTTTATATGTGGAAGCTAGAGAAAAAGGAAGAGAAAAAGAAAAAGAAAAAAGAAACTTATCTAAGTGAAAAGAGCAATCAGCAGAATACTTTACGAGAATTTGAGGAGAAAAGTGACTAGGAGAAAAGGGAGAATTGATGATGTTAAAAGCACACATAATGCTATGTCTTAAAATGACGATAACACTTAAAATCTCATTAACATGTGTAGGAAGGAGTGGGTAGCAGGGTGGGATGCGGAGGAAAACAAAACAAATGCTGTGTGTGTGTGTGTGTGTGTGTGTGTGTGTGTGTGTGTGCATGTATCACTTTGAAACTCATTATGATGTATAATTACAATGTACCAATAAAAGGATATCAATCAATAAATAAAATGCTCCCCAAAATAAAAATAATAATAAAAAGATCACATCCAGATTTAAATTTAAGAGAATCTAAGATGACTGGATAGAATAGGGTCAAGACATATAACATGTCATTCGAGGAAGTTAATATATAATATGAACATATTTTATACTGTAGAGAATATTTTATTTTTCAGAAAATATGAAGAAACAAATCAAGTAATAAGCAAAAGAAAATTGAACATGGACATAAAATTCCAAATATAAATCTAAAATAGTTTATAGAAGAATGTATGAGTGACTTATTAGAACTTTTATCCTGAGTTGACAAAGAACCCAGAGTAAAACAGAAGTTAATGATGTATAAAACTACTTAAAGAAAATTATATAACTTACATTTAATATTGAAAGAAAAAAATAAAAATGGAAAGAAGCTAACTCATTCTTTTTATTACTTAAATAAATCAAATTAACAATATGTTGGGTAAAATATCAGTAGGTATTAGGAGAAATAGAGACGTAAATATATCAAAGAATATTAAAATTCTATCATATTTTTGCAAATACATGTTCAAAACCTACATGAATGATAAGAAAAACATAATAAAGAATAAAGATTTAATTTGTCAATATCATATTATAAATAATTTATACTTCTGAATATAAGAATTTTAGCCGGGCGTGGTGGCACACGCTTGTAATCCCCGCGCTTGGGAGGCGGAGACAGGAGGATCTCGCAGGTTCAAAGCCAGCCGTGCTGGCGTAAGAGACCCTGTTTCAAAAATATAAAATAGGTCTGGGAGTGTAGCCCGGAGGAAGGAGGGCTTCCAGGAACCCCAGTACCACCAAAAAAAAAAAAAAAAAAAGAAAAAAAAAGAATTTTAGTAAGATGTCTGGCTAATTAAATGCTATATTTATGAAAATTTACAGTGCATACAACTTTTTGGTAGGAAATTATTCTTCTTATATTTGACAAAGACCTAATTGGATATCAAGTGCATCCATCTGAAGGTAGAATCTATACTTAGAGCCATTAATTGTAAAATACTTAAATAAATCATGGTGTAATTATACAGTAGAATAAAATGCATTCTTCAAATATAATATTATGTTTTATGAATAAAGATATAAAGAAATACAAAAGTATGATATATGTAGATACATCTATAAATCCACATCATATATATGCATATATTCACTACATGGATTGATACAAAAAAGTTTTTATGAAAGAAAGAAAGCTTTACATTTGAATCCTTTCTTCCCCTTTATGATAAATAAATAAATAAATAAATAAATAAATATATACACACAAGCATAAGACATTTTAAATATATATAATTAATATATAATATATAATTATATAATTAATAAGTTATATATATACAAAAGCGTTAGACATTTTAAATAATGCTTTAAAGTGGCATAAAAGTATATGAAATTTTAATACTTCTCACATTTTTTCTACTGCCAGTTTTCCCAAATTGTCACTATACATGCATATATTTAAATATTATTATTTAAATATTATACATTTTTAAAATGGAAAGAGTACATTTTAAAATAAGAAATATTCTGAAATTATTTTCATAACAATCGCTGTGAAGTATAAGAAGAGAAGGCTTTTGGATAATGCTATGTACTGAATTACATCTACCCATAATTTATTTTCTGAAGTTCCAAACTATAGAACCTCCAAATGGTACAGTATTTGGAAATGGATGCTCTAAGGAAATAATATGAGTGGACTCTACTACAGTGTGGTAGAAGTCTGCATAGAAAGAGGCTATTCAGATACAGGCATGTACCTATCCAGAGTACTGACTGTGTGAGGACACAGCAAGGTGGTCATCTTCAAGTCAAGGGAAACGGTCTCAAAAGAAAGGACCTTGCTGGCATCTATCTTGATCTTGTTGCTTGAAGAACAGTGAAAAATAACTTTCTTTTGTTTAAGCCTCCTTCTTTATGGGGATATGTTTTGTGAGATGAAGTAAACACATTCACATAAATATGTATGGTGCTCTAGGATTTCTCCTTTTACAGTCCTGAATCTATTAATATTTGGTGCACTCATTTTTGTACAC
The DNA here is from genome assembly GCF_963383645.1 of Muscardinus avellanarius. Taxonomy (NCBI): domain Eukaryota; kingdom Metazoa; phylum Chordata; class Mammalia; order Rodentia; family Gliridae; genus Muscardinus; species Muscardinus avellanarius. Next base: position 23,374,303 of record NC_137786.1, on the reverse strand, counting down.
ATAAATCACTCTTTAACATTGTTTTTCCATAAAATAAAGAGAGGGGCCTTCTACATTTATTTATATAGAAGCTCCCTACATTACCCTATTTACTTACCTGGCTTAATTTTCAATGGTGCTTATTATCACCTGAAAGGCAATTTATTTTTCTTAATATTGGCGTTCTATTCATTGCATTTGAATGTAAGCTTTCTAAATTTAGTAAGCACTTTTTCTTGTTCAGACTGTTTTACTAGTAGTAAAAATAATTCTTGAACCATGACACATTCAGCAAATATCTATTGAATGCATAAGTGAATAATGTCATTTTGGTTTTTTATGTAAGCAGAAATTTGAAATAATTTTAACAATGACAGGCAGCAAGACACATTCCTTTAGTGAGTGTGTGAATTTTTGTGTATGTAAGTGGTTGAGGGGTTGACTAGAATCAATATTTTTGCATAATAACTATGATTCAGTCATAAGAAGAAATGTTAATTAGCAATATCATCACAGATTATATCATATTAAACATGTTTGAGTGAGAGACTGATTCACTAAAAAGAAAAATTTGAAGTATAAAAAGTAAGATATTGAAAGAATATTTTCTCAAAAAAGATATGAAAAGTAGAAAGGAATGTAAAGATGGAGTCTTAACATGAGTAAAAAAGATTTTTTTGCAGTAGAAGAGAGAAATAAAGAAAATATTAATATCATATCTGAATTCTCAAAAGTGTGAACAAAACTTCTTCAGTAGATACATGGGAATATATAACAGAAGCAGACTTAGCATAAATGTAAATATAAAAAGAAATCATTTATAGTCAGGAAAGGTTCATACAGAAACAATGAACAAATAGTAGGGTCAATCACATTTTGCTGTATGCCATATACACACTAAAAGGAAAGCAACCTGTTAGCTAAGCCAAAGAAAGTAAAAAGGACAGATTAATTGTAAGATGACAGCTTGGCAATACCACTGGCAGAATGAAATATAAACACACTAATGAGATGTTTTTGAGGAGAACAGGAGTCCTGAGAATAGCAAGAACCCATACAAGATATGACAAATTATTGGGAGACCTGATTGTGAAGCAGTCAGCCATAAACAATTCTAATACTTTTATAAAAATGAAGTAAACTAGGAATGTGTGAAGAACAATGAGTGTGTGTTTGTGTGTGTGTGTGTGTGTGTGTGTGTGTGTGTGTGTGTGTCTGTCTACTCTGCGTTACTGGGATTGAACCCATGGATATTCTTTCTCTGAGCTACACCCCCAGCCATCTTTTATTTTTATATTGAAACAGGGTTTTTCTAAATTTCTATGGCCAGCCTTAAAACTGTAACCCTTCTGTCTCAGTCTCCCAAGCACTGAGTTGTAGACTTGTGTCACTCTGCCTGGTTCCAGGAGCACTTTTGAAGTTTCTTTTATTGTTGATAGAGGAGTTTCAAATCTTCCTAACTGAATAGGCTAGGTATCAGATTGAAATAATTCAATAATTAAATAATATATTAAATCATTCATTTACTTTTTTAAATATCTATGATCTTTTATTATATTGATTCTGATTAGTAGGTTTGATATGTCCTAAAATTTGCTGTTCTTCACCTACACATAAACCCGGGAGCTCTCTCATCCCCGTACTTTTATTTGTTTTATTTTGTTTTTGTTTTGTTTTGTTATCCCAGTTCTAGAGATTGATTCCAGGGCCTGTCACATGCTAAGCATGTACTTTATTGCTGAGTTGCATCCATAGACTCCAAATGCCAACCACCTTCTATCACACCATTCTCAGAAACTTAGCTAGCTTCAGAATATGTACATTCGTGTTCTTTCATCCACATAGATGTGTGTAAAGTTCTTAATACACCTGAAATCTTATCATATAATATTCTGTATTTGACATTGGTTTTTTTGGTTTTATTATAATCTCTGTTTTTTTAAATTTTTTATTGGTGCACTGTATTCATAGATCATAATGGGATACAAAAAAACTTTTGTAGACATACATGCACACATCGCCAGTCAACCCCCACCCGATCCCCACCCCATTCCCTCCCCATCCCTCCTTCCCATGCTTGGCTTAGTGGTTGACATCTAGTATTATAGCAATTTATGTAAGGTTACTTGGAGATATTATTAGAAGGAATTCATATAATAAAAAGAAAGACAGCTTAATTCCTCCATAGGTTCTGGTATAATTTTTTGAGGTAATTTCTTAAAATTATGGGGAATAGGTAGTTTAATATAATCTATGGAAATATAATTGGAGTCGTGTTTTGGAATACATATAGATAGATATTAAATGTATATATGCATATATGTGATATATATATTCATATTTTTCTTTATATGTCTTATTCCTTAATAGCCCTTGACTTGTAGAAGTCTTTATTGCTCGAAAGTAATGATAAAATTAGTAAAAAAGGTAAAATAGACCTAGATTTTTTTGTTATTTTAGCAGGGCACATACCTCCTATCAAGAATAATTATCTTTTTTTTTTTTTTTGGTGGTACTGGGGTTCCTGGAAGCCCGTCTATCTCCGGGCTACACTCCTAGACCTATTTTATTTTTGGAAACAGGGTCTCCTAAACCAGCGCGACTGGCTTCGAACCTGCGAGATCCTCCTGTCTCTGCCTCCCAATCGCGGGGATTAAAAGCGTGCGCCACCACGCCCGGCAAGAATAATTATCTTATATTTGTAGTTCAGTTGATCTGTGAAAATCATATGAAATCCTATTTTTCTTTAAATTTTAAATTCTTATAAAATATACATATTTTTCATGTACAGTTTAGGATCAAATATATATATATATATTTCCCCCCCCCTGAGGAAAATTCTCCTAGTGCTCTATTTTTTTTTTACTTAACAAAGTGATACTTTCTAAAAGAGTTCCAGTTTTCCAAAAACGAGTATTATGTAAAATGAAATGATCAATTATGATATTATCATCCATGCAATTCTAATTGTGATATATTAATATGATCTAGAAACTGGCAAATATTCTATTAGGTAATTAAAAAGCACTTACAGTTTATGATACAAAAGACAAAGTTTGTTTATTTTTTTTAAAAATAAGTAGCTAAATAAAAATATTTTCAGTATGTGGTACAGAATTGGCAATGGATAATGAGCGAACAAACAAGCATGCTGCATTTTAAATGTTGAAGGCGTTTAGTGATCTTTTCATGACCTAGATAGATTGCGGAGTTATGGATATAAGTCACTGTAGCATCCAATCATATCTAAGCTGCTTACATGGGAGAATGAAACATATTGGCCCAAATAATTCCTCTGTAGCTCCCTTCTCTCTTCCTTCACATGTATTAAGCCGAATCCAGAGTTTCATCTGCAAATAATGCTGTGCATGAGGCATTTTAGAAAATAACTTTGAAATAGTCTAGCAACAAATCTCATCGCTGTGTTTCCAAGGTTGATCTAACACTTTTCTTCAACTTCATCTGAACATAATCATGTTAAGGAATCGACAAATAATACTTGGGCTGCTTAAGTCTACAGGTGTGATTTGTGCTTCCCTTGCTAAATGTCAGATCGATAGAAGCTAGATCATCTCTTTTTTCAGGAGAGAACTTGTGCTTTTGTACAATAAAATTGCATTCTAGAAAATTTTGTCATGGCACTTTATGGGATCTGGATAGTATTATTCATATTTAGGTATTGTTTCATATGACAATTATTGAAGAATAAGTGTGTATTGAATTAGTAATCTATATTTTCAAGCTATCTTTATCAATTTAGTGCATCTTTTTTGTGCCATCATATGTTCAAAGACTTTCTCAGTTTCTAAAATAATATATTTTTATGCTTTTATGACAAATTGAAAGCATCCTGGCCTTCAAAGTAATTCAAGTGTTTAATTAGGATTTTAGTTTTAGTGCATTATATGATTTAATGTCAAACACCTAAAGATTTAAAAAACACTGAAAAAATTTTTCTTCTAATTCATTTTTTAACATCAAAGTTTTAAACATTATTTTTATTTTTTGTTTTTCAGTCATTTTATTTTTTTCTCATGGAAGATATAAACTTACAGGCATTTCTTTCACATAATTTGCTCACTGCTTCTATGTTGATGAAGATTAGATGTTTTTGTTTTTGTTTCTGTAGTACTGTGGATGGAACCCAGAGGCATTCTATCTTCAAGTTATACCCTCAGCTCTGTTTTTCTATTCTTCATTTTGAAGCAAGGTCTCATAGAGTTTCAAAGGGCCTCACTAAGCAGCTGAGGCTGTCCACTAATTGCAATCCTTCTCTCTCAGCCTCCTAAATGCTGTGATTACAAGCATACACCACTATACCTGGCTCAAGATTAGTCTTTGATATTTTCTCTTAGTGGTAAAGAAATTTTAGTAGGTTATGTACCTACAATGTTAAAGTTATCTGGGATTTATATTAGTCCTCCAAACAAAGTTGATAATTTTTCCTAAATACTTAGTCTCCTTTTATATTTTTAAATATTTTATTGGTGAACTGTAGTCATAAATCTTAGTGGAGTACAAGATGGTAGAGGCATACATGCATACATCACCCAATTAGTTCTTACCAAATTCCCACTCCATTTTCTCTCCCTCCCCCTTCTTATGTTTGGCTTAGTGATTGACGTTGGTATATTTGTTAATGCACATCATGTACATTAGGGAAATTCCCTCTCCCCCTCACATATTCTTGGTTAGGTCTCCTTATTTTCTCATCTATATTATCTCCTTCATCTATAGTTCCTACTATGACCCATTTTCTCCCTAGCTTCTGCATATTAGAGAGAGCCTCTGATTTTTTTTTATTTTTTGTGACTAATCTCACTTAGCATAATGTTCTCCAGTTCCATCCATTTCCCTGTAAATGTCCTAATTTTGTTCTTCTTTATGGCTGAGTAAAATTCCATTGTATACATACCCCATCATTTTGTAATCTTTTCATCTGTATGGACTTCTTAGCTGGTTCCATAGTTTGTCAGTAGTGAATTGTGCATCTATGAACATAGATATGAATGCATTAATTTGGTAGTTTTGTTTCTATTCTTTTTGAGTAGATGCCCAGAAATGGTATTGCTGGATCATATAGTAAGTTTGTTTCCAGTCTCCTGAGGATCCTCCATTCTGTCTTCCAAAGTGGTTGCACTAATGTGCATTCCCACCAACAATGCATTAGTATTCCTACTTGTCCACATCCTCCCCAACATTTGTTGTTTGTGTTTTGAATGATTGGCATTTTAGTTGGAGTTAGGTGAAATCTAAGGATAGTTTTGATTTGTATCTCTCTGATTGCTAAAGATGCTGAAAAAATTCAGAAAACACTTCTATCTAGGATATATCACAAAAAATAAATACTTAGGAATAAACTTAACCAAGGAGGTAAAAGACCTCTACAAAAAAAATTATAAAACAATGAAAAGAGAAATTAAAGAAAACCTTAGAAGATGAAAAGATAGTCATATTCATGGATATGCAGAATTAATATCATCAAAATGGCCATACTTCCAAAAGTAATCTAAAAATTTAACACAATACTCATTATATTACCAAGGTCATTATTTACTGATATAAAAAAATAAGTCCTTAAATTCATTTTGAATAACAAAAAACCCAGAAGAGCCAAAGTAGTCCTCAGCAACAAAAAACATACAGGAGGAATCACAGTACCTCATTTTAAAGTATACTACAAAGCCATAGTAATAAAGACAGCATGGTACTGGTAGAAAAACAGATACATAGACCAATGGAGCAGAATAAAAGACTCAGAAACAAATCCACACACTTAAAGCCAATTGATTTTTGACAAAGGGGCCTAAAACATACACTGAAAAAAGATAGCCTGTTCAATAAATGGTGTTGACAAAACTGGTTGATCATATAAAAATTGTAATAAACCCCACTTTCTCACCCTATATAAGAGTCAGTTCAAGATGGATCAAAGACTTGAAAATTAGACCAGAGACCTTGAGGCTCCTTGAAGAGGGTATAGGTCCAACACTGCAACACATAGGCACAGGTAAAAAAAATTTCAACAAGACTCCAAAGGCACAAGAAAATATGACAGATCAATATGTGGGATTACATGAAACTGAAGAACTTCTGTACAGTAAAAGAAACCAACAAGAACCTTAACCGAGAGCCAAAAGAATGGGAGAAGATTTTTGCTACCTACTTCCTCTGATAGAAAACTAATATCTAGCATACACAGAGAACTCAAGAAACTCATCAGTAAGAAAACAAATAACCCAATAAAAATGGGCAAGTGAACTAAATAGACATTTCATGAAAAAAGAATTAAAAATCTCTAATAAATGAACAAAATGCTGAACATCATAGTCTAAGATACCACTAGCTTTTATTTTTCTAAATTCAAAAATTATAATAGTTTTCATACTGGAATTATGTGAATACTGCTTTGCAGTAAAATTTTCTTCTTATTCTTTTTTTTAAAAGTTATTCTTTCAGCTGTTATGCAAAAATATACAAAATACACATGTTAATCAATTGCCATGTGATATTTTAAGAAATTTCTAGATGTATAATGCTTAAATTAGCTTGAACATATTTATCTTTCCAAGTATTCATCATTTCCTATTAATGCCTTAGAGTTTGCAAATTTTACTTACCTTTGCTAAGATCCAGGTCTTCATTTTGTTAATCTTTTGAATATATATATATATATATTGTACATATTTACACACATTTATATATACATATATATATCACATGTCTGCTCTGATCCTTATAATTTACTTCATCCTAATATTGTTTCACTTATTTTTATTTTTGTAGTTAATTGAGATGCAATGATTATTTATATCAATTTTTTATGTGCAGGTCTCCATTGCTATAAATTTCTATCTTCTAAGTGCTTTTGCTGCATTCCATGTTTTCATATGTTGTCTATTCTTTTTTATCATTTTGAGAATATTTTTCTTCTTGATTTATTAATCCATTAGCTTTTCTAGAATGAGTTGCTTCATTTTGACATATTTTTATATTTTAGAAATTTTTGTTGATTTCTAGTTTTATTGCATTGAGGATGGAAGAGGTACTTTTCTGATTTTATTATTTAATTTGTTGTCATTTGTCTTGTGGCCTGTTATATTAGGATGTTTCAGGTGTTGTCTGAAGAATGTACAAAGAGCTTTAATGAAATGACAGCAATTGAACATCTGAACATGTCTATAAATTTAAGAAAATGCCAAAAATGAAAGAACAAGATATTGACTAAAAACATGAATCTTCCCTCTATTCTCTCAAACAGTGTAATTTTTTGATGTTTTATTTTATATCTAACCTAATTCTTAATATATTGATTTTAATGCTTTGATTTTTAATCTTTATTCTAAAATATGAATGATTAATATGACATGATCACAATATTAGGACATTTTGATTTTGTCTGTATAGTTACTATTACTGATTGATATTATACCTTCTGGCATTTTTCATACTCATTAGTTTGAAGATCTCAACTCTTTTAGTTCAAAGATCTCTCTGTTATATTTCTTATACTAAAAGTTCAAAAGAAACATATTCACTAAGATTTTGTTTGTCTGCTAGTATCTTTATCTCTTCTTTTCAAGTATTATATTTTCTGGACAAAGTCACCTTGTTTGACAATTTTTCATTCTCTCGTAGTCCAAAAATCCCATGCTCCTCTCTTCTAGTTTATAAGGCGACTGCTAAGAGATCTGCCGCCAGGAAAATTAGATTAGTCTCATTAATTATTTATTGATTTTCTCTTTAGGCATTGAGCATCTTCTCTATCTTTTAGATCTTGATTACAATATGACTTGAGATAGATTTGGTTGACTAAACTGGTTACCTAAGACCTTCCTGTATTTGGATATTAATATCCTTTTATAGGTTTGGAAGAATTTTTGTTATGATTTCATACATATATGCCATATATATTTACATTCTGTTATTTACAAGTGTATTGTAATTATGCATCATAGTGAGGTTCAATGTTTTAAAACATGCACACTGCTCTTTGTGTATTTCCCTGCACATCCCACCACACTCTACCTTCCTTCTCCCCCACATGAGTTAGTCAGATTGGTAGTAATATATTCACTCATTGTCATAGTATTATTTTAACTTTTCTTATTCAATCCTCACTTTTCCCCTTCCTGAAAGCCATACAACCCTTGACTTTCTGAGAGCTACTAATCTCAACACAATATTCTTTAGTTATATCATGTTTTTCTGCAAATGACATTTTATTCTTTATGGATGAGTATAATTCCATTTACATGATATTTTTTGTAGTCATTCATTAGAATTTATTTGAGTAGGCTTTCTGCCTCTTTCTGTTCTCAAAATTTTGATCTTTAAAAATCCAAATATTTGCTCTTTTAATGCTGCCCTGGATTTCTCCTAGGCTTTCTTCATTTCTCTTCATTGTTATTTTTATATTTTCTCCTCCTGGTATACTTTCAAATATCCTGTCTCTTATCTCACTGATTCTTTATTATCTTTGATAGATTATAATATTGATACTTCTATTAAATTTTAAATTTAACTTGGCATATTTTATCTTAAGAATTTCTGACTTTTTTTTTGAAACTTTCCATTTATATTTTAAGTTTCTTTGTTGTAAAATTGAATGTTTCTTTATTATGAAATTTGTTGAGTTGCTTTAAAATAGATGTTTTAAATTCTCTTTCTGATATATCTCCCATACTTGTTATTATTTGCTCACTTCTAGAGCCTTATTTTAACTACTGCGTGGACTTCAGAAAGCTTTGGATGCTCTATCTGACCTTATCTTGGCATGCTTATGGTGTGTTTATGCCAAATTGTCTAGAAATTTCCAGCCGACTGCTTGTTTACTCTGAGATTATAATCACTGCTGCTATCTTAGTACTAGATGATACCCTTAGTTTAGGTTTGACATGTTTATTGTTGGTGTCATATTACTGTTTCAGGTCTAGAGGGCGATCTAGGTCTAGACTTGTCCCAAATCTGCAGGTGGTATGTTATTCACAATGAACAAAAGAAGTGACCCCAAAAAAAGAAGTCTGTCCCTCCAAGCCTCCATCTAGGGCTAGGATGGCCCAGATATTTGTTTAAAATCACTAGCCTGTGGTCAAGCACTGTGGGATTTGTCCACATCATGCAGAATTACAGTAATTGGTCTTCTTTGGTATCTTTTATTTATTTATTTATTTTGCAGAACTAGAGATGGGATATTCTACCTCCAAGCTACACCTCCAGGTCTATTTTTTATTCCTTATTTTGAAACAGGGTCTCACTAAGTTGCAGAGGGCCTCACTAAGAAACTAAAGCTATTCACAAACCTGCCATCCTCCTGCCTCAACCTCACACATACTGGGATTACAAGTGTGCCTTTAGTGTGAATAGATAGTCAAATTCTGGTACATTCTTACAATGGAATATCACTTTGGAACCCCATTGATAAACTGATGGATACAAGAATTTGAATGAATCTCAAGGATATCATATTGAGCAAAAAAAGAAAAACTAGTAATTCTCAAAGGGTTACTGTGCTAGTCAGCTTTTATTGTGACCAAAATAACTGTCATTATCAACTTAAAGGAGGAAAAATTTATTTCATTATATGGTTCTAGAGGTTTCAATGCATGGTTGGCTGGCTTCATTGCTTTAGGCCTGAGGTTAGACATAACATCATGGCCAAAGGGTGTGGCTGAAGAAAGCTGCTCAGTTCATACAAAAAGAAAGAAAGAAAGAAAGAAAGAAAGAAAGAAAGAAAGAAAGAAAGAAAGAAAGAAAGAGGAAGAAAGAAAGAAAATAAAGAAGGGAAGGAGACCGGGATGGAGGAAGGAAGAAAAAGGGGCCAAACACAAGAAATATGTTGGTTTTTCTTTCATCAACTAGGTCCAAGCTCTAGGAGGCTATTCAGTGTTCACTGGATTAATCTAATGAGAGGTTGGACTCCTCATAATCTACTCACTCTACCAAGTCTCCACCTCTGAACACTGTTGCTATAAGGACCAAGTCAAAGGCTCATTTGCACTAAGTCAAATGAGCCTTTGGGAAACACTGCAGATTCAAACCATAGTGGTTTAGTATGAAATAATCCCATTCATACAATATTATGTAAGACATAAAATTATAATGACAGTGATAAATAAGTATGTTTGGAGGGAAAGTATGACTGTGGGCTTACAGGAGATAATTTCCCTGTGGGTTTGGAACAGTTCTGTATCCTGTTTATGGTTCTGGTTATTCAAGTCTACTTTTGTGTTAAAACTTCATGGAACTCTATACCCATCAAATAACACCACTGATTAAATGCACTTTGTGAAACCTCCTGAAATCCAGTTGTGTTTATGTAGCTGTATTAGTATTATGAAACATCAATTGCTTGGTATTGGTAATGTCCTAATGTCATGAAAAATATCATTCTTGGGTAAAATAAACTCCATGTTATGTTTGCAACAATTTCTGCAAAATAACCAAACTACTTCAAAATTAAAACAAAATACTGGGAAAAGAGCAACTGTTAGATTTCTAGGTGTGAATAAATATAGTATGTTAAAATCTGTTAAATGTGTACTCTACCCAGAGAGCACCTCACACAAATTTGTAAGATAGATACAAACAATAAACCACAAGCACTCAAATATATTTATTTGGGATGACTGAGAAATATCTATGAAGCAGAGGTTTGCAGTTGCTACATACTGATTATTATTTGCTATTTATTCTGTCTGGGTGGTGAAATAACTGGAATATTTGGAATAAAAAGTAAATTTAATTCATTTTACAATACCAAACAGCCCATGAAAGACTTCCCTCTGTGTCTGGTAATGAATCAATTAGCCTGTATTCAACATTGTTTTAGAGGTTTTATCCAGTGCAGAAAGTGACAAAAAGAATATGAGCTGGGCACAATGGCACATGCATGCCTATATTCCCAGTACTTGAGAAACTGAGACAGGAGGGTCACAGGTAGGAGAACAGCCTCAAAAACAGTAAGATACTATTTCAATGTAAAAAAAAAAAATAAGCTGGGGTAGTAGCTTAGAGACAAAATGTGTCAAATTCAATACTTAGTTTAAAAAAGAGAGAGAGAAAAAGAAAGTGAAGGTATAATAAATTTTAAAAACTGATATTGTTATTATTGAGAGATAATAATTTATTCATAGAAAACTATAAGGTATCTTAAGGAAATTGTTATGCAACATAAGGAGGCCTGAACGTTTACTGTTTACAAGGCCATTGATTGCAATCAATATAGTTCTAAAGTCAGTGAGATAAAATATATCTTATTTAAATGATATAATACAATGGAATAAAAATATTAAACACTCCAGTAAAAAGTTATGGCAGACCCTATGTAGAAGATCATAAAGTAATGCTGCCAACATTAATGAATATCTCATTAAATGGATTCTATAAGTATCATGTCTCATTCAAATGATTTGTGGTCTCCTCAAATGTATTTTTCTGGAACTTGAATTCTGATTCTAAAATCTGTATGAAATGTAGTATTCTAAAAAGATCCAAATAGTGTGTGTGTGTGTGTGTGTGTGTGTGTGTGTGTGTGTGTGTGATTCTGGGGAATGAATACAGGGGCATTCTAACTCTGAGCTATACCTCCAGCCCTATATTTTACTCTTAATTTTGAAATAGGGTCTCACTAAGTTGTGAAGGGCCTCACTACGTACCTAAGGTGGGCCACAAAACTGCAAACCTCCTGTCTCAGCCTCCCAAGTATGCCATGCCTTCTTCCCAGTCTAAAACTGAGCAAGACTCGTTTTAGCAGGAATGCTACATGGCAGACATTCCCTTGAATGGGCATAGGGCATCTACTTCTGGGGAATAGTATTAGGCATGGGGATTTGGGGATTTTTGTGAAATTGGCCTTGTTACCAAAAAGATACTTGAGACGTATGTCATTAATCGCCCCAAATTATTCACAACAATTCAAGATTTACTCCCTGAAGCTGTAACATTTATGGATGAGTTGCACCTAAATTTTCAAATGATGGCTCTAACAAGAATTCTATGAAAACTCAGACAATAACAAGCAGAAGAAGCCTTAAAGGCAATGGATACTCCCCAGACTTTTCTCAAGCAAATATTAACAATACAACTAAAAGAGAGCCAAGACAAGTTGTTCCCACCGCCATGAATTCTAAAAAGCCAGCATATTTAATCAGAGGTAGGCTAGGGTAGAGTGGCTACTGACTCCCCAGTAACCCTACCCCCTTTTGGTTGTACAATGGGTACGTGGACAGCAGCAGAATAGATGGGTACCCAGGCACAGCCTTGGGACATGGGAAAGTATGAAATGTTCCTCTCCTTAGTAGTGCCTATTGATTAAAAAACAATGATGTATATTAATTAGAAAGTATAATACTTACCATAGGATATTATTTTGATATTATATTAGTAGTTAATAATAAACGTCTGATCTTTTTCATGGTTGCTTGTAAGAGGAAATATTCCCTTAAAAAAGAAACTGACCGTCTGTCACCTTGCCTTGATACTTTTCTTTGTATACTTACTGATGTATTAATTCTGGAAGAAATTGTAAGAGTAGAATGTAGCCAAACAAGAAAGTATAAAATTCTTGCCAGAACTGAAAGTAGAGAGAGCAAAAATGTAAAATAAAGAGAGCAGCTTCACTCTCCATTGAGTCTGTGTGCTATTTCTCCGCTGTACTTCACCGACTCCTCACTCCACCGCTCGCGGACCCCCGACTCTTGCTAGGGCTGGACCCCGGCACAAGCACTAGAATTACAAGAATGAGCCACCATGCTCTGCTCAAATACTCTGCAAAAGATAAAAATATTAACTCTGCTAGGGATCAATACATTTCAAAGCTATAGTAATTATACAATGTGAATTTATCACAAGTATAAGAAAATGGCCCAAGATGTATTATAAAAGAACCAGAAATAGGCTATTATTTATAAAATGTAACAATTCTATAATAAAGTCAGTTTTTTCAATAAACTGAGCTATCTCAAGTAATTAAAAATAAATACGTAGGTGAAACCTACTTTAAAGACAATGTAAAACAACACAAATATTTTAGAGAAGAAATAAGACTATTTTTATTCACTTGTTTAAATTATTAACTCAAATTTTTGGCATGGGATTTTGCCATTTCTTCTCATGAACAGAAGGAATGCATTCACCTTCATCTCCCCTCCTGAATTTGGATTGGCAATTTGACTTATGCCAGCCATTAAAACGAACCAGAAGTGACAGGGTGCCTCTTGAAGCTCAGATCAGAGGTGATTTGAGTGTTTCATCTTCCATTTGTGCTCTTAAGCTGGGAAGAACATAAGCACTCTAGTCCTAGGAGAGCGAGACACCCCTGAAGTGCCCTCCCAGCTGTGCCAAAGATAGCAAGTGGGGGCAGCACAGATCAACAACAGATGTGCAGGGCAAAGCAGAATCACCTTGCCAAAATCACCTGGACTTGCCGGCAAAAAATAAATATTACCTGAAGTCATATGTAAGCATGTCAGTCTATATTTCAAAAATATCTGAAGTTCTCTTTGCAACTCAAGAGAGAGGACAGGTGTGGAGGTCAAGTTTTGGAAAGTAATCAGCACATGAATTGGTCTTCCAAAGGAAGAATGAGGTGAGATAACTCAAACTCTCCAGAGAATTACAAGCCTAAGGACTGAACCCTTGGGCACCTTATCTATTATAAAGGAAAAAGACAGAAAACAAGAAAGAGGACTAGGGAAACTAAAGATGAAAATTAAGAAACACTCAGGGAGAGAGAGACACAGAATATAATAGAGTTCAAGGACAGCCTCCGCTACTACTTAGTGAGGCCCTTTGCGACTCAGTTAGACCCTGTTTCAAAATAGAGAATAAAAAATAGTGTTGGGATGCTTCTCAGAGATAGAATGCCCCTGGATTCCATCCTCAGTACCACACAAACACACACAGACAGACACACAAAAACATTTACGGTATTTAAGCTTGCTTCTCTAATCTTTGTGATGATAAAGGAAAGAAAATATGTTTTTATAGAAAACATTTTAGAGCCGGGCGTGGTGGCACACGCTTGTAATCCCCACGCTTGGAGGTGGAGACAGGAGGATCGCAGAGGTTCAAAGCCAGCCTTGCTGGCTTAAGAGACCCTGTTTCCAAATATAAAATAAATTAGGTCTGGGAGTGTATCCCAGAAGTAGAAAGGTTTCCAGGAACTCCAATAACACCAAAAACAAACAAACAAACAAAAACAAAACAAAACAAAACAAAAAAACATTTTAGAGACATGACAGAGTTCTCCATGATGCATTCTCCTTCTGGGCAACAAGTTATAAACTCAAATTTATCAACATTAGGTGAGCCCCTTATTATGTTTGATTAAGGAAATTTGATAATCCTTATGTGTGGTAACAGGACTAACAGGCCTGATACTACCTTCTAAATTTCTCTTGACTTCCATCCTTTCACTCACGTTAAAGTTTATGCAAGTTTAATGATTAGAGAACTCACAAGTGATAGCATCTGTCATTCTCAGTGATAAAATCATGAAATGAATGATTATTTTAAACCAGCCTAAAGATAACTGCATCTATAAGTTCCTTTACATTGGGGGAAGTAATTTATCTTTTCTGGGAAAAGGGATGAGGTAGCTAATCCCTTCTGAGTAACTCAGCCTGATTTGTTTCTTTACATTTTTCAGTGAGTTGGCATACTGTCTAAAGGAGTTAGTTTATAACATTTGCATTGAGAGTTCAATGATCACCTCACACACAAGGTATCAAAACAGCATCAAACTAATGACATGCCTGTCTGAAATTTTTTTCTAAGGATACATGCTAGCAAGGATTCATTAGACTTTGGTCATTTCTCAGTAAAGACTATCTGTTCCTTAACAATCAAAATTTCAAGTTAGCTGACCATGGTTCCATACTACATACATTCTCTTCTGTGCAACCAGAAGCCTTAACTGAGTCACTGTGAACATGGATCTGATGTCTTTCCAAATGGTCATGAAGAATATTTTTTCCAGTTATTGGAAAAATCAGTCTCCTCTCCTTTCTACTATTTTGGCTCCTTCCTTTAGATGTCTAATTTTTTGTGGACACTAAAAGTAGTGAGGGAATGGAAATTTTATTAACTCACATCTGTTAAATAATATGCCTATGCATTCAGGCATTTAGCCTATGTAAATGTCATTCTTCCAAATTTCATTAATAGAATTTGTCACCTATAATCTTCTTCAAGAATCTAGATTCATATCAATGACACATTGGAAACCATCCATGCATTAAATTTTTATTATGTTTTCTATCTCCTCAGTTTTCTTGTGGAAAATTGTCTTAGCCATTTTGATTCAGGGGCCTAAGAGCCAGTAATGTTGTTGACATAATAATGTGTGATAGTATGAAGGAATGAATGTCAATCAGATTCACTCATGTCAAAATCTTTCCAAGTGCTTCATTAAAACTCAGTAGATACCATCAAAACACTGTCATTGCTAAAACAATTCTTCCTTTTTAAAAACTCAGATTTTCAGGTATCACCCATTTTTTTCTTTGCACTGGGACTTATTTATGTACAGATTTTGAAAGATAGTGATTCTAAATAGTAAAGTGGAGACATTGCTACTCTAAAGGGAACCACTAATTTTTTAGAATAATTTTACTTTTTAGCCATTAATCTTTTTTTACGTATATTTTCCCAAGAGTTGAGTTTATATATCTATAAATGCAAAATGTAATTAAAACAGAAATCCTTAGATCAGATGTAGTCTGATTAAATTGTTTTATGAATTAGAACTCTGTTAACTCCACTCAAATAATATTCAAATGTTAATTAAAACTACTAATATCTACATATTTTCATTCAAGGAGATCTGACTTAGTATTTTGCCAAAGACAGCTGCTACACATGTGAAGAAGTACATGCCTCATGCTATTCACTATTTCTTCCACACCACTTTTGCCATTTTTGACATAGAGCTTATAGTAAGTAGGTCAAATAATTTAGAATAAAATGTATCAAATTATATATATTAAGTATTTGCATAGAATATTATAGTAACTATCACTCCATAATAAGAGATGAAAAATATTTCATATTACACAATACAGTTAGCCATATAATAAAATATTATTTTATCTAGCACCTAATTTTTATTTTACTGATTTCTCTTCCAAAAGCTAAGACTACAATATGTAATAATTAACAAATACTATTAAAATATTATAACAATGATTTAATTATTTTTTATACATGCTTGTGTTAAAATGCTTACAATTGCTGGGCGTGGTGGAGCATGCTTGTAATTCCCGCGCTTGGGAAGCAAGACAGGAGGATCGTACAGGTTCAAAGCCAGCCATGCTGGCTTAAGAGACCCTGTTTCCAAATAAAAAAAAGTATAAAAATAGGTCTGGGAGTATAGCCTGGAAGTAGAAGGGCTTCCAGGAACACCAGTACCACTATGCCCAGCTTTTCCTAATTATATTTAATTTTCCTAAGCCTGAAAATATTATTTCTTAAAATTTACCTAAAAGCTTTACCTAGGAAAACTAATTTGTTAATTTATCTGGTATACTCTAAAATATTTTATCTTTATTTTTTATTTATGTATTCATTTTTGCGGGTCTGGGTATGGAACCCGGGGGGATTCGAACTCAGACTACACCCCCTGACCTATTTTTATTCTTTATTTTGAAGCAGTGTCTCACTAAGTTAGGAGGGCCTCACTAAGTAGCTGAGACTCTGAGAACTGTGATCCTCAGGTTCACCCTCCAAATGCTGGGATTACAAGCTTGTGACACCATGCCCAGCTTTTCCTAATTATATTTAATTTTCCTAAGCCTGAAAACATTATTTCTTAAAATTTAAACAAAATGGATTTGATGTGTACATCTAGTACACATCTGGTACTGTGAATCTAATACATCTTTCAAGAATAGAAATAGTAAAAAAGTAAACATTTAAGATATCTAAGCACCAACAAAAATTTCATAATTTAAATAAGGAATATACCAAATAAGATATTTCTGTTTTCAATGAGTCATGGTACATTTATGCTATGTTATAAATTGTTGCGTCATAAGTTGTTAAAATCATTAAAATGTTTTCTGTCCGCAATTGAATTAAGCTAAAAATAAAAACAAAAAGAAAATTACACCATTTGGAACAAAATCCTTACAGGGCACCTTCAGATAATAAAAAGTATTTTTAAAAATAAGTGAAAATGGCCTGGCGTGATGGCGCACACTTGTAAACCCCGTACTTGGGAGGCAGAGACAGGAGGATCGCGCAGGTTCAAAGCCAGCCGCGCTGGCTGAAGAGACCCTGTTTCCAAATAAAAAAAATATAAAAAAAAAGTAGGTCTGGGAGTGTAGCCCGGAGGTAGAAGGTTTCCCAGGAACGCCGGTACCACCAAAAAAAATAAATAAATAAATAAATAAAAATAAGTGAAAATGATGCAATAATTTTCTTAATCTGATCAATGTTCTGAATGAACTATCTTTTGAAATAGTTGGAAACAAATTTTTTTAAAAGATAAAATGGCATTTTCTGAAAAGAAAAAGAAATTGTATTTTCCTAAGACTGAAAGTAACTTCTGTTTCTATATTCAGAATTTTATAAGTTCAAAGCTGACACATACTCATTTTTAGTGCATTTATATGAACATCTCCAAGCTGCTCATCTTCCAATTACTTTCTTTTTGTTGCTTTATAGGGTAAAAGCTGTATTCTCAGAAGACTTATGCCCAAAGTTAATTTTGAGTTTTGTGTTTTACAAGAAATGTTGATCCCTAAAATATAGTCCAAGATGGATATTTATGGTCACATAAATAACACCACTATTGATAAATATAACTTTGTCATTGAGCAAGAAAAGACATTTTTCCTGCCAAAATGTGTTAGATTTTAAATGGAAAAAATAACTTGATGGAAGAGATTAATTTTTTTCAAAGATTTTACTTCTAAGATTTAAAATTCAACTATGGTATGTATAGTCAACTATGTCCAACATTTCTCATTCAAAATTATTCTAGCTTCACTCACTTTGTTAATACTCACAGAAGAGTTTTCACTATCTTATCCAATCACAAAAATGTATAATTTGTATCATATAGGAAATATTCTTTCACATAGATCTTATTATTTTTGTCATATTGAGAATTTCATTTTAATTAGTGCAGAAAAATATCTGTACAAAATGCTTTAGCTCTAAACCTTAATTTCAAAAGAGAAGATAAATACATTCTAGAAGCAAAATGATTTTGCGAATTATTGTAATTATGTAAAACTGTATATCTGACAAAAGAGTGGTTTTAATTTTGTTTTACTATATTAAAATAGCTATCACTTCTTAATTAACATGTTTAGAATCCTTAGCTAATATTTCTAAATTGTGGATTAAAATCTATAGCAAACTACAAAAGTAACTACCTATCTCAGACATAAAAGCAAAGCAAATATAAAATCAATAATGAACAGTTGATATTTGAATTTTATTATGTATTTATACTATTTTAATACCAACAGAAGAAAACACTTTAACTCTATATTTCTTTATATACATTAATTTGTGAGAGAAAACAGTATTTGATCCTTTGCTTTAAAGTATGAATATTATTGTATTTTATTGGTGTTTTCTGCATTAAATTTTAATTAATTCCACAGTGTATCTGTCAACATTTTTAGCTGCCAAAATAAAGAGGCAAATAGGAAAGATGAAATTCAGTTTATTTGATCATTAAAGAAAATAAATAGAAATGTTTAAACACACACACATACATGTGCATGCATAAACACACATGTCTTACTGATTAGTTAAGTGAAATGAAACATTGATTTTGGTATCAGAATGAAGTTCCATGTGTTTATACATTTTCCCAAACTTAAATCAATTACAATTGATTTTTGCTGTAATATCACCTTCAGGATATTTGAAGCTACTAGTTTCTAAGAGTTTATCTGAATGCCTTTCCTTTCCTCTCTGAAGGCATAGCACACATCAGTGACTGGGGGAGAGGTGTGTGAATGAGTAGGGCACAGGTCATGTTAGCCAGAGAGGTACCTTCCCCTCCTAGCCTAGATAAACCTTTTAATAAAAGAAAGCTCTTTTAGTAGTTGTATTGGTTTCTATTTAATAAAACATAATTCTTGAGATATTTTAAGCATTAACCAAATATTTCTTTGTAAATGAGGGATAAAGTTGATGAATAAACTTGAATAAACAAATGTGTATTATCACTAATACAGAGTTGACTCTGACAAGGTGTTGTGATTTTCTTATTGTCATTTTACTTTTTTTTAGCTTTCTTTTTTTTCTTTTTTTCTTTTTTTAACAATTTTTTTATTGAACATAAATAGTATACATTTAAACTATATTTGGTGCCCTCTACCCCCGCCCCCGTTTTCCCTTCCCCCCTCCCACCAATGGTAGTCAAGGTTAACCATGTCTCATTCATAATTTTACACATGTTCAGGTGTAGACCTTCATTATTCAAGATCAGCCTTCCTCCTCTCCTATCTTTCCATTCAAACTTAGCTAGTATTTCCCCTCCATTATCTGGAGTCCCACTGGTATCCTTTGTGTTTCCTAGTTTGGGCATATTAGAGGAAAAATATGTATCTTCTCCTTCTGTGCTTGACTGATCTCACTTAACATAATGTTCTCTAGGGCGTTCCATCTTCTTGCAAATGATATGATTTTGTTCTTCTTTATGGCTGAATAGAATTCCATTGTGTGTATTTCCCATAGTTTTGCTATCCATTCATCTGTTGATGGTGATCTGGTTTGGTTCCATATTTTGGCTATTACAAATTGTGCTGCTATGAACATAGGTATGCATATGTTGCTGTATTTCTCTGACTTCAACCCCGTTGGAAAGATACCCAGGAGTGGTATAGCTGGATCATATGGTGGATCTATTCCCACCTTTCTTAGGAATCTCCACACAGATCTCCATAGTGGTTGAACTAGTTTGCATTCCCACCAACAGTGTAAAATCAAAACTACAGTGAGATTCCATCTAACCCCAGTCAGAGTGGCAAGCATAAAGAAATCAAACAACAACAAATGCTGGCGAGGATGTGGGGAAAGAGGAACTCTTTTACACTGTTGGTGGGAATGCAAACTAGTTCAACCACTATGGAGGTCATTCTACTTTTTATAGTAACTTGCATGCATTTGCGAGTTCTATATTAATAGAACTATTTAATACTTTATGTGGACAAGCACAGTGGCACATGCCTGTAACCTCAATATTTGGGAGGCTGAAACAGGAAAATTTGAGGCTTGTAGCCAACCTCAGCAACTTAGTGAGGCCCTCCAAAACTTAGTGGAGCTTTGTTCCAAACTAAAGCATAAAATAGGATTGGGGGTATAGCTCTGAGGTAGAATGCCTCTGGGTTCTATCCCCACTACCACACATACATAAAACAAAGTTTATGTATTCTTTTTCGAGAACTGAAAGGATACAGTTATAATAATAATAATAGCCAGTAATGCTAATGAAGATTTTTACATATGGACAACATACTGTTCTCTACTTGAGGAATTTTTGACACAGAAATTAAATACAATGCAGAAGATTAAAATGGAGTAGTGTGGGGGAATGCATGGTAATATTCAAACATTTCAATAGTTCTTTTTTCCCATCTATCTTCTCATATCACCAATAATCAGAAAATGCCTCCTAAATAGATAATTAATAAACATTTTAAAAGGGAAACAGTTTTATGATGGTAAGATGTTAGATGGAGTAGGAGATGAAACTAAAAGTAGAATTCAGGGTAAGTTGTTAAAGGTTATATATCGATTATTTAGTTTAGTGTTTTCTTCACAGTTAGTGATTGGTGAAAAATAAGTAAATGTAAAAATAGTATTTAATTAACAAATTTCTTGCCTACCACTGAAAATATTAAATGATACATTAATTCTAACAGACTATCCCACAGAAATTCTTAAACATTACTTAATAACAGAATTTATTATTGTAAAATTAAAGTTACATTTATATTTACTTGTATTATGGTTATCATGCTGATAGTATAGCTATGTTATTTATGAAAAATATAATTATTTCTCCAATGGGTTTATTTTCTAAAATATTACTAGTAAAATAAACTAGATAGGAAAGTTTAGATGACAGAAATTGAGAGCTAAATGCTTAAGTTTACAACTGTTGCTAAGAGTGTTTCTTGTAAGAATTAGAAAAAAAATTAACTTTGGCACATTTTTTGAAAATTTATTCCATGCCCATGAATACTGCTCATTATATATGTATTACATTATAAAAATATTATCACTTTTAAATCCTATAAGTTTCTCCCACTTCTTTTTCACACAAGTATATATTTGTCTTATGTATGAGAAAATCTTCAATAAAAATTCTGCTGATAACCTAAATCCTCAGAACTGAAGAAGACACTGATCTTAATCAAAAGGTCAGTTTTTAGTGGGAAAGAGATATCATTTGCTAATATAATAAAAAGATTTTACTATTTACAGTTATTTTAGAAAAGCTTTTGTCAGCACCTTCCAGAATCTACATTTCTCTCTGCTGAAATGACATTTGTCTGCAAATTCATGAGCAATTTATTTGGAAAAAAATCCATAATTCTATAATCTCTTCTTAAAATACATATCCACTTTAAAAATTGGATTAAAATTTCAACACCATTTTTCAAGTGAATGCTTAGAAGATTATAGATTCATATGAACAATGTTATTTTATCATTGCTTTCTGTAAAATCCAGGGATTATGATTATAAAGCAAGTAGGAAGTAGATATTCTTCAGTTTCCAACATATTTTTTACTATATTATTGTCTATTTTTCAGGTATTTTCAGAATTCCTAAAGAAAATGGAAACTTTTTTCTTTTTAAAACTTCTGTAATTATATAGCTATATCTATCCCAGATATGTAATAATTTATTTTAAGTACATCATATGCTTTACAATTTATTGTTTAGTAGATTTTAATATTTTAAATTTCTTCTTACAGCAACATGTGAATTAAATAAATTATAATGCCAAACTAATAGAGCCATAATAAATTTGTTCAATGTCATCTTGTAATTAGCTAAGTATGAAACAAAATTGAAGATGGAATTTTCCCTGAATTCCAGAAAGAGTATAGATTCATTTTAAGACAAAATTATCAGTTAAATTGGGTGTGTACACAGCAAAGATTTGTGGTGTCAATTAGAAAGGTGAGTTTTTATTGTTTCAGTGGATTGCAATAGGTCCATGTCTTCTATTATAAAATAAGATAGATTACATATTAATAATTAAAAGGCTAAATTATCTAATAAAGTTGTATAATTATGATAAAATTTGCAAAATGTAACTGTTTCCTTAAATGTGTATTTGAAAAAATACCATAAAGTTTAAATGTGTTTATCGGTATTTTGATATGTATGTAGAAAAAATAAAAGATTTCCTTCATTTCAGTTGATAATATGATGGACAGGTAAATGGATGGATACATACATATGTCCCACTTACTCTAAAAGATATATATATATATATATATATGTGTGTGTGTGTGTGTGTGTGTGTGTGTGTGTGTGTGTATAAAATGTATATATGCGTATATGCATATATATATATAATGTATATATGTATATATAAAATGTATACACACCTATATGTGTGTATATATATATATATATATATATATATATATATATATATATATATTTATATATATGGTCTGAGGGTGGAACTCAAGGGCATTCGACCTCTGAACTACAAGCCCTGCCCTACTTTTTTATTCTTTATTTTGAAACAAGATCAGTTGGGAAGGACCTTACTAAGTAACTCAAGCTGTCCCCAAACCACAATCCTCAGTCTCAGCCTCCCAAACACTGGGATTACAAGCATTCAAAAATTTACAAAAATTCAAAGATTTTTTATAGCAGGGGAAAAGCATTATTCCATTTTCTAACTCAAGTTCATACCATAGTACCAGATTAATGTAAGATTATCAGTAGATATGTGTTGAATTCAGTTTTATTGTACTTACTTGGAGAGAAAAAAGACTTGATGAAGGAAAGAGTTCAAATTATACTATGTACATAAAAGAAATTGTCTGTACCAATCTTAATAATACATATAGTTGGGGGAGGAATCAGGCTGGAATTCAGAGAAAAATATACCAAGTGCTTTGTGCATGTATGTATCTATCACTCTAAAGCTAATCATGATATAGAATTACAGTGTACCAGTAAAGGTATATAAATGATAGAATAGAAATGTAAAAATAGGGGAAATATATATGTTCTATATACCTGTAGAGTATACCAGAATTGATCCTAATGACTTAGAAAGGAATGGTCACACTGCAATAGTACATAAAATACACTATTATTGTAATATGAAGATTAGCTTTATGGTATATAACTAGGCAGAAATTTGCTTATTTCTTTACATCCAGTCCAATCTATTTTTGTCCTTGCAAACCTTGTCTGCTAAGATGCCTGAGATTACCACTAAGAGAAAAAAAATGATGTTTTTATTTATGCTTTGCTAAAATAAGCTGAGGGAAGGGAATGGAAAGGAAAATAAAAGGACACAGCTTCTATGAAGTAAGAAAATAGGTAATTCTAGCAAATACTTAAAGGTAAATCTTCATGATCAGATATTTTACAGGGGAACCTTTATTTTTCAACATCCCCCCAAAAACAGGAGTGACCACACATATGTTAGAACTCAGCTAATTTAACTGCTGTATATGAATGGACACTATTGTAAAAGTAAAATGCCACTGTATAGAATAGCAAAAAATATATTTGCAAACTACCTGATAAAGGTTTAGTGTAGAGAATGTATACAATACTGAAAAACTCTGTCAACAAAAAGACAAACGACCCAAATAAAAATAAGCAAATGACTTGCATAGACATTTCTCAGAAAAGGCATACAAATAACCAAGCAGCAAATACAGACATGTTTAATATAATTGGTGCAAAAGTAAATGCAAATCATAGCTTCATTGTTATACTACTTTGCCCTCACTAAGATAGTTATAATAAAGTAAAATGAAAATAAGAGGTAATGGCAAATCTGTTCCCTTCATCCTTCCAGTCAATCACTTAGACATAACATTATTAGTTATCTATCTGTTCACACTCAATTCATAGATTTTAGGCATCCATGATCTAATAATTCAGTGATATCTGTCTTGATCAATTATTTGCATAATCTTAGGCTGTGTGGCTTTGAATCTGTGGGCTACATATTCACTCAGTCTACTCTGTAGTTAGTATACAGTCTAGCCACCCACTCACAGAAATTCTTACAGCTCATGAACATCTCCTCTTTTAAGCATTGGTCACCCTGTAACAAAATAATCATCCCTATCATTTGCACATATGAATTAATCTTTAATCTTCCTGATAGCCCAGCTCCACTCTTTCAGCCATTCAATATCGTAATAAAGCTTTCCACATTAGCAGTATGATTAGTATGAATGTCATCAGGAAGCATCACCTGAAAGAACTAGACTGTCACTGATCAGAAGAAGCATCAGCAGGTATACAGACATACTACTTTCAGCATCCTGTGGGGAGATATGCTGGTCCTGGACACAACTGTACACACTGTGTGTTTGAGTCCTGTAGAGAAAACAGATCTTATATGATATTTCATTAAAAGAAAAAAAGCAAGATATAACTGGTAGTGGTTTGGTTATGGTGACATTGTTGAAGTGGGTGTTGTGAAGGCATCAAGCAATATGAGCTAAGGTAATTAATATTTAGGGGGTTCCCAGAAACATCCATAACAAAGAAAATGCAATTTTAGTACCAAGAGAAATTGAATCTAAGCAAGATTTAAAAGTGAGCTGTTGACCTATTTTATTATTTTTATTTTGAAACAGGGTACATTTGGAGAAGGCTAGGTTACCACGCATTGTCCTTGAACCTGCAATCTTCCTGTCTCAGCCTCCCAAGTACTGGGATAACACGCATGCGCCACCACTCTCAGTAAAAAGAAAATAAAAATCATTTTAGCTCTTTAGGGATTCGTTTTATTAAGATAAAGGCTAAGAGCTGGGTATGATGATTATAAACCTACAATCTCAGTATTTCAGAGGCTGAGACAGAAGGCTTCCAGGTTTGAGGCCAGTGCTTGGTAACTTTAGGAAATCTTATTTCTATATATAAATAAATAAAAAGGGCTGTGGTATAGCTTGTAAATAAAATGCTCCTGGGTCTGATCATCAACATAAAAAATAAAAATAAAAAAAGAAACACCTAGAAAGCTCATATGGCAGTTTTATAAAAATACTCATGTATTGCTTCTTCAACATTTTGCATTTTGGAGTTCTAATAAAACTTCTTTGAGGCAAAAAAAAAAGTGAGCTGTTGAAAAGATGGTTCAATATCATGTATTTCTCAAAAACACTTAACTGTAATATATAAATTTGCCATATTATTGGTATATCCAGAAACTATATTTTAAGAATTAGAAGAAAACAAAATTTTGTAATTACTGTTTAGGGCTCAGAATATGTATAGAGCTTGAGAGTTTTCTATATAATATAAGCAGTAGTTCTTTGATCATTCAATAAAAAGTATATAAAAAGAGGAAGGTTTATTTAAAATAAGGAAGAGAGAATAATGTTTTAATATACTTTTTGAATACATGGTACAATTGGTCTCACTTTTTTTGAGACTCAAGTCTAAACACATGATTTATTTATTTTTTTACATTTTTTTATTGGTGCACTGTATTCATACATCATAACGGGATAAAAAAAAAAAAAAACTTGTGTAGACATACATGCACACATCGCCCAGTTAGCCCCTACCCAATCCCCACCCCATTCTCTCCACATCCCTCCTTCCCATGCTTGGCTTAGTGGTTGACATATAATATTATAACAATTTATCTAAAATTAACAATGATAATCTCACATAACAAATTCATTTGTTTGATATCAAGCTTTTGATCACTTACAGATAACATTTCAATATTTCTTTTTGCTTTCTTTCTTTTTTTATGTTTTATGTTATACGTTTAATCTGTATTTGGTGCCTCCCCCCCCTCATTTTCCCTTTCCCCCTCCCAACAATTAATACCCAGGCTAACCTTGCTATATTTGTACCTTTACACCTATTTGGAAGTAGCCCCTCATCAATCAAGTTGAGCCTCCTTCCTCTCTTAGTTTTCCATTCAAACTTTGCTGAGATTTCCCTTCCATTATCTGGAGTCCCTCAGGTATCCCCAATGCTCACTCGTTTGGGCATATTAGAGGAAACATATGTCCCTTCTCTTTCTGTTTTTGGCTGATCTCACTTAACATAATGCTTTCCAGCACTTTCGATCTTCTTACAAATGACGTGATTTTGTTCTTCTTTATAGCTGACTAGAATTCCATTGCTTGTATTTTCCATAACTTTGCAAACCATTCATCTGTTGATGGGGGCCTAGGTTGTTTTCAAATTTTGGCTATTACAAATTGTAATATGAACATGGGTATGCATATGTTACTGTAGTTCTCTGACTTCAACCTCTTTGGCCAAATACCCAGGAGTGGTATAGTCAGATCGTATGGTAGATCTAGTCCCTGTTTTCTAAGTAATCTCCACACTGATATCCATAGTGGCTGAACTAGTTTGCACTCCCACCAACAGTACAAAAGAGTTCCTCTTTCCCCACATTTTCACCAGCATTTGTTGTTGTTTGATTTCTTTATGCTTGCCAATCTGACTGGGGTTAGATGGAATCTCAGCGTAGTTTTGATTTGCATCTCCCTGATGGTTAATGATGAAGAACATCTTTTCATGAATCTATTGGCCATTTGTATCTCTTCTTTTGTAAAGTGTCTATTCAGTTCGATTGCACATTTCTTGATTGGGTTGTTTGTTTTGCTAGTTCAGAGTCTTTTGAGCTCTTTGTATATTCTGGATATTAGCCCCTTATCGGAGTGGACTGGTAAAGATCTTCTCGCATTCTGTAGGCTTCCTCTTGAGGTTCTTGATGGTTTCCTTTGATGAGAAGAAGCTTTTTAGTTTGATGCTATCCCACTTGTTGATTCTTGCTTTAACTTCCTGCACTTTGGCGGTCTTGTTGAGAAAGTTACTGCCTGTGCCTATATGTTGTAATGATGAGCCTGTGTTCTCCTCTAATAACTTCACAGTCTCTGGTCTGATTTCTAAGTCTTTGATCCATCTCTAGTTGATTTCTGTGCATGGTGAGATATAGGAGTTTAGTTCCATCTTTCTATAATGGATAGCCAGTTCTTCCAGCACCATTTGTTGAAAAGGCTGTCTTTTCCCCAGCGTATGAGTTTGGCCCCTTTGTCAAAGATTAATTGACTATAGGTGTGTGGATTTGTTTCTGTATCTTCTATTCAGTTCCACTGGTCAGTGTACCTGTTATTGTACCAGTACCATGCTGTTTTTATTACTATTGACCTATAGTATAGTTTGAAGTATGGGATTGTGATACTTTCTGCGTGATTCTTATTGCTGAGAATTGCTTTGGCTATTCTGGGTCTTTTCTTTCTCCATATAAAGTTCATGACTGATTTTTCTAGGTCTGTGAAGAATGTCATTGGTATTTTAATGGGAATTGCATTGAATCTATAAATCATTTTAGGCAAAATGGCCATTTTGATGATATTTATTCTGCCTATCCACAAGCATGGGATACCTTTTCATCTTCCAAGGTCTTCTTCAATTTCTTTCTTTAATGTTTTATAGTTTTTGTTGTAGAGGTCTTTTACATATTTGGTTAGGTTTATTCCTAGGTATTTTATTGGTTTTGAGGTTATAGCGAATGGAATTGATTGTTTTATTTTTTTCATTTTGGATTCATTGTTGGTGTAAAGAACAGCCACTGATTTCTTTTGGTCTCACTTTTAATTATCAACTGCTTAGCTTTGGTTCTTCATAAGTGCTCAATTTTTCACTTTTTGTTCAGGTCAGTAGGTAAGAAAATAGGCAGTGATTCAAAATTATTTTACTCGTTAGATTTATCTGAATGAAGGGCTATTTATTTTGGCTATTTGTTAATAAATAAAGGCAATTTCTTTGAAAGTTATTTTAATTAACTGTTATCCATAAATTAAACCATAAAATATTTAATTAAGAGACTGAAAAATAAAGAATTAAATTCTAAAGGAATGGTTAATTTAAATAACCAGTTTTAAGATGATAAAGAAAATAAAGCTAAAGTTCTAAGCTTGACTATTACATTCATGTTTGAAATACTTTTCCAAATTAATAAACTTTGTAGTTTAGAGTGGCAGTATGACTCTTATTATGTTTAGTTATAAAATCAGGCAGAATAATAAATTCATGATTTACTTTTCTCACCTTTAATATTAATAGAAGCTTCTAAGTGTGCAGGTTAATCAACTTTCACTGATAGTGCCTTTGGTTATATATGCCAAAAGTAATTTAGAGGAACTCACAAGATACAAATGGCAAATATTTCTATTGTAGAAAAAGAGAAACCAAATGGAATAATTTCTGAAGGGATATTAATGGAAAAACAGAACTGATAGATATACAGGAAAAAACATGTGGATTAGTGATTACAATTGTAGAAACCATTCTGGCTTAGTAGATAATGCACATGTTTTAGTCCACTTGCTATTATAAATGAGGTAATAATCTGGAGAAAAAGATTATATTGGCTCATGGTTTGGGGGGTTCCAGTCTATGTTGGCTCCATAGTTTTTGTTTTTTTGTTTTGAAGATTTAAAGAAGTTTATTAAAAAGATAGAAACACAGAAGATAGTTACAGCCCCATGCCAGAATGCCATGGGGTGGGGGTTTCAAATGAATGCCTTAACCAAGATACAGCATGTGGACCGGACTTTTTATACCCATAATTCCATAATTTTTGGAATTAATATCAGCAAACACATTCTAGTGGTAATGTATGGTCAAATAAAACTTATCAGCCAGGAAGAAAATGGGAACCGAGAAAGAGGCTAGCCTCCCATAATTACATTTGAGGGTACTCTTCCAAAGATTAATGACAATCCTTTAGGTCAAACCCTTCAAATGTCCTCCTACCTTCCACTAAGACTTTAATTCATAGATCTTTGCAAAACACTCAAAATCTGAGCATATAAACTTACAATTTTCATATAACAACTTAAAAATATTTCCATGATATTTATTTTTCCATAGCACAGTATAACTTCTTGACATTTTTTTCTTGAATACATAAAGGATAGGGATCAACTGAATTAAAACTTTAAATAGCGGTTAAGTATTTCTGTACTTTTACATGCATATCAGCTTTAAGCAGATGCTACCATCTGGTTTTAAAGTGTTTAGGAAATTTTAAACTAGGATTAAACTTTGAGCAGAGGACTCAATTTTTTCCTCAAAGAAGAAAGAAATTGATGATGTAGGTAAAAGCAAAAGCATTTAGAACAATTTGCCAACAGACCTCCAATTAAATGACTGTCAATCAAAATTGGTTATAGAGATTTCATAATTTGGAAAAAACTGAGTTTATTTTATGCTCATTTATTTAAACATTCTGACCTTTTATTAAAATTTTTTGAGTAACAGTATATGTATTCAATGCTGAAAAGTACAAATTTTAAGAAAATACACATGTGAGTTACTTTCTTCATTAATATAAAAAATATAATATTAGAATTCTAGTAAGATAGGAATAGTGTTGGAATTAAAATATAGAGTAAAACATAATTGCAAAACTATATTTTTAGGGTTACCAAAGGTAAAGTTGAAAATATTTTCAACTGTTTTTATATCTCTCTTGTGTAGCAACTTCAAACTCCCCAAATTTATCTTAGAATGAGGTATTTACGCATGTATGCCTTACTGTCTTATACCCTGTTAAAATGTATGACTACAATGCACTAATAAAAACTTAAATTAAAAAATTAAATTTTAAAAATAACATATAAAAACCCAAAGATAAATGGATGATATCCCAATGAAAAGGAAATAAAATATAAAAGAGGAATGAAATAAATAACTAAGAAAATGTAAAAAAAAAGATAAGGAGCTACAAAAGGATCAATTCATTTAGACAAAGAAAGAAATGGAAACCCCAAAGAAGAGACCAAGAATATACACTACGATAGATTATTTCCTAAGTATTTCAGCTTTCACAATATCAGTAAACATAAAAATTAGTTCAATAACTTAATCAGAAAATTATTCATTCCAAAGTAATAATTGTATAAAAATAAATGTTACATTAGCTGGGCATGGTGGTGCATGCTTGTAATCCCAGTACTTGGGAGTTTGAGACAGGAGGATCATGCAGGTTCGAAGCCAGCCTCAGCTACTTAGTGAGGGTCTCAGCAACTTAGTGAGACCTTGTTTCCAAATAAATATAAAATAGGCCTGGGAGTATAGCCTTGAGGCAGAAAGCCCCTGTTTTCCATCTCTAGTACCACATACATAGATAAATAAATAATAAAATAAATAAATGTGACATTGCTTCACTTGGTAGTGAATAATATATAAAATTAGAAGCAAAAGTTGATATGATAAAAAGCTCTTATTTAAAGCATATTGAGTGGACAGAAGAAAGAGTTGTGGTCCAGAGTTTCCTGATTGGAATAACACATGAATAGTGGTGTTCATGGAAATCTTCTATTGCTCCAAAAATTGATCATTCTAACTTAATTTCATTATTTTATGTTTATTCCACAGTCATAGTGTGAATATTATATAGTTTTTGCAGAACCTTATCTGTAGATAGATCTTAATCTTAATAATGATCTACAGCTAAAGTTTTACCAATAATTTGCTCCTTAATTACCCTTTGGTAACTAGTGAACATGTCTTAAATTATTTTCATAGGTGCAGGGAATCATTCTGTCTTTAGAGAAGATGCCTGAAGACGAGCAAAAACAGAACATTAGATTGGAGACTATAAGCTTCCCATCTCTACTATAGTATCTTTCTCTTACAACTGTTATGGAAAGTTGATGGCCTTTTTTAATTTAAAATAACATTTTAAACACTATATTTTTCTCTAAATATCCCCGACTTTGAGATATTAAAATTCTAGAAATTTTATATTTCCAGTTTCTTTATAATTTATTTATTTAAAAATTATGATTGGTTATCAGTGGTTCTTTAAATTTTACAAATAATTATTTCTGCAACACAAAGGTAATTACTTATTTAGAAAAAGTTTAAAAGCTGTGACTACTAGTCTCCCTATTCATGTATGTTCATGGACCATAATTACTTATTTAAGACACTTTAGAAGCAGTTGGTAACAGTCACTTCTTTGATGTATGTTCTATAGCTATGGTTAATTTGATCTATTTCCCAACTGAAAACAAATATTATGTTTATGTGATTTTTTATTAAGAAGCATACTATTTTCTTAACCAAGTGTCTTCTTTTATTATCCAACACAATGGCTATTTCCAAGATGGAGGTAGAATGTTTTTAGTCAGTTCATGTGGAATAAAAAATTTCTTTCTGTTAAATGTCTCTGTGCCATCAAAAAGTGCACATATTTTTTAAAATTCCATACAGATCAGCAAGTATAAAAAGGAAACCCAGGGATGGGAGGAATGGCAAATGTTTAACCACCATCTTTCAAGACAATAATTATCTTTTCAAAAAACGACAAGCTTCACAATTTTACTTAATAATCAGAGTACTGAATTTACTCACAACCTTTTTTATGCTGATGATGCTAGAATGCCTTTTGAAAATTACTGGCAAACATCAGGAAACAGTCCTTTCTCCATGGCAGACACTAATTTGAGTGATTCATTTTACATGGAAATGACTGAAAGATTTGGAATTCAGCAAAACAGAACTGATATTTGTCTTTCAAAATATTTCCTCTCATTTTATCCAAGATAGTGTTCCCTCATAATTCTGCTCATTATTTTCCTTCCTCTTAATTTTTTTAGATCTCTGAGCAGTAATGATACTTCCTGTTAAGAATGGCATGAAACTGAGAATTCATTCAGTGTGGTGTTCCATTGGTGCATCCATTCAACTTTGATTGATAAAGAAAAATAAAACCAAGATTTGAATTTTTTGAAAAATATGGATTCATTAAATCGAAAGAAAAGACTAACATTCAGTGAAGACATAAGGTATATAGCAGATATTAAGTAGTGTACATTAAATAATGTATTCCTCCAACTAAGTAATATTTTACCTTTGATTCCAAGTGGGCCTCCATTCTACTTCTCTATGTATCTGTTTCTGAAAACAGGCTCTCTCAAAAGATCCTAGTTAAGCCAGGTGTGGTGGCGCACGCTTGTAATCCCAGCATTTGGGAGGCTGAGACCGGAGGATCACGGTTTGCGGACAGCCTCAGCTACTTAGTGAGGCCCTCCACAACTCAGTGAGACCCTGTTTCAAAATAAAGAATAAAAAATAGGGCGGGGGTGTAGCTTGGAGGTCAAATGCCCCTGGATTCCATCCCCAGACCCTCAAAAAAAAAAAAAAAGATACTAGTTAACTGAATAATCACTACAATAGTTTTATGTAACCTGGCTTAGAATGAATGGGGAGTACAGGAAAGTTCTACTTTTAAGTTTAAAATAATCATTACCTTGAATGGATTTATATATTTATATACTTACATATACTTATATATTTATATATAAATTCATACAAGGTAATAATCATTTAAATATATAATTATATATATATAATTATATTTATATAAAATATAGATATATATCACATATATTAGTAGTTTTCTTCCCTGCTGTTCAGCAGTAAAAATAAATATTAAAATGGAAAGAAATATTTGAGAAACCCAGAGTAGGACTGCAAAGGTCATGTCTTAAGTGAACAGAATTTTAACTCCATAGCAGACAACAAGCTCCAATTTAAACTAATATAAAGAGCAAGAGAAATATCTGAATGACAAACGCATGCATGCTAAATAGTATGAAAGAACTGTCATCTTGTTTAAGATGAGGAAATACATTAAGTCATGCTCTGTGAATTAGCCATAGGTTGCAGTATCCATTGATTGCTGTATCCATTGATTGGCTATCTGTGATCATATTATGAAAAAATATCAATATGAATAAAGCTCTTAAGATACTTCAAAAGTTGGGCATGGTAGCCCACGCTTATAATCCCTGTGCTTGGGAGGCTGAGACAGGAGGATTGCGCAGGTTTGAAGACAGTCTCAGCTACTTAGTGAGGCTCTTAACAACTTACTGAGACCCTGTTTCCAAATAAAATATAAGTAGGTCTGAAAGTGTAGCCCGGAGGTAGAAAAGCTCCAAGGTTTCATTCTTAGTACCACACACACACACACACACACACACACACAATCCTTCAATAAGAACGAGCAGGTTTGAAAATCTATTTGACCTCTTGTATACCTAACACAGCATGTAGAGCTGGCCAAGGGTTTTTGCTTTGATACTCTTTACACTCATGGTTTTGATTCATTGACATAACTTTCAGGATTTTCTCTTTCATAAGACAGGAAGACCAAGTGTTCTTGAGTGAAATAAAAGTGAATATTCAACAACATATTTATCAGAGAATAGTAAACTCTTGTAATAAGTGAAATTATACTCTTCAGAAATCTTATGGAGTATTTCAATCTTCAAAAAATTTAGACGATGTTGTACACAGAACTTATTTTATTCAGTACAGTAACACAGCTCAACTGTTTCATTTTGTTTTTTAAAGAGAAAAGTTATATGTAGAAAAATTTTATGTTAATACAAAAAACACTGGAATATAAATTGACAAATAGAAATTATAAATAAAGTTGTTATGAATAATAGAGAAAAAGATGTTGAAGACTGAGCAAATCCTAGGAAAACCAATCGAATTTGGAACTGAATTAATACTAACTATATGTAAGAGGATTGCCTATTTCTAATTTTCAATACTGCTACATCTATTAACTATTTACATGTCCCAAAATAATGAATTGCTTCTATTTGTTTGAACTCATATGATATATTAATTTTTATATGTGATATTGAAGTAAAATACCTTAAAATATATATCTTGAAAGATATTTTGTTAATTTTTATGAAATCTCTAAGATACTATATTCCAACTTAGAACATTCCAATTTCCATTATTCACATAGAAATGTAGTGGAAATAAACATTTTATTTTTATTGTGAATTCTAGAATTCTAGGAATTTAGACAGATAAAGCAATATGTTTGTTTATTGATGTGAATTAACATCATAAAACTTGGATCATTTGGAGGCAACTTCCATCATGTGTCTAGAAACTGATTTGCTAGCAGATGAGATCTCTGTTTAACTGTCAACTCTAATAACCACACGTAGCCATTTCATTTGGCCTTTATGTCAGGCTATTTAATTTTTCTTCACAGAATGATGGCTGAGTTCAAAGAATAACCATCCTCAGGGAGAAATATGAAATTTGATGACAGTTGTACAATATAATCTCAGAACATAACTAGTGCCGTATTTTCTAATTAAATCAGTCAGAAAGGTCCAGCAGGTTTAAGGAAGAAAAGTTAAATTGCCACCTGATGAAAAAGCATCACCTTTCTAGAAGAATTAGAAATGGGGGATGTTGTTTTGGTATCTTGGAAAAAATAACATGCCACACATATTTAGAAACATTCACAATATGCAGCTATACTTAAATAACATTAGAATTTTGCATCTCTAGTTTGTCCTTTTAATAAAATTTAGCTTGCTTATATGTAGATGGCATATTGCCTCATAAGAAAGACTTAAACCACTTAAAAAAGAAAAATGATTAGAAAGTCTGAAAGTGTTAAATATAATACATTCATTGGTTAGTTGACCAAACACTGATAAAAACCTATAATACATATTATCCCAGAGCTAGAAAATAGACTCCCACTTAATTTTCTTCTGGATGTCTTTTTGAGCAAAATGAAGCAAGGGAGATCTGTGCATCAGCCTTTGACTTCAGAGTTGTAGTTTTTGAACCTCTAAAGTGACTTCTGGTTTTAAAAGAACAGAAATTTTCATCTTGGTAATTTTGTTTTGTATTTATATTTTTCTCAGCAGGTACACTCAATATTGAACTTGAAAGAATAAAAAAGACAAGAAATTTTTCTAGATAGTTATTTCATAATAATAACTGTTCAAGATAATTAAGAGCTTGGCTAATAATCATACATATGATGAAATATGTCCTCTGGATTTTCTTTCCTATTGCTCAACTCAAATCAATAGAATAGGAAGTAGAGAGTAGTTGATTATGTTTGTTAACACAAAATTTAGTGCATTATGATAAAATAGCACAAATATTTTTATGTGGAACATATTGAAAATGGAATACATTCATACTGTGCTTGGTGCCCTCTCCCCCCAATTCCCCTTCCCTCTCCCAACAATGAGGGTCCAGGTCAATCATGCTATATTTATATTTTTACACAAATTTGTAGCTCCTTCATTAATCAACCACAGCCTTCTTCCTCACCCATCCTTCCATTCTAGTTTTGGTGAGGTTTCTCTTCCACTGTCTGGAGTCCCTCTTGTATCTCTAATACTCTATAGTTTGGGCATATAAGAGGAAACATAAGTCCCTTCTTTTTCTGTGCTTGGCTGATCTCACTAAACATAATGTTCTCCAGGACATTCCAATTTCTTGTGAATGACATTATTTTGTTCTTCTTTATAGCTAAGTAGAATTCCATTGTGTGTATTTCCCATAATTTTGCAATCCATTCATCTGTTTATGGAGACCTAGGTTGGTTCCATATTTTGGCTATTATGAACTATGTTGCTATGAACATGGGTTTGCATATGTTACTGTAGTTCTCTGATTTCAACACTTTTGGACAAATACCCAGGAGAGGTATAGTCAGATCATATTGTAGATCTATTCTCAGTTTTCTAAGGAATCTCCACACAGATTCCCATAGTTGCTGAACTAGTTTATACTCCCACAAAAGAGTTCCTCTTTCCCCACATCCTCACCAGCATTTGTTGTTATTGGAGTTCTTTATGCTTGCCACTCTGATTGGAATTAAATGGAATCTCAGCTAGTTTTGATTTGCATCTCCCTGATGGCTAATGATGTTTAATGATGTTGAACATCTTTTAATGTATCTATTGGACATATCTCTTCTTTTGTAAAGGGTCTATTCAATTCAGTTGCCCATTTCTTCATTGGGTTGTTTTGCTAGTTCAGAGTCTTTTGAGCTCTTTGTATATTCTGGATATTAGCCCTCTATCAGAGTGATGACTGGAAAATATCTTCTCCCATTCTGTAGGCTTTCTCTTTAGGTTCCTGATGGTTTCTTTTGATGAGAAGAAACTTTTTAGTTAGATGCTATTCCACTTTCTAATTATTGCTTTAATTTCCTGGGCTTTGAAGTTCTTGTTGATAAAGTTACTGCCTGGCCCTTTATGTTGGAGTGTTGAGCCTAGGCCTTCTTTTAATAACTTCACAGTCTCACATCTAATTTCTAAGTCTTTCTGTGCATTGTGAGAAGGATTTAGTTCCATCTTTCTACAAATGAATAGCCAGTCCTCCCAGCACCATTTGTTGGAAAGGCTGTCTTTTCTCCAGCGTACAAATTTGGCCCCTTTGTCAAAGATTAATTGACTCTAGGTATGTGGGTTTGTTTTTCTAACTTTTATTCTGTTCCACTGGTCAGACTGCCTGTTGCTGTGCCAATACCATGCTGTTTTTTCTACTCTTGCTCTATAATATAAAGTCTCAGATTGTGATGCCTCCTGCTGGGGTTTTATTGCTAAGAATTGCTTTGGCTATTCTGAGTCTTTTCTTTCTCCATATAAAATTCATGACTGATTTTTCTAGGTCTATGAATAATGTTGTTGGAATTTTGATAGGAATTGCATTGAATCTATAGATCACTTTTGGAAGAGTGACCATTTTTATGACATTTATTCTATCCATGAGCAAGAGAGATCTTTCCATCTTCCAGGTCTTCTTCAATTTCTTTCTTTAATGTTTTATAGTTTTTGTTGTAGAGATCTTTTATATCTTTGTTAGGTTTATTCTTAGGTATTTTATTGATTTTGAGTTTATAGTAAATGGAATTGTTTTCTTTATTTCTTTCATTGTGGATATTGTTGGCATAAAGAATAGCAACTGATTTCTTTAGATTGATTTTGTATCCTGCAAAACTGCTGAATTGATTAATCAGCTTCAGTAGTCTTTTGGTTAAGTTCATTGGGTCTTATAGATAAAGGATCATGTCATCTGCAAATAAGGAGAATTTTAATTCTTTTCTTTCTATTTGAATTTATTTTATTTTATTTTATT
Organism: Muscardinus avellanarius; assembly: GCF_963383645.1. Classification (NCBI taxonomy): domain Eukaryota; kingdom Metazoa; phylum Chordata; class Mammalia; order Rodentia; family Gliridae; genus Muscardinus; species Muscardinus avellanarius. Next base: position 23,337,164 of record NC_137786.1, on the reverse strand, counting down.
GTCTTATTGCTGTGGGAAGAGTCTCAAGGACTACATTGAAAAGGAGTGGTGAGAATGGACATCTTTGCCTTGCAGTTTTTTCTCCATTTAAAATGATGTTGGCTTTGGGTTTATTGTATATTGCCTTAATGATGTTGAACTATGTTTCTTCTATTCCAATTTTCTGCAGTGTTTTTAACATAAATAGGTGTTGGATTTTGTCAAATACCTTTTCAGCATCTATTGATATGATCATGTGTTTTTTGTTCTCAGTTCTATTTAAGTGGTGAATAAGGTGTATTGATTAGCATATGCTGAACCAGCCTTGCTTTTCTGGGATAAAACCAACTTGGTTGTGATGCACAATTCTCTTGATATGGTTTTGAATGTGTATAGCTAGTATTTTTTAGAATATTTTTGCATCTGTGTTCATAAAGAATATTCATCTGTAATTTTCCTTTTCTGAGGTATCTTGGTATCTTTATTTGGTTTTAGAATTAATTTGATACTGGCCTCATAGAAGAAATTTGGGAGAATTCTATTTGAATTTCCAAGAAGAATTTGTGAAGTACTGAAATTAAATCTTCATTGAAAGTTTTGTAGAATTCAGCTGGAAATCCATCAGGGCCTGGGGTTTTCTTTGATGGCAGAGTTTTTATTGCTATTTCTATTTCTTTGCTTGTTATTGATTGGTTTAAGCTGTTATGTCCTCTTGGTTCAGTTTATGTAGGTTATATGTTTTCTAGTCTATTGAAGTATAAACTTTCAAAATAGTTTCTGATAATCCTTTGAATTTCCCCATTGTCTGTGGTAATGTCTCCTTTTTCATTTCTAATTTTAATAATTTTAGCTGATTCTCTCTTTCTTTTGGTTAGGTTGGCCAGGGGTTTGTCAATCTTATTAATCTTTTTAAAGAGCCAGCTTTTTGGGTTTTTGATTCTCTAAATTTTTTTTGTTCTCTATTTCATTTATTTCTGCTCTGATGTTAATAATTTCCTGCCTTCTGCTAGCTTTGGGATTAGACTTTTGCAGCCTTTCTAGGTCCTTGAGATTATAATTAGGTTGTTTACTTGGAGACTCTGTTCTTCTTTGTGGGCACTCAATGCTATAAACTTTCCTCTTAACACTGCCTCCATAGTGTCCCATAAATTTTGGTAAGTTGTTTCTCTATTTTTATTTAATTTCAGAATTCTTTTTTCCTAATTTCTGATCTTACCCACTTATCATTCAATACCATATCATTCAATGTATTTAAATAATTTCTTTTGGGTTTTCTGTTGTTAATTTCTACTTTCATTTCATTATGGTCTGAAAAGATACAGGAAATTATATTACGTCTTTTGAATTTGCTGGTGCTTGCTTTGTGGCCCAGGATGTGATCTATTTTGGAGAAGGTTATGTGGGCTGCTAAGAAGAATGTGTATTTTGTTGTTCCTGGTTGTAATATTCTTTATATGTCTATTATGTCCATTTGATTTATAGTTTTCATTAATTCTCGAGAGTCTTTACTCATCTTTTGCCTTGAAGATCAATCTAGTCGTGTGAGAGGTTTGTTTAAGTCTCCCAATATTATTGTATTTGGGTCTATTTGAGAACTGATGTCCAGAAGGGTTTGTTTTACAAATTTGGTTACACCCACATTTGGTGCATAAACATTTACAAACATTATGTCTTCTTGGTGGATTGTTTCTTTTAACAAAATGAAGTGCCCTGCTTTGTCTCTTCTGATGTGTTTTAGTTTGAAGTCTGTTTTGTTGGATATCAGTGTTGCTAAGTCTGCCCGATCTTGGTCTCCATTAGCATGATATACCTTTTTCCATCCTCTCATTTCATTTATTTCATTCAAAGACATTTTTGAATGTCTTTGGCTATAAGGTGATTTTCTTGCAAATAGCATATATTTGGATTATGTTTTTTTAATACACATTGCCAGTCTATGTCTATTGCTTGGTGATTTAAATCCTTTGACATTCAGAGTTATTATTGAAATATGATTTTTGTTTCCTGTCATTTTGTGTTCTTTCTTCTTTTTGGTATCTTGTTATTTCTTATTTACTTAGATACCATGCTGATCAACTTTATTCTCTAATTCTGAAAATTGCTTCTTTTCTTTTTATGGTTTATCTCTTTAAGTATTTTCTCTAGTGTTGTCTTTGAATTCATTAATTTTTTGAGATTATGCTTATCTTGAAATGCTTTTGTTTCTCCATCAATTTTGAATAATAATTTTGATTGATATAGCAGTTATGGCTGGAAGATGTTTTCTTCCAGGTCTGGATCACATCATATCAATCTCTCCTGGCATTCATGACTTGGGTTATACAGTCTGGGGTGATTTTTATTGTTTTGCCCCTATATGTCGCCTGTCCTTTTGTTCTCACTGTTTTATTTTAGCTACAGAGTTGTGCTATGTTCCACAGATGCCATTTTAAATCTCTCCACAAATATTCTAAAATTTTAAAATATACAAACATCCTTAAATTTTAAAATCAATGAATGAATTAAAAGGACACTTAACATTATTCTTATATCAGAAATGTTGGTTAGCACTTTTACTTTGTTATTTTCACTTTTAACCAAAATAAAATGTTGAGCATGTCAGGTTTTTGTTGTTGTTGTTGTTGTTGTTGTTGTTGTTGTTGTTCTTGTTGTTCTTGTTGTTCTTGTTGTTCTTGTTCTTGTTGTTTGATCCTGTTGTTAATAATATAATTTTGATTGATGGATTCTTTATTTTTGAAGTTAAAAATGATTATTGAGGGTTAGCTTGAAAATGATACAGTAGAGCAAACCTAGTAAAGCCAAAAATTTATTAAAATCAGAGCAGAAATCAATGAAATAGTGAATAAAAATACATAAAATCAACAAAATAAAAAACAGGTTTCTCAAAAAAAATTAACATGATAGATAAACCAATAGCCAACCTAATTAAAAAAGAGAGCATCAACCCAGATTATGAAAAGAAGAGATAGAATTTACTACTGGCAGTGTAAATTCTAGAGGATTATCAAAAAGTACTTTGAAAATCTATATTCCAAAAAAATTAAAAAATCTGGAATAAATCAACAAATTTCTAGATAAATACAGACAGCCTAAACTAAGTCAAATGGTATAGAAATTTTCATTCTAATAGATTCAAACTGGCACCCATATTTTAGTTTACTATAGTTATATCAAAGCCTAGTTATATTTATGGCAGATAATTGACTCTACTCACCAGTATAGATTATTTATGGCTTGCATATAGTAAACTTCATTTATAGGTTAATTAAGATTAATTTATGACTCTAATGTTCTAATTCAATATTTTAAATATCACTATATTTCACTATGGATTTCTTTTCTGACAAAGAAATATGTTATTTATAAAGTATCTGTTCCACAATCCAAAATAAGTCTATAATTAATTTTATTTTGTATCAAATTATCTTTTGGAATCAAAAAAGAAGCTTAAAAATACATTCTAAAGTTACATATAATATCATCTGATAAGTAATCTTGTACTTAGAAAATCAATTTTTTAAATGTTTAATCCTATTGAAACTTTTAAGAGAAACACAGAAACACACTCACACAAATAGTGCATTTTTTCTTTTTGTATGTCTTTTTGTAGCCAAGCAAAATAAGTGAAAGCTATGTATTTCCTTTTTTAAATTTTTTATTGATGATTTTATTTTTTAGAGTTGTTTGTTGTGCATATTTTCATTATATTTTTATAAGATGTTTATAGTTTCAGATCATATATATATATATATATATATGTATATATATATATGTTAATTTTAGTTGATTTTTTGTTTTGATATGGCAAGACACAAAGTTTTATTTCTCTTTTAAATTTAAATTTAATTTTTTAAATTTAAAAATTTAAATTTAAATTTAAATTTTCTTTCAGCCAAATATCCCTGACCAGAATGATATTCTTTAAATGCTACTAATTATTGTTAGAGCAATATATTTACTTTGTAACACAGGTTAAAACACCACATTAAGAATTTCTCCATTACTGTTTACACATGGAAACTCTCACTGATTAACTGTCCAGTTTCACTAATACAAATATCTCCTGCACTGAAATCAGCTCAGTAATAATGTCACCAATTTTATCTGGAATATATATATATATATATATATATATATATATATATACATATACATATACATATATATATACACACACACACACACACACATACATACATACACACACACATACATACATACATACATATACACACACATACATACTATATATATATATATATATATATATATATATATGTTTGTTTTCCTATAACCACTTGATTCGTGATCTTTTATTCTTTCTTTGTAATACGAGTCTGGTTAGACATGATGACACATGCCTGTAATCCCACCTACAGGGAGCTGAGGCAGCAGTATCACAATACCAAAGCCAGACTCTGCAGTTTAGCAAAACTCTGCTTAAAATTAATAAAAAGAAATGGTAATGTAGCTTCTTCATGGTAAACTGCCCTTGGATTCAACTCCCAGTACCAATAAAAACAGCAACAACAAAATTATTAGGCTAAGAGAATATCATGCAAAGTGAGATTAGCTAGTCAGTCTTAGAAAGTGAACGTTTATAGGTTTTTCTCTCATTTGTGGAAGCTAAAGAGATATTGGGTAACAAAAGGGACTTCAGAGGAAGAAGGGGAGACTCCAATGGGTCAATGAAGGATTTTAGGGAAGGGGAGAAAGAGATTTGATGAAGCTAACAGTTTGAATAATGTTATGTACACATACAAAATTATCAATACAAATCTCAATGACATGTACAGCAATATGATGGAGTTGTGGTAGGATCTGGAGGAAAACACACCAAATGTGCACTTGTATGTTCCTGTTAATTTATGTCTCACTATAATGTTTAATGATGGAACAAATGGAAGTATATTTAAAAAGTCAATACAGGTGTAGTGGTGCATGCTTGTAATTCCAGTACTTGGGAGGCTGAGACAGAAAAATCACAAGTTTGTGGACAGCCTCAAAAAGTAGTGAGACATCAATCTAGTGAGACTCTATTTCTAAATAAAAATAAAATAGGTCTGAGACATAGCTTGGAGACAGAATGCCCCTGGTTCAATCTCCTGTACAACACACACACACACACACACACACACACACACACACACACACAACAACCAAAATATTAGTTTCACATTTTCCATTTGGCCTTTTTTAGATACATATCCCTCTTATATCTACTTGTATAATTTTACTTAAATGTTCCTGTTATTTACAAACATACTGACCTGAATACTGACCTGAATATAACATGAATGGAATTTTTTAGATTTCATTTTTTTCCTTTTTTGTATACATAAATTGTGACAGCATGGAAAAATTCTGCATGCTAGACTTATTAGTCATTGATAATTATTTGTTGAGTGAAAAAAAGCATTCGGCCCCTATCTCATTAGTCTAGGTGAACTCATTGTATCTTATTATCACTATATTCCTTATCACGACCTTTGGATTAACACAATTGATTTAAATTTCTGCACAGCAACCACCAATAGGGATTTGAACAAGTCATTTTACATCTGTGAATCTTTGCTTTATCATCAAATAAAATAAACCAGTGGTTTAGACTCTTATATTTAATGTGATTACGCTACCATAGATGATTTGAGAGTGGAGCAGCAAGAGGGCAATGAATATTAAGCATATAAAATAAAATTGCAAAGTACTCTAGCACTCCCCTATGCCCTAACCTACACGGAAGGTCTTGATTTTTATAAGATGTGCTTTATAACAATGGTATAGATTAGAAAAGAGACTGATGAATGGGAGGAAACAATACAAAAAAAAATACAAAAATAATAGCACTGTTACTACTTCTTTCTCCATCTCTGTCCCACAATCTCTGTATTAATGTTTTATCTTCTTATTGTGTTTTTTATTTTGCTGAATTTCACTAAGTGTGGGTAGTAATAGGTCTTGAATTTTTACATTAAGCCATGTCAAATTTCTCAATGGTTACAAAGTTTTATGAATAGCAAGGCAACAAAATTCTTTAGTTTTAATATAAATAAGTTCTCTAAAAAACATACTAAGACCCAACTTGGATTTAGAAAATAATGAGTTAGTGTAATGCTAAGCACATGTAAAGATGGGCCTAGTCAATTTCAATGAGAGATGATTCATTACTTTGAAAGCATTGATTAGACAAATGTTACATTGAGCTATTTCCTCTAGTTTCTCTGATTTATTCTTCACTTGTCAGTGTATGTGAGAAAGTTTTACTGGGTCAATATTCCTAAGCTGCCTAGTGTCTATCTTTTACTCTTAGTTTCTGGGACATTGAACATGTATGCATCTATTCTTTCAAGAAAATGATAGTATAATTAATTTTGAATAGTAATGTTCTCTGAGTAATTATTCAGTCAATAATCACCCAGCATTATTTTAAGCTATTTCTACTTGCAAATGAAACCCTTACACTTTTACATCTTGTCGGAGGTGCATCAACACAGTAAGAGTTATATTTTGTACCTCTATATTTGTTTGCAATTTTAATTATCGCAATTTTAATTATTGTGGTTGTTAGACCATGCATGTCAATCCCATAATCAAGGAGAAAGCTATATATTGAAATTTATGTATTTACTGAACATTGCTTTAACAAAGGTTTAGTGATCTCTATCACCATTAAAAATAAGTTAAACATTCAATAAGTTAAGCATTTGCCAAAATACAAAGAAATACGTATTATTGCACATTTAGAAAGGAAGAGCAGAGTGAAAATCAGAGAATTTTTAGCTAGTTTAAAATTATGTTCCACTTATTAAAAATTAATTAATTAAAAATAAATAAAATAAAATATGAAGGTAAAATTATGTAATTAAAGTCATACTATAAAACAATACTTATGTTTACTGGGAGTATCTATTTTAATAATAATAATAATAATAATAATAATAATATTGTTATTATTATTATTATTATTATTACACTACACTGATTGCTCCAAAAACACACTCTATTTGAGGATCTTGATGCAACTTATCCCAAATAATTTTTATCATGCAATAGAGTATTCTAGAAAAATATTTGTTGTTATAATTCACACTTGTGTTTCGTATCAATGCAAAAGCTATTTTACTTAACCATGTTGAACTTCATATGAATCATATGAACAGATCTCTTTCATAATATAATGTGTTTAGAAACTAGATATTTTCTATAATTTTTCAAACCATTGGATGAACATGGACTTTTAAGCATAAAAATATGTATTTAAACCTATTTGCTGCTTGTCTGTCATGAAGTCTTATCAAGCAATTTACTGTTATGAGGCTTCATGTTTAATTTCCAAAAAATTGAATGAAGCAATATATAATAAATACAGTTTAAATTATTAAGAGCCTATCAGTGATATATATATACATATATATATATAATATATAATGCATAATATATGTTATTATACAATTGCTAACATAATTTTTATTTTATAAATATAAAATATAATGATCTATATTAGAGATATGTAAATGGTTGAACCCTTTATTTTATATTTTATTTTATTTTATTTTATTTTTGTGGTACTGGGGAAGGAACCCAGAGTCATTCTACCTTTGAGCGACACCCCCAGCACTTTTTTTTTATTCTTTATTTTGAAACAGGATCTTACTGACTTTCAAAGGGCCTCACTAAGTAGCAGAGGCTGGCTTCGAACCTGAGCAATCTTCCTTTCTCAGCCTCTCAAATGCTGGGATTAGAAGCGTGCATCACCACGCCTGACTAGGTTGAACCTTTTTAAAAACTAAATTATTTGGCTTTATTAGAGAAACTATCCAAGTGCTCTTTATAAGTAATAGTTATTACAATCTGTGATGGACAATTTTGCTAGTTGTTGTAGTCAATTCATAATTATGATAATCTCATGAAAAGCTCTATGAAGTACTATCAGCAAAAACTGCAAGTACCATACATATCCATCTCTTTGGAGCATATACTCATCCTCACTGGAACCTATCTGTATTTATTCACTATCCTGTGCTTTCAGGGAGCTGCTTTTTGTGATATGTTCAAAATTAATAGTTTTAATCTGTAAGAATTTCTGTCCAATAAGATTTACTCAGAACCTCACACGAGAAAGAAGATCCACTGGTCTATTTTTAGAATGTAAATTCGATCATTCTTAAAAGTTACCAATGGCTTTATATTGTTCTTCAAATAAAGCTCAAAGTATCTGATTTGTCTGTCTCTTAATATCTATAATACAACAGAGCCCCCTCCCCATTTCTCAACATGATTCATTCACACTGGCCTTCCTTTTTCTTTTATCTTATTTTTCTCCCTATCTGGGCATTCACTTAGTTTGATTTACAAGAATGTCTTCTTCTTTTTTCCCCTATCTAAATGCGTGGCTGAAATACATTTTATTAAAAAAAAAACTTATGCTATTCTCCCACTCAAGAGATGATAAGCAGATGAACATCCACTTGCAAATGTTCCCAAAGAATTTTATTTTTTTCCTTAGTTGAATAACTACTTAAATAACTCCTTGCATCCACATGTGTAGGTGTGTGTTAGGGAAGAGATGCTATTTTATGTGCAGCAACTTTTATGGAGAGAAAGTAGAGTAAATGTTTGTGATATGAATGAATGAATCTCAAATTAGGGTACAGTACTTTCCCTCATGACTGCATTTGTGTTTTCATTTGTCTTTTTTCACTTAAATTTTCTTCTTAGGATTTTTTTTTACTATATCGAAACACTGAGTAAACTTTTAATAAAATTATCAAAGCTATTCTTCTAAATGCTATATCCCCCAAATAAATTAATATTAAATAAGGCTTGTGCATATTCTATATTCTTACATTTTTTTAGGTTCTAATTTTCTAGGAACTAGGAAAAAATCACAATTCTTAGTAGTAAAAATTTCCATTAGATAGTGTGAATTGAATTTACTTTATGCCTTATTTTTAGAAAATAATGTATAGATTGAGTTTTTATCATGTTTTTGAGAGAGTTGTGCTCATATATCTTTGAATATGCATAGAGTATTATATACCATTTCTCTGTTTTTATAGCACTCTGTGCTTCCATCCCTTAATAAAACCGTCTACTTCATTCTAATAATTTACTATCCTGACTCCTCTCAAAGTCTGGGATCTATATGTGGACAAGAAATGCAGGGCTCTTATTTCATCATCTTAAATTGTATTTGCTAATTGTTTGAATTAACTAAATAAGGTTTTATATAAGCAAAGTGACATGAGATAGATAGAAGAGTGATTGAGTAAAAGTTTATAAGGATTAGAACACCTTCCAGTATTCTAGTAAAACTTTTGATGAGAGTCTCTGATCAATGTGTGTAGGAAGAAAAACATCTGACAGAATGTAGCAGGTGTTCAGGAAATGTTGAGGCCAGAAGAGTAGCTTTAATGATGAGCGATGGTAAACACGGAATGGAATCACCCTTTCTCAAGACTCTGCTCTGCATTTATCAATGTTCTTTAATAAGATACTCAGAAAAAAAACTTCTCATCAATCCAGAACATTGTTTCCCAAATCAGTCCCTGCTTTGAAGCAGACAGTCACTGTGGGCTAAGAAATAAGAGGCAATGAATCTTGGGTCTTAAATCAAATGTTATCATCCATGACTGTGAAAGAAATATTTGGAGAGGCATGGAGTCTTTAGGATGCTTCCACAAATGTATTCTTTTTTTGTTTGTTTGTTTTTGGTGGTACTGGGGTGGAACCCAGAGGTTTTCTACCTCCGGGCTATACTCCCAGACCTATTTTTTTTTATATTTTATTTGGAAACAGGGTCTCACTAAATTGCTGAGAGCCTCACTAAGTAGCTGAGGCTGGCTTCGAACAGTAGCTGAGGCTGGCTTCGAACCTGTGTGATCCTCCTGTCTCAGCCTCCCAAGCGTGGGGATTACAGGTGTGTGCCACCAAGCCCGGCCACAAATGTATTCTATATCCAACTTTAGAGAAGAAAAATTAACATGAAGGTAAAACCAGAAATTAAAAGTGTAGACGATTTTGGGAAAATGACACTGATATCAGGTACCTGTGTATATTAATATTCTTTTCAAAGAATATGACTGGAGTATGATGTGTGATCCTCCTGTCTCAACCTTCAAAGTACTTGGAGTACAGGTGTATGCCTCCAAACCTGGCTGGCTTTGAATGTTCACAATAAACAACGGCAACAATTTAGGGTTGGAGGAATACCTGAGTGATCTAGTGCTTGACATAGGTGCTCTGGAGTCAATCTCCAGCACTGCCAAAACAAAAACAAATATCACCTCCTGGAAATCAAACAAAAAAAATATACGTGAAAAATATTCCCCCATCCCCACAATACAAACAGATAAAATACTCTCCACTCAACAGACTTACAATGTTATCTGTATCTGTTTAGTAAAATAAACAAACAAACAAACAAAAAACACTGTTTCACTTCAGAAAATAAAACCCTGAAAGTATTCAAAAGATATGCACTAAAAAGCAGAGTAAATGGAAAAGTGTGTCTTTCTCAATGCTAAGTGTATGCAAGAGATTTACAGTAACAAGTATTGGCGGAGATAGACTAACATTACTCAGACTGAACAGTGAGTGCTAAGGGAAGAGGAGGTCTAGAATGAAATTTCATTAGGCAATAGCACTGGAAAATGTTTTGGTACAGATGATAAGACTTATGAAAAAATAAAAAAATAAAAACCAAAAAGATAGTTCAGTCGGGCATGGTGGCACTTACTTCTAATTCCAGCACTTGTGAGACTGAGATAGGGAAATTTCAGGTTCCTGAGCAGCCCAGCCTCAGCAGTAGTGAGACCATAAGTTAGCATGACCTTGTTTCAAAACAAAAAGTTAAAAAAAAAAAAAAGATGGAGTATGGCTCGGAATAAAATGACCCTGAGTTCAGTTCCCAGCACCAAAATTTGATGAGATTATAAATATCAGGAAAAGTTTACCTTATTCTGAGTGTTAGAAAAAACTTAAGTGGAAATAAGGAACACAAAAGTATCAGTATAAAATCCCATAAAAAAGATGTTATAAGAAATAAATAGTGAGAGAAAGAGAAAGAGGAAGAATAATCTTTCTGTAGACAGAAAAATATGTCAAAATATGCATACAAGAATATTTAAGCCAGGTATGGTGTTGCACACTTGTAATCCCAGCATTTGGGAGGCTGACACAGGACATCGCAGTTCATGACCAGCCTCAGCTAATTAGTGAGGCTCTTTGCAACTCGGTGAGACCCTGTTTAAAAATAAAGAATAAAAAATAGGGCTGGGGTGTAGCTTGGAGGTAGAATGACCCTGGATTCCATCCTCAGTACCACAAAAATAAATATTTAAAAAGTAGTATACTATTCTAATAGAGTAAAATGATCAAAGATTTATAAGAATTACATAGATCAGGATTAGAAAAACTGAGAATGAAGTGATAGAACTTCAAAAACCATTACATAATAGCTAGATAATACATATCATCAGCTCAGGAACCTTTTGACGACCTGCCCCAAATATATCAACACACAGAAGCCCCATGAAACAGATGAATATCTCTGCTTACCAACCCATCCACAAGCCTGTGAACCAGGCAAGCCGACTTCTTTGAGTGGTTCTGCCCATCAACAATGCCAGGAAGAAACCAGGGACCCCCAGCCAGGGAGCCCTAACCATCTTCTTGTCTTGCCCAAAAGACTGAGCAGCTTGTTCTCACAAGTATGGCCTGATGAGGTTCTGATAATCAGATAGGTGATGGTATTCACTCAACCTCAGCTTCAGGTATCAGCTAACAGAATTTTCTGAGCAAGTGTTTTCCCTGAGGCCCCCCAAAGTCACCTGAACATTTCTTGGACACTGACAGATAGCTTATATAAACAATGTGATGTGAGACTTTGACTGAAATCCTCCTGCCTTGCTACTGAGCATACTGTACCACACCCACCTATACCCACCACATGGACCTACCCTCACATCCCCTGTGGAAATTGGCAAGGATACTAACACTGCATCCACTTAGCATCATTCTCAGAGCTGCCAGCAAATACATGCTGCTTAAGATAGCTGCATCTCAGCTGGAAACCCAATCGTATAGTGTTTTCAACATAGGTTATTGAGACAAGAATAGAATGTCCGATATAAATCAGAAATTCAGAAAAGAGATGATAAAAAACAAATATAAAACATGATATTAAAGAAATCAACTAAAATTCCAAAATATGTTTTAAAGCCTCACAACAAAATAAGTTGTGCATTAGAATAATTCTGAAGTTGAAATCAAGTCTTTGAAGTAACTCACTCAGACAAAAATCAAACAAAGAAATAAAAGGAAAAAAATGAAAAAGTTCTTGAGAGATATAAAACCCAATTAAGCAAACAAGTATTTGCATTATGAATGTATCAAAAGGAGAAGAGATGGAAAGAGACACAGAAAATCTATTGTATGAAATAACTACAGAAAACGTTTCAAAGCTTATGAAAGATATGTAAATCAAGATCCAGGAAGCTCAAAAGTACACCAGATAGATTTGAAGAAACAAGATTCTCTAAAAGGCATATTATACTCATGTTGTCAAAACAGAGCAAAAGGAGAATTGTAAAAATAAGAATAGAACAAATTTCAACTCATGTTCAGTACAGTCTTAGTACCAGTTTGTTCATTTCTCTTCCAAGATTCCATGAGATTAAATAATTTAGTTATTCTATTTCCATATTCCTTTTAACATGCTATATTAGGATATACTTATACAGGTAGAAAATACCACAATAAATTAAAGAAAATAAACCAATATTTTAAATACCTGAAACAATTTTTATTTGGTTTATGTTGCTGTTTTTTTTTTATCATTACAGAGTAAACTTTCAATCTATTTTTAATATACTCTTTTGGTAGCATAGTGATTTTATGTCCTACTAAGAGGTGCTTACTTTTCAAACATGAAAAGAAAAACATTATTTTGGATTTTTATCATATCTACCTAGACCTTGTTATATTTAACATATTCTATCTTGTGCATGATAAGTAGAGCAAGTCCTACTTTAAAGAAAGAAGGACTGTTGATTTAAACAGATGGGTATGTGTCCTCCCTGATTCAAGGGTCACCATGGCAACCAGAAAAGTGGGGTATTGCTTAGCAACTGAAATCATTAATGAAGAGATTTCCAAACTAAAAAAAAAAAGCACCTGGAAAACTTCATAATTTGGTATAAATGTATACCAAATTCATTTATGAAACATAAGAACATAATCACAAATCTGGAATGTATATTTTCTTATAAGAAAAAATAAAAATAATCTTGATGATAATAATCATCATCTATATAGATGTGTTTCCAAAAATAACAAGTTTTATTAATGGCATAATTTATTGAAAAGTATAGAAAATCCCTAAAATTGGTAACCATTTCTCTTGAAATATAATAAAAAGTTGGATTAAATATAAAATATATGACCGTATGTTGTATTACAACCTGCTATTTTAGGTGTGACCATGGAGTTATCCAGCTGAGTTGCTGTTCTATGCCACATTTACTAATATGCATATGTAGTCATTCAAAACATTTTGAGGTGTTCTCTCTTGAGACAGAAGAGGCACTGTTAATGTTGACTGAAATTATACCTTTTTATTGAAAAAATCATTCATATTAGCATTTTTCCATGTTTTATCTTCTAAAGTTAATCTTGAAGAAAGGGTTCCAGGTTGATTTTTTTAAAGAAATGTAGTTGTGAAAACAGAGTGGGACTAGGTTTCTATGATAGGTCTCTGCAGTATTTACTATTCTTGTATGTTATGTATTCCCAAATCTAAAACAAATTTTAAAGGATATTCTATGTAAAGTTTGACATAATTCTATCTATGCATTTTATTAGTTGAATGCATATGTTTTCAAATGCTTATCTGTGGATTAATATTTGTTTTAAAATGTTATTATCATCACCATATCATAAAACTTATTTCTCAATTATCTTGCTAGGCACACATTGTTATGTCATCATACTGATAATTATCAAATGTCATATAACTAATCTTAACAAAATATCTACAAATTAGCATCTCTAAAATGAAGCAATGAAGATTAACAAAGTTTATTCAATGCTGAAAAAGTTTTTACACTCAAAACTACTACAGTTTTATGTTTTTCAGTGCATTGTAATTGTAGATCTTACTGAGGTACAAATCCATATAACAAACATGTACATAGGTCTTGTTGTGTTGCCCTCAGGGCCCAACTCACCATCTACCTCCCCTCTACATAGCAATGAGACTGGTAGTGGTACCTTCATACAAGGCCATAGCCTGTTTCGAAATGTCTTATTTTTACATCAGTTCCTCCTTTTCTGTTTCCCACCTCTATATCTCTATTTCTTTCTGTTATTCTACTGGTTATTCTCTTTAGTTATCTAAAGTCTCTTTCTGTCAGACCTGGTGGAGCATGACTGTACTGTCAGTACCTGAGAGACTGACACAGTAAAATCACAGGATTGATTCCAACCTATGTAACTTAGTGGGACTTTCAGCAACCTAGAAAGACCCTGTTTCAAAATTAAAAATGAAGAAGAATTGGGGGTGTGATTCAGAGGTAGTGGCTCAGAAGTAGAATGTCTCTGGGTTCAGTATCCAGTACCCCACCAAACACACACACACACACACACACACACACACACACACACACACACACCTTTTGTGCTTTTTAGTTTCTCGCCTGTTTCCACGTATAAGAGAAAGCACATAATTCTTGACTCCACACTGATCAATCTCACTTGGCATATTCTCTAATCCCATCCATTTTCCATCAAATGACGTCATTTTGTTATTCTTATGGCTGAGTAAAATTGCATTACGTATATACACAACTTTTATTATTCATTCATCTTTTGACAGACACCTAAGTTGGTTTCATACTACTTTGAACATGGTCTACATGACCTAATACCTTCAAAACTGAGACTTGTTTAGGATAAACTGGAACTAGATGAGTTGAAAACCCACCTCCACGCACTCCTATGAGAGTTATGAAATCACTCTGAGAGGCAATTTCCTCATTTAAAAATATGCCTACGTGTACTCACTCTTTAAGGTTTTTATAGCTTACTATACAAAAAAGCAAAAATAAACAGATTGTGAGATTGAAAGGAATTCATGAAAGCTTTCCATAATGTAGGAATATGCATTGACATTGAAAAAAGATTACAAATACAGCTCAAGGCAGATGATTCTAGAACTTTGCCTGCCTCAGTATTCAAGTCTATAATATCAGAATATATTTTTAAATATTATATAATAACATGGAACAGTATTTATGTCTGAATAGCTGTCTGAATAAATATTTAGAAGAGAATCTATTAAAGATTTGACTTACTTGTATCTACAAATATGGGGAAAAGAATTATTTCTGTCTCTACAAGTTTCTTTTTTAAAAAATATATTACTCTCATGCTCTGCAAATGCCATAAAGATTTTTAAATTTATTTGCTTTATGGATACAGATTTATAATATCAATAGATCACTGGAAAGTACAGTGAATTTCTCTTTTTATCTCTTTGTAAAAATATATCATTTAATAAAATTATTAAGTAGTTATATACTGTGTTAGAACCAAATAATGATCACACTTTATTTTTCCTTCTAATTTTAACCACACATTAAGATATTTTTATTAGGAAAAATGAACCTGTCATTATTTCTTTATTCTTTCAAATAATTATCAGAATAGACTTCTGATAATCATTTAGTAATAGTGAAACATAAACTAAAATTAGCAATACTGATTGCAACTATATAGAAAATTCATTTTTGTTAGAATGAAATATATGCTTACAAGCAGAATAACTATATCCATATTACATCAGTTGTCAAAATATTTTAAATAAAAACAAAAAATAAGTCGGGCAGGGTGATACATACTTGTAATCCCATTACTTGGGAAGCTGAGACAGGAAAATCACAGATTTGTGGCCCACCCAGCTACTTTGTAAGACTCTATTTCTAAAATAAAGAATACAAAATAGGGCTGTGGGTGTAGCTCAGAGGTAGAATGCCCCAGGGTTGAATCCCTCCTATGACTAACAAAAAAAAAGTAGATTTGAATTATTTTGATACATTACTAAAATAGATTCAGATGATTATTAATCACACAGCAGCATTAAATACAACAGTGCAAGAGGCCAAAGACAGCTTGATCTATGTATTTCAGTGTCCAGAGAGGTCAAGGCATCTGAGGATTGTGGTATGACATAGAATAAGTTGGAGAAATATGATTTATTATGAAGGAGTGGAAGACAGGAGGAAGCCTTTGGTGATTAAAAAAAATAAACAAGGATTAAAGATTAGTCCTGGTAGATTCAGAGAAGATAGAGTTGTGAGGATCTGAAAAGGAGAGATGTGTCTTTGTACCTCACCTTTAATCCCACTCAGCGACTCAGATCCCTATAAATGAAGATAGAAGATTAGCTGAGGCATTACTTTGGACTGATTAAATTGATTACTATTGACAATATCAGAGAAGACCAGAGTAAAGAGTGCTGAAGTGCTTGTATGTACTGAGTTCAGAACTCTTTCTAGACAATTCAAAGGCAACCGCGTGAGAAGGATTGTGCTAGTGTCCGGGGAAGGGCAGAGAACTCAGATGGTTAGAGCCCTCATTTGGATTTGATAGTATTAATGAGCACTTAGTGAATTTGTAACTACTATAATTGCTCCAGATTTTGGACTTAGGGTTAAAACTCCATATTTTCTATGTACATTCATTTTATTTCAGGATTCAGTGGAACTATTTTACAGAATTTTTAACATCGTTTCTTTGTTGAAATGGTTAGTGCTAATAAAGTTTCATTTTATATAAATATTAAATCAATATATTTCTTTGAAATAAGAAAATTTGTGAGGTATTCTCAATATGCCATATTGAACCAACACATCTGTGTTTGCTGTTTCTTCTGTGTCTCTCCCCACATGCTTTTATCCTTTTATCTTATAAGATAGATTTTTTTTTATGTTATAAGATAGAATATGCAATATAATTGCTATTGGAGAAAGAATAACAATTGAAAACTACCTATCTCACAATATCTGAAGGCATAATATTCATGTACATCTTTCAGTAGTAGTTTTATTACAGTTATAAAATTATCAGCCAGAAATTGAAGTGGAGAAATGATGACATCAAGAATAAGATATCCCAGGGAGAGAATTAATGTCAAAATAATTACATGGTTCACAGTCAAGGCTGTATAGTTATTAGCAACTCTAGAGAAGCTAATTAAGTAAGTCAAAAAGTGTGTTTAAGCCAGTTAAATCAGAGTGTTTCTATGGCTTCTGAACAAATAGGTAACACCTAAAAGCTGAGAATGTGCTCATTAATCAAAGAAACTGAAAATTATATCACACTGATTAAAACCACATGTAGTAAAAATGCCTATTTATCTTCTTTTTAAATAAGATCTTAGCAAATGCTGGACTGCAACTAATTTGCTCTACAGTCAGGCAAGGTTTTCATTTTATTATTTTCTCAACATTATTTTTAATAATTACCTAATTGTCAGCTATTTCTACTTTTTTAAACTGTTTTTTACATAATATAAAATATTACTTTCTTAAAATGTAGACACAACTTTAAATATAAAACCAGTAAAACAATACAATTAGAAAATGCAGTAGGTGAATGAATTTAAGAAAGACCTAACATTCAACATTCATTCACTGCTAAAATAATGATCATCTTAATTGTGTTTTAATTAAATTTCCCGTAAATATTCCAAATATTGTATTTATTTATAAGGAAAGTGAATAAGAAAAAAGTTCCATGTGTATGAGAAAGTGTGTTGTTTGTGTTTGGAAAAATTAGTCTATTTAAGGTGAAAAGATAGCTCAGTGTTGGGCCATGTTTAAAAACTTACTTATAGTTGCAGGTCACAGATCTTACTAGTCTCCTGGTTGCCTTAATATTATGGTTTGTTTGGGGATACACCACTGCACAGCTGTTAGGAAGATGATGTTTAAGTTCTGATGAAATGAGTACAAGATCATGAATTAATTTAGCAAATTATTCAAGTCTCACATCTCATAACTTCAGTGTAACCCCAGACCAATTGTAGAACAATAAAATAAGTATTATTTATAAAAGTGCTTATTTTCAACAATACATGAAATAGTTATTAAGAAGTAGAAAAATTAAACTTTACACAAATAAAAATTGAAGAAAATTTTTGGAATTATATTTCTATTAAACAAAAATAAACTAAAAGGCAAAGAATACATAACTGCTAAAGATATATTTATGTGGACAGTTCTCCAAAATTAGAGTGTATGTTATGAATGCATAGTTAAATAGGAAAAATGGAATTTATAAAGTATCTTATAGTAGTGCTTTGTTGTATATTCAGTTTCAACTATATTCAAAGATATACAAACCTCCTAGTATCTTCTCAAATTTACTGAAAAGCATTACTTTTAGTCCATATTTGAACTCATGCATGTTGAATAGAATTTGGTGTTAATAATGTACTACCAAAGTTTAAAAATATTAAAATACTTATATTTACATCAGTGTATATGTCATTCAACATGCATTTCATTGACTTTTTTTTTGGTGGTACTGAAAACCCTTCTACTTCCGGGCTACACTCCCAGACCTATTTTATATTTTTATTTGGAAACAGGATCTCTGAAGCCAGCGAGGCTGACTTTGAACCTACGTGATCCTCCAGTATCTGCCTCCCAAGCGTGGGGATTACAAACATGCACCTCCTCGCCCAGCTCAATGACTCTTAAGTCTCAGAGAGTGTGCTGTTTTCTAGGGGACAGAAAATTAAATATGAGTCTTGTAATCTCTCCGAGTTTTCTTTAATCCTGGGTTTAAAAACTATTAGACATATGACTGGTTCAATTATTTATATTTTCTTAATATTTTTGTTTCTTCTGTAAAGTGGAATCAATAATATCTTTCTTATGGAGTAATTTTGAAAATTTTATAATTATTTTTAACAATTAACCATATACTTGACTTAAAAGGATATTAAGAAAAAACTCTAGCCTTTGAAATAGTCAGAGCTTCCTATCATGCTTTTATATTTCCACAACATACAAGAAGCACCTAGAGAGCTTTTATTTTTTTTTTTTTTAATGTGGATTTTGGGGATGGAACCCAAAGGCATTTGACCTCCAAGCTACATTCCCTGCCCTATTTTTTATTCTTTATTTTGAAACAGGGCCTCACTAAGTAGCTGAGGTTGTCCATGAACCGCGATCCTCCTGTCTCAGCATCCCGAATGCTAGGATTACAAGCGTGCACCACCACGCCTAGCTAGAGAGCTTTTAAGAAGTAGGAATGGGACTGTCATTGTTCAGACTATTAAATTAGAATGTCTATGAAGGAGCTCAAGTATAAGGATCTTTTGGAAATGTCTTAATTTCATTTTATATTGCAGTCAAATTTGAGAATTGGTTTATTCAAAACAAATTCATTTTACTGCTATCCTTAAATTTTCTTTGGTCATGACTAATTTGAGAAACTCAGTAACAAGAGAAGAAAATGCCCTTAACTAGGTCAAAAACAACAACAAATGGAAGATGGGGTCAAAATATTCTTGGAATAAAAAAAGAGTAAAATTAGACAGTGAAAAGAAAATAAGATGAATGCATTACTCTTTGTTGAAAGGATAATAATAATTAAGAAGCAGCATTTCTCAAAGGAAAGTTGAGGCATGATGGAATCAACACAATCCTTTTATATATTTATATAGTTTTGGTCAAAATAGAAAGGCAAGTTCTGAGGTTAAATTTCAAAAGTTATATCTAATGATGCATAAAAACATGTAATTACATATGCAAAATGGGTAATTTTGCATGTGACCTGTAATTTGCTATTGTTTAATTTGAAGGTTAGTTAAATTACTTCTTTTGCCTGTAGAGGTTTAGGCTGCTAATTTTTTCTCCATTTGAGATTTTCTAAAATTATTCACCTGCAATTACCTTAGAAATTTAGAAACTGATATTTGATTTTTATATAACTGTCCCAGGTGCATCCCACATAACCATAACAGTTTAATTACTTTTATGAAATAAAAATGGATCAATTTCATTTTGTCCATTTATGTTTTTTCAAGAATCTTATAAATATTAAAGACACTGGAAAATTTTGACAAATTATTCTTAATATACAAACAAAAGTGATATTTTATAAAGAAAAATATTGTAAATCTAAACTGCAGTGTTCTAAGAACATACATATACAGACAATATATGATGTGTTCATATTTAGCAATTTAAAGAATGGTCTGTTTAAAATTTCTTTTTTCAAAAATATAAGGGCAAGGTAGAGTGGCATACACATATAATTATATTACTTGGGAGGAAAAGACAGGCGTATCACAGATACAAAGCCAACATGTAGTAACTTAGCAGGACTGGATTTAAAAAATAAAATCTAAAAACAAACAAAAAACCATTGAGGGAATGGCTCAGAGATAGATTGCTCCTGGGTTCAATCTTCAGTGCCACCAGACTATTTATCTAGCAATATAATATATTAGTTAATTAAATATTTTATGTAGCCGGGCATGGTGGCGCACACTTGTAATCCCCGCGCTTGGGAGACGGAGACAGGAGGATCGTGCAGGTTCGAAACCAGCTGCACTGTTTCCAAATTTAAAAAAAGTATAAAATACGTCTGGGAGTGTAGCCCGGAGGTAGAAGGGCTACCAGGAACCCCAATACCACAAAATAAATAAATAAATAAATAAATAAACAAACAAATAAATAAAATATTTTATGTATAACATTTTCTTTCAGCTGAGTCCTTGTATCTCACACATATTTTAATTTCAACCGTGAGAGGTTTTTTTAAAAATATAATTTATCTTTCTACTGATATGAAATTAATGATTATTTAATGTTGGGTCATCCAATTTATGGGAGTAGTAATTTATTCAATAGCACCATATATGCCTACAAATCAAATACTATTTTTCAAATATTTTAATTTTGGGCAAGAGTTATTGTATATACAAGAAGAACATAGCCCAGAAGTTCCTAGAGTTTTAAAATTTATTTATTTATTTACTTATTCATTTATTTTGCAGTCTAATACTCTACCACTGAGCTATATTCCTTTATGTATTTATTTTGGTACTAGAGATTGGACCCAGGGACATTGTACCTCTGAGCACATTTCCAGCCTTTTTTTTTATTATTATTTTTTTAAGCATGTTCTTTCTAGATGGCTGAGTCTTACTAAGTTACTGAGGCTGGTCTTGAACTTACCACCAGTAAGACTGAGACTTACTATCTCAGTCTTCCAAATACTGGGACTCCAGGTGTGCATCACTATGCCCTTATATTTTTAAATGGTACGTCTCAGGCAAATGTTGTGGTGCACAACTTGGGAGGCAGAAACAGGAGAATCAGAGGTTTGAAGCCAGCATGTAGTTAACTTATGCCCTCTTTCAAAATAAAATCATAAAAATAGTGTAGTTCAGAGATATAATACCATGGATTGAACCCCAGTACCATTAAATAAATAAATAAATAAATAAATAAATAAATAAATACATACTGCTTCCATATAATGTACAAAACATAAATTCCTGAAATTTGTGAATATTACTTACATGACAATAGTAATTTTAAAGTGCAGTTATTATAAATATTTTTAGATGTGTTTATTATTCTGTGCTACCAAGATTGACTCAATGTAGGCATGAGCTCTTAAAGGTGGAAGTGGAGAGTAAAAGAAAAATGTTAGTATGTTGGTACGAAAGATGAATGACAGGTGCTTCTAATTTTGAAGATGGAAGGTGTCTTAAGTCAGAGAATGTGGGCCACATCTAAATACTACAAAGCACATACAAACAGATATTTTCTTGTAGTCTACAGAGAAACCATAACTCTGATAAAAAATTGTCTTTGGTTCACTAAAACCTATTTTGGAATTCTAATTTCCAGAACTGTAAGATAGTAAGTTGTGTTGTTTTAAATGATTAAATTTGTGATAATTTTCAGCAGTAATAGGAATATGTGTATATATAATAATGTTTTATATATCTACATATGTGTGTATAAAACAAAACAAAACACACACACAACCACATTTATCCAAGCATAAAAACTGAAGTGGCAGTATATTTAGATAGAACCTAGGAATATAGAAGAAGATACTACAAATAATGCTTAAATTGTTAATTTGCATTTTTACAATGTATAGCCTTATGGAGTTAAGATTTTATAGATATACTTATATTTTTCTCTACAATATGGGTTATAAAAAGGAACTGACAAATCAGATATCTAACGAATGTCAAAGTAATTGTAATAATAACATACAAACTGGCACTCAAGTCCCTTTGGATAAAAGGGAAAAGAAGATAATTTTATGATTTTATGTTTTTTAAAGAAATTGTATTTTAAATAAAAAATTATCAATGAAAAATTACTAGCTAGTCTTTTATGAGTGACAAATTAGTAAAAATCTTTCTTTCCTTGAGTAAACGAAACAGTTTCTGCTTTTTCAACTGTAACAATATAATCACACCATCAATTCCAAAGTTAATTATGAGAATAAATAGAAAGTATTCTGGTACATCACATATTCTCAGAAATGCTAGATCTTTTTGTTTCTTTATGTTCACAATGCCTAATGTTATACTGAGTAGACCCAAAGAAAATTTGTGTAGAGTTAAGAAAAGTTAAGGTTCAGGTGACTGACTTAAAAATGTAGTTATTTACTTGAGATTTAAGAAAATATTATAAGATTTCCATCAGAGAAGTAACTATTAAATATTTTCTCCTATTCTGTAGAATGTATTTTTGGCTTTTGGTTGTTTTCTTTTCTGATCAGAAGCTTTTTGATGTGATGAGGTCTCATTTATTGATTCTCTATTTTATTTTCTGAGCTTTGGGAGTCTTATTGAGGAAGTTTCTATCAATGCCTAACTGTTGGAGAGTGCTTCCTATGTTTTCTCTCAGTAATTGCATAGCTTTTGCTCTAATTTCTATGAGGAGAGAAATAGGCTTCTAATTTTAATCTTCAACATATGTATATCCAATTTTCCCATCACCAATATTATGCTGAGATGAAAGGCAAGTGTTGTATGTTTTATTTCATATGTGTAAGCTAGAAAGAAAATAGGAAACATAAGAGTTTAAATGATGCAGAATGAAAATAGTAGAGTAGTTTAAAAAGATTAGGGAGGGAAAGAAGATGGAATGAAAAAGAAAACAGTTTAAGCAATATTTGACAGTATTACCACCCATCCCCTTAACTCATGTGGGAAAGGAGTAGGAGAGGGTGGGGTATAAAAAGAAATACACAAAGAGCTAAGGCATGTATGTTTTTAACACATTGAACCTCATTATGTTGTATAATTGCAATGTACTAATAAAATAATTTTTAAAAGAAAATATTCTAGGACATTAAATTATGAGCAATAAACATTAGGTTGAATTCTGTTGAGGTCTACTGGTGATTTGAGAAGTTAAGCTGTCCATCTTAACCTCACCTAAATGTACATGTTTCTCCAATTATATAATTTCCCAGAAGTGAGGATCATGAAAAATACTAGATTCACTAAATTCACAGATCAACCTACAATTTTAAGTTCTGTTATACCCTATCACTCAGAATGGGAAAAATATCCTAAAATAGATACCAATGGCAATAGTAACCACACTTATACTTTAGATTAATTCATGACAACATATGTAAAGTGCTAGAGACTTTTGTTTCTCTTTAACAAAAATATAGATTTGAATTTTTAGTCAAATAATATCTACAAATTTATAAATATTCTAATAGACCACTGCTGAGACATTTAAAATATCTCTATTTTAAAATATTTTCCAGAATTAGGAAAATTTTCAATAAAAATAATTTTGAGTATATTTTCTAATGTCACAATATATGTGATTTGATTTAGGAATCTATAATTGATAGTGTTTGCCCAATTATATCTTAGGTTACATTTTATATCATACATTTTCAACATGTCCTGGACACTTTATAAATAATTTATTATATTTATATAAATTAAAAATTCAAGCTAGACTTGTAGAGAAAAGGCAATCATATTTTAAAGTATTTGAAATATGCATAGGAACATTTAATACACATAAGACATACATTTTAATGTATTTGAATAAAAAATAGTGAAATTTATAAGTCATAGCCTACTTAAGATATAAATTAATCACTTGCAAGCCACACTTCAATAAACTGAATGTTTTTATTATCATAAAATTCATATATTGAAATTTAGCCTACAGTGTAATGAGATTGAATATGGAGCTTTGGGATATCATTAGGTTATGAAGATATTATCAACATGAATGGAATTAGTCTTTAACAGAGGTTTGAGAATTTTGTGCTTTATCTTTCATGTAAAGGAGAAAGAGATGACAGCAATCTGTGTTGTGCAAAAGGGGACTCACAAGATGCAAACCATGTTAGTATCCCAGTCTCAAACCTTAGACCTGGGACTTGTGAGAAATGAATCTCTTTAAACCACCCAGTCTAGAGTTCATCCTATAACACATTTTCTCCCTAGCTTCCACACAATAGGGAGAACATCCTATTTCTTACTTTTTGTAGTTGGCTAATCTTACTTAACATAATGTGCTACAGTTCCATCCATTTCCCAATAAAAAATGTAATTTTGATTTTCTTTATGGATAAAAATGTATATATCCCATACTTTTTTAATCTATTCAACTGCTGATGGACATCTTGACTGGATCAATAGCTTGGCAATTGTGAATTATGGCTGGCTGAACCTGCGGGATCCTCCTGTCTCCTCCTCCCAAGTGGAGGGATTACAAGTGTGCGCCACCACACCCGGCCTGCATCTTTGATTTCTAACGATGTCTTCTTTCACATGTTATGTTTAACAGAGGTCTAATAGTTATTCTACATCAAATTCTGGCCAAACACTATGGAACAATATAGACAAAGATATTTGTCCACAAGACCTTAAAAGCCATCAGGAAAAATTGATTGTAAAAATGATTCGAATTACTAAGTAATCATTTCATAGTTAAAATATTTAAGAATATTTAAAAAATAAAACCAATAGATAAGGAATGTGATTTTCTTGTAGTGTGCAATAACACATTTTAAAAAAATTTATTCTCAATTTTTCATGAATTTTGTGTTTCCTTAATTTCCAATTCTCCCCTTATAGAAAGACACTTAACAGTAAGAACCATAGACTTGAAAGATAAAAATTGAATTGACATTGAAAGTAATATGTTTAATGGCTCTCAGTTAAGAAATGGCACCATTATATATAAATGTCTCTTTATTTATATTAGATGAATTTTTACATTATGTTTTATTGTTGATTAATGCTGGTTACAGGAAGTTTAACAAGACAAAGGATCACAAAACATGTCTTTATGAGAGAATCCTTATGAATTTTATCACGCTTCAAACAAATAAAGACATATTTTCAGCTCCATTCCAGCTAGAACCAAATGTTCTGGTACTTCAATATTACCACTTGAGACTACTCTTAAAAAAAATATCATGAGAAAAGAATATCAGTTTAACACTTCCATTTTTGCAGATATGGACAATGAGATAATATTAGTTTACAGAGGAAACAGAAGCACAGGATTTTGATGGTTTCCAGGTCAGAGATAGTAGATATCTGGCATAGTAGCTATTACAATCAAGTAAACATATTTCATTTATGCCTCACAATAGCAGAAGAGCTTACTCTTCAATAAGTACATAGTATGTGGTTTGGTCAGGCATTGAATAAGAAAGCATATATTCCTCTAATCATTAATATTCTCTTTCTTTTTAATATAATTATGAGTGGATTATAATTATATATATATATATGTATATATTACAATAAGATATTCAAAGTGATACAGACATACATATACACAGCATTTAATGTACTTTATTTGAAAACCCACCCTGATGTCCCTGCCTCTCTCCCTATTCATGTTAGTGAGATTGATAGTGATACTTTTATGTATGGACTAAGCATTATTTGAACTATTTTTTCTCAATCTTCTCTCTCTTCCTAACTCCCTACCCCAATATCCTTTTACTATTTTATTGGTCACTCGAATCATTTATCTAAAGCCCTTTATTCTATTTTTTCTCTGAGTTACACATATGACATAAAACATAAGATCCTTGACTTTCTGAGACTTAGCATAATATTCTCTAGCTCTGTTTATTTCTCTACAAATGAAATAATTTTGTTCCTCTCTATGGTTGGATAAATTATATTGTATAAGTAACTTTATGAATAAAATAATGACTGATCAATCATTTTATTTACTTAAAGTAGATAGGGGGTGTTCAGTTATTTTATAATCAGGAAACTTGACTGATATCTGATATTATTAATTTAGAGTGCAGGGAATTTCTCTCTTGCTTTCCATTGTCATCTTTGATTCTACTTTATTTATTTATTCCTTTATCTTTTTTTCTGTTTAGGATCTCACATAAAGACAAGGGGAAGAAATCTGAATTGTTGAGAGGGATACTTTGTATTTGTTAATTGGTCCATTTTAAAGTTAGACGCCTACCCTTTCACAAAGACATGGAATTAGGGGCTCTGTGTTTCAGAGGAATAGTACCCAGTGATAGGTTGGGTCCCTCCCTTCCCCACAGGACCCCACAGTGGGGACAGAAGGTGGAACCCTGGAAGCCAGAAGAGGAGGTATTGCGAGACTCCAGGTGTCACAAAACTCCAAACATCACGAGAATCTGCATTCCCGCAATGGTAGCCCCAGCCCAAACCCCTTGCCTTAAATATTGGGGTACTTTCGCTTCCCCATGTTACTCTGCTGACCACATGGCTCACTGGTCCCTTCCCCCAGGGTCAGCAGAACCACTCGCCTGCGCAGGTTGATTAAAGCAGCTTTTGATAATTAGGCTGGTGTTTACCTCCTTCGCAATCCCTGCTCAGTTTCAACTTTATACCAAGTCTTTGAGAAAACAATTTTGAATTATTAAACAAGCCTGATCCAGTAGGATATTTATGTCTCAAAAGAACAGAGACAAAAATTTCAATGAGGAAGGTGTTAGTGTTTGTTTGTTTGTTTGTTTGTTTGTTTGTTTGTTGTTTGTAAGTGATCTAAGGAAAGAGAGTTCAGGAGCTTACTATCTAAAAGAAAACTATATAAAGTTTAGTAAATTTCAAGGAGAATTTAAGGCCATCTTGTACTGTAAATATAAAAAGCCAGTAAGGAATTTATCTCTATTCATATACAAAACCTAGAACCATTAGTGAGGAATCTGCAACTTAGAAATAGTGGGTATTTGAACTTCTGGTAAAACTGAGAATGTCTTTGTTTGTTTGCATTATTTTGTTTTTGTTTTGTTTTGTCTCACTCTTATTACTCTGGCAAATCTGTGTCCTGGCTCCACTTTCTCCCCACATCTCCAGCATCCTGAAATGAAGCCTGAAGAGTAGGTTATAAAACAACAAATAAACAGGTCATTAGAATAACTGTCAGATACAGAGCACTTAAGACAATGTCCAAATTATTGTCATTCTGCCATAGTGAAACAACAGCCAGAAAGAAAAGGCTAGCTTTAGCTCAATAAAGCAATTATGAAAACAGAAGGTGTTAGGGGAACAGAGGCCAGGGCAGTGTGAAGGATCAAGAATTAAATGAAACAGAAAGCCACAATGCTGCTGACAGGGGACTGAGCAGCAAGCCATGCAGATTATCAAAGAAGCCGAAGAAGAAAAACTATCTAATGTAGAATTTGCTATGATGTCAACAGATTGGGGCCCAGGATCATCCCTGAAGATTAGACTAGCATGCAGTATACCTATGAATTACTTGATGATGATCCTTAAACTGAGAAACACTGGCTGTGTGAGGATTTATACAATTCCTTAGGTAGAACCTGAACTGCCAAATCAGATAAATCTTTTACATATTTGACCTATTCATAAAGAGAAATATTGAGAATTGATTGATATTTGGCATTCCAGTACTCTTTTCATAAAGAATCTCAAATAAAAGAAAAAAATATATGACTTTTTAGGTAGTCAAATGCTAATCTGATTATGACACAGTCTTTGGATATTTTAAAAACAGAAACATTAAATTGCTTGCATTTTAAGGCACAGCAAAAAGAACAGGATATGCGTAACACTAAACTGCATGATTTTCCAGATAAATCTTTTCTTTTGAGAGAAGTAATTACTGCTACTTTTCTGAACTTTATGTACCTGCTATTAACCCAGTAGGAAATCTTAAATTGTAACTTACCCTGAAGTCAAGCGCTTGCAAAAGTGAATGCACTCCTCCTCCTAATACAAATAACAAACATTTTTCCAGTCCTTCTTTTAGGCTAAAGGGGCTGACTGTTACATCTAAATAGTATGTATATTGTTTTCATTTAAGTGTTCTTTTTGGTGTATTCTTCACTTAAATCCATGTAAAGAGAAAAAAATCAGCAGTAAATATAATGCTTTCATTTTAATTCTTGTTGATTTGTACTTGCCCTAAATGTAGACTAAGTTAGATACAGACCAGTAAAATAGATATTTGGAATAATTTTAAATAGAACATTCACAAAGGAAAGTTAAAACTTTTTTGTTTGTTTTTATTTTTAAGCAATACTTATTATCTAGGGATTGCATTTTCTTAGTAGCATATTTCTTCATGTTTAATGACTAAATGCTCTAGAGAAGTTCACTTATATCAGTCATACATTTATGGCAATTTCAAGTGTACATATATATTGTCTTATGACTGGATACTTAGGAGAAAACCAATTACCCACAATTTTCAGAAAACTGTATTTGAGATATTAGAAAACAACAAATAATTCCTGGTTGAAGAAAAATGCTCCTATCTTACTGAGTTTTTATATGCACATATATAAATGTATTTCTGCATCATCAACTGCAAAGCCAAAAAGGAGGGTAGGGGAAGAAGAAGGCTAAGGTTAATTAATGTAAAAGTTAATTTGAATATGTGTACACATGTGAATATAACATTGTTAACCTTGACAATCAGAATTGGGAGAGAAGGAAAAGGGGGAAGCACCGGGAGGGGGGCACCAACTATTGTGTGAATATACACCATTTACAACAAGAGCTACATTATGATGTGAAACTACAGTGCACCAGTAAAATAAAAAATATCCCCCGGAAAAAACAACAAAACACAAAAATAAAATGTCGGGAGCTATAGCTCAGAGTTAGAAAGCTCTTATGTTTAATCCTTATAGAAATTAAATAAAGAGAAAAAATAAAGAATCACTCAGTAGAATTAAAAACATACATGAGTAGTAAAAGCATACATGGTAAGAAATGCGTATTAGTACTTAAAAATTTAATCAACATTAATAAGGGATACTTTACATTTAAGGACACCAATCCCTTTAAAACGTACTTTAATACTAATAAATTTGTTCAGAGGCACTGTGCCATATTCTGATTTTATTCCATTTTCTTGCTGGTTTTGTTATTATGGCTCTGTAGTATATTTGTTGAATAATTTAAATTATTTTAATTTTTACACTCTTATGAGTGCATTAAAATTATACTTTTAAGCCAGGCTCAAAGTGATGAAGACATGCATTCATATGTCGTTTAGTGTATTTCCTTCTGAGTTTTCTCACCTCTTTGTACATGTCAGTGAGACTGGTAGTGATACCTTCATTTATAGACATAGCATTATTTGAATTGTTTCCTTCTTCAGTTCTCCTTCGCCTACACCTGCATCCTTCACTGGCCTTCTACTATTCTATTATAGCATTTTAGTGTTACGATAGAGATTGTGTTGAGTCTGTAAATCATTTTGGGTAGTATCAATACTTTAATAATATTAATTTTCCCAGTCCAAGAACATGGGAGATCTTTCTCTCTTAATGTGTTTTTTGTTTCTTTAGTATTTTGCAGGTTTTATTGTATACATCCTTAATAAGTATACTATTTTATATTGTTGAAGTAGTTGTGAATGGGACTGCTTTCCTGATTTCTTTTTCAGTCAATTAATTATTATTATACAGAAAAAATCTCTTTAATGATTTTGGCAAATGTATGTACCCAGATATTCACTGCTATAATGGAGATAGGAAGCACTTTCCCATGAATTTTCCTTAGACTTTTTTTTTCTTACTTCCAAATAATGACTGACATGCTTTCTGAAACTAGAAATTAATTTTCTTCATCTACAATGTTATAAAAATGTAGCCTAACAGTGCATGACACTTTGGACCTGACTTCTTTCACTCGGAGTAACATGATCAAAAGGATATTGAATGCATTAGTAGTTCATTAACTTCTGTTACTGAATGATATTCCACTTTATTGAATATTTTAGAATCTGTTTGCTCATTTTCCCATTGATTGACATTTGTGTTACTAAAGGTATTGGCTACTCTATTTGGAGTTGCTGTAAACTTCCAAGTGAGTGTTTGCACAAATGTATGTTTACATTTCCTTTGGACAAATATGTATGAAAGAAATTGCTCATTCATATGATTGGTAGCAGTTGTTTATCTTTTTAAATTTCTGGACGATCAGAGTTTTAATATCAAGTGAAAACTGACATCAGTAACTAAGAATTAGGCACTATATTTAAGCAATAAGTTGGCTCATTTTAGCTGCTTAGCATTTAATATCTGTATAATAACAGATTGTAACACTCTTGGGTGATGTTGGTAGTTGAAGGTTTGGTTAATCTTGTAACATTGAATACAATTTTTTATTCCAAATTTTTCTTTCACTAAGAGGGCATTCACATGCTGTTGCAGTTTGTTGAAATATTTGTATTATAAAATTTTAGAGAACAGATTTATACTTAATTTTAGTATGTTATAGATAACAGAAAAGTTTAACAAAGTAGTTTAATATTTTTACTTTGAAGAGTATACTTTGTCTTAAATTTGACATATTTTCTCTCATATGTGAAAATTTAGACAAAAAAAAAAGACAACCTGGAATTAAAACAAATATACTGACTATTGGGGAATGGAAAGGGGACCAGGAGAGGTGAACCTTGGGAAGACAAGGGGGATGTGGTGGAGGGCAGAAAAGCATATGTGGATATTTTACAGTGAAATCCATTATCTTCTATGGTTAATACGTGTTTATTACAGAATAAATGAAATATGAAGCTCTAACATTTGTCATGAGGGTTGTTGCCTTGAAAAAATGTCACCAATGAAAAATTAAAGTTAATCAATAAACAACCAAAAATTTTAAAAATGAGCTAATAATATCAAAATGACATTTTTCCTTCATTACCAAATATTTTCATCAAATGATAGGTTGTGAAATAGATAGTAAATATCAATATATTCATACCACTGCACACATATGAATGTAAACTAATTTATTTGTATTTGTATTTATTATTTAGAGCTCTATACAAAGGGTTTAATGACTATATATAATTTTTTTGTGTGGGTCTGGGGATAGAACCCAGGGGCATTTGACCTCTGAGCTACACCCCCTGCCCTATTTTTTATTCTTTATTTTGAAACCGGGTCTCACTGAGTTGCAGAGGGCCTCACTAAAGTAGCTGAGTCTGTCCACAAACTGCGATCCTCCAGGTCTCAGCCTCCTGAATGCTGGGATTACAAGCATGCGCTGCCATACTAAAATTTTAATTTCAATGGAAAACATTTAAACTATTATGATAAGGTAGTTGAATTAGTATTTGCTATCTTGAAACCAAATCAAGATGCAAAACTCTCGAGTGCTATTTTAACAGATAATATATCCAATAAAAATTCTTATCAGTTTGGATATTTTACTTTATACAGTTACATACTTGGTTTTAATTATGATTAATTTAATAAGCTCTATCTGTCTAGCTTGTCATGCATTTTATACTCTAAAAATATATTTAAAATATTAGATACTAAATCCTTATCTTTGTTTATCTAGTAGAGTAATAACTAAAGGAATGAAGGATTAATTTAAATCACTTAAGACATACTGTATTGAATATGACTCAAATATTCAAATATGACATGTTATCAAAAGGGAAGGCTTCCAGCAAAAGCAGTTAATTAGCACTGAATCATGATGCTGCTATATTCATGCAGGAGTCTTAAGCTGTGAACTGTTAAAAGGAACCATGTAAATTATGAGGATAGTGTGAGAACGCTGACAATTTTGCAACTGAATCAAGAAAGCCATCGGTTTTATCACTAATGAAATAGTGAGAAAATGTTTTCAGCTATGTGATGAAGTGCAGTGATTACTACATTATTGATTAGGGTTATATTTATCATATTTATATGCCATTTAAAGACTATGTTATACTTTTCAATAGGAAGTATTCAGGCATAAAGTAGAAAGATTTGCATACAATTTGGACGAAATTTGCTAATTTGAATAAATAAAATGTGTCATGTGTAAAATATGGAGTGAAGCTTTATAATTTTCCAAGCACACTTAAAAATTTTATTCTAGCCGGGCGTGGTGGCGCACGCTTGTAATCCCCGCTCTTGGAAGGCAGAGACAGGAGGATCGCGCTGGTTCGAAGCCAGCCGCTCGCGCTGGCTTGAGACCCTGTTTCCAAATAGAAAAAAAAAATATATATATATATAAATAGGTCTGGGAGTGTAGCCCGGAGATAGAAGGGCTTCCAGGAACCCCAGTACCACCAAAAAATAAAATAAAATAAAATACTTACTCTAGTCTGCTGTGGTGGTACACATCTGCAATCCTGGTAATTGGGAGGCTGAGACAGGCATATCACAGGCTCCTTACTGAGGACAGCCTCAGCAAGTAGTAAGACTCATCAACCTAGAAAGGCTCGGTTTCAAATAAAAGTTAAATAAGTCTGGTTGTGTAGTTCTAAGATAGAATGTCCCTGGGTTCAAGAATTTGAAGAGACTCAGAATAGCCATAGTATTCTGTCTCAGCCTCCCGAACGCTGGGATTACAAGCGTGCGCCACCATGCCCGGCTTACTTGCTTCATTTTATGAGTGTGTTTTTCTGAGAATTGAATCCACTGACATACTATAATCATGCAGGAACAATTCCCCATTCCTCCACCAGATACAGGCCACCATCACTAAATGGGTTTCAGTATTTTATGTATATTAGTTAAACCACACAGTATTTGCCCTTCTATGGATGAATTATTTCACTAAGCATGTATAATAGTGTTTTACATTCATCCATGTTGGCACAAATTGTACGATTTTCCTTTTTTAAAGCTGAAAAATAATCCACTGTATGTAGTCAGGCACGTTCTTTTATCTATCATTTTATTTATTGATGGATATTTAATTTGATTCTGTCATTAATTTTTCAAAAATACCACAATGAACATTGAAGATGCAGACATTTTTTAAGATTTTGATTTAAGTTTAAGATAATAGTTTAACTTTTAAGTTTTTAAGAAACTTTCATAATGTTTTTATCTAAGATGTATTAATTTTTATTTCCACCAGCAGTGGATAAGTGGTCAAATTTCTTGGTGCGTTTTTCATGATTTACCTTTCAAAAATTGAAATAGCCACTTCAGAAAGTCTGAGGTGCTAAATCTTTTTATGGTTTTTATTTACACTTACATGTTAACTACTGATGATGAACTTTTACTACAACAATCAGTCATTTGAATATCACCATCAACAAATGTCTTCTTATCAATTTTCATTCCGATTTTCGGGTTTAGTTATTGACTTGAAGGAAATTCTTACGTTTTATTTATTTTTAGTAGTATTTTTTATTATATACCAATACTTAGGCTTATTATGACTTTGGTTCCAGTCATTATTACTGGTCTGATAAAATATAATAACACTTCCCAGTTGATTAAACTCTTCCTCTGCAATTACACTCATTTAAATCCTGCTAGTTCTAACAAAGAATAGAATTTACAAATGCAATTTAATGAAAACCACATTGATCACATATATATTTTTCACCTTCATAAATACTAATTTTTAAACTACAATGATGGTAAAACGTCACAATACAACCTTGGACTGAAGTACCAGAGGGAATCCAGATAATGGAGGGGAAACTTCAGCCAAGCTTGAATCGAAGGGCAAGAGAGGAAGAATGCTGAAGTTGATTAAAGGATGAGCTACTTATAAATATGTGTAAAAGTATGAGTGTAGCATGGCCAACCTGGACATTTATTGTTGGGAGGGGTAAAGGGAAATCAGAGGGAGAGAGAGCACCAAGAATGGTCTGAATGTATGCCATTTTCAATATGATTCACATAAAAATAATAAGAAAAGATTAGCTGACTGCAGATGCATGAATTTATTCTGGATTCTCAATTCTGTCCCATGGGCCTATGTGTCAGCTTTCATGCCAGCATGTATGATATTTTAAATGTTTCTTAGCATTCTTTTTTATGGACGAGTAGTTAGCAGTACACTGAGTAACAAACAAATTTCTCTTGATGTTGATGATGCTAAAAGTGTCTTGGTCTCCTAGAGTTACCAGTGTGTTGAGTTTCAACGTTTATTTTGCACTTCAGTCCTCAATTCTTCTGTTTTCAAGCATATTGAAATCAGGTCTGGTGGTATATGCCTCCAATCTCAGCATTTGGGAGGCAAAACAAGAGGATTGCAGTTTCAAGGCCATCCTTAGCAACTTTTCAAGACACTAAGCAACTTAGTGATACTCTTTCTCAAAAATAAAATAATAAATAAATAAATAAAAAGTCTCAGCAATAAGAACCATGCAGGAGGCATCACAATCCCAGACTTCAAATTATACAATAGATCAATAGCAATAAAAGCAGTGTGATATTGGCACAACAATAGACATACTGTCCAGTGGAACAGATAGAAGATACAGAAATAAACCCACACACCTACAGTCAATTAATCTTCGACAAAGGGGCCAAACTCATACGCTGGAGAAAAGACAGCCATTTCAACAAATGGTGCTGGGAGAACTGGCTCATAAAAAGCCAGAAGAAATGATGCTGGGAGAACCCTCATGAAGATCTATAGCATATGATAAATTATTTCTGCGGTGTATCTTCTGTTTTATTTATCTTTCTGTCTTTGATCACGGTATCACAGAAGTATGCACATATTCATATTCATCTAAATGAGCACACTAAATTCACTAAGTTGGTGTGTGCACTAAATCTATGAAAAAAATTGTCTGTTAATATATCTAAAGAAAACAAAAATCAACTAAGCCGCATTCTATTTTTCTTGCATAAAATAGAAGAATTCTGTATTAAATCAAAGATTATTTTTGACCATAATCTGATATATGATGATTAAAGTTTGTAAGCAAGCTTACATAAAATATTTTTTCACTGTAACATGTCTTTAAAAATAAAGAAGCAGAATATAAAGGAAGTAATGGAGACAGGTTTTGATGGCTGGTAAAAACTGAAATCATCTGATGAGAAATAAATATATGGGTTTATTTTCGCATAGAGAATATGAAGAGAATTATAAAATGTAAATAATATTTTTTAACAGTTTGGGAACAATGTTTACCTATAACAGTCCTAGAAATAGACAAACACAAGATCTGGGTTTAGACAAGCATGGATGAATTTACTAAGGCCCCTATTTTTCTTTTGGGGAAGCAGTCAAAATTTCAAGACTGTTCTTTTTTTTCTGTATAAACAAGATAATCTTATCTACCTAGAAAAAAACATAGTTCTGCCAAATATAAACAAATTTATAACAAACATTCCACAAACTCAATATGTTGCTTTATTTTTATTTTAAAAAGCCTTGGCTTCTCAAAATCTAACCTTTATCCTATTGAAAATAATGAATAAAAAAGCATTTCAAACTAGCAATAAAGATGACCAAAGTTTCTCTTTAATGAAAATTGTCTTAGCTCTGATAAACCATGTGAAATTTAGTAGAGTGTATATGACATAGAAAAAATAAGCATATTTTTAAAACATAAGTTGCATATTATTAATTGTAAATGTTCATATTTTCCTGATTAGGAATATAGTAAAAACTGTGGATTGTAAATAAAACGTACTTGCTATTTTACAATAGGCAAAATGCCCATTTGACTATAAATACGTTTTCTAAATAAAACTTTTAAATATTATTTTATGTTTATAGTCACATGGATATATATGGAGAGAAAGAAATAGTTCATTTCTTTTAGCTATATATAGTAGCAGTTTTGCTGGGTTATTTGGTATTTCTATTTTTTACCTTTTTTTTTTTGGTACTGGGGATGGAACCCAGTGGCATTCTACCTCTGAGCTACATCCCTAGTGAAATTTTTTATTCTTCATTTTGAAACAGTATCTCACTGAGTTGCAAAGTGCCTCACTATGTAGCTGAGGCTGGCTTCAAACCTGCATGATCCTCCTGTCTCCGCCTCCCAAATGCTGAGATTACAAATGTGCAACACCACACAGGCTTACTTTTTATTTTTTAATAGAACATTTGCACTGTTTTTTAAATGACTTTACTAATTTACTTTCCCAAGCACACTATTCAGTGGTTCATTTTCTCACATCTTTGACAGCATTTATGGTTTTATTCTTTTGGATAATATCTACTTTTACTGGAGTAAAGTGGAATCTTATTGTGGTCTTTGTTTATATTTCCTTGATAATTAGCCATGGGGAGCATTTTTTATGTCCTGCTGCTAGGTTTCTTTTAAGAACTGTTTATTTAGGCTTATTTTACATTTTATTTTTTATCATTTTATATATCCTTGTATGTTTCGCATATTAATTTCTGGTATATGTTTTCAAATATTTTATCCCATTCTCTAGGTTGTCCTATTCACTCTGTTTATTGTTTCCTTTAATGTTTAGAAGATGTTCAGTTTGATACAACTATTTTTGTGTATGATTCTGTTTCTTGGGCTTTTGGGTCTTGTCTAGAGTTTCTAGCTAATTCTAGTCCTTTTGAGAGTCAGTTGCATCTTGATTTTAAAAACACATTGAATCTGTAGGTCACTTTGGGTGGTATATCTTTGTTTATGTATGTGTTATATATTTTTTTCAGTACTGGGAATGGAACCCAGGGGCATTTCTACATCTGAGCTACACCCTTAGCCCTAATTTTTATTCTTTATTTTAAAACAGGGTCTCATTGAGTTGCAAAAGCCCTCACTATATAACTTTTTTTTTTTTTTTTTTTTTTTTTTTTTTTTTTTTTTGCGGGTCTGGGGATGGAACCCAGGAGCATTTGACCTCTGAGCTACACCCCCTGCCCTATTATTCTTTATTTTGAAACCGGGTCTCACTGAGTAGCTGAGGCTGTCCGCGAACCGTGATCCTTCAGGTCTCAGCCTCCTGAATGCTGGGATTACAAGCGTGCGCCACCACACCCGGCTCAGCCCTCAGTATATAAATGAGGCTGGCTTTGAATCTACACAATCCTCCTGTTTCACCTCCCAAATGCTGGCATTACAAGTGTGCACCACTATGACTGGCTTACTATGGGGTATTTCTTTAAAGGCCTATTATTTAAGATAAAAATGTGAAATTACCAAGTCATACTAATTTTCATATATAAAACATAGAGTAATCCCCAAATTGAATAAAATTTAGAAATGTTTTAATAGAAGTCAGGCATGTTGGCACACAGTTTAATCCCAGTACTTGGGAAACTGAGACAGGAGGATCACACAGGTTAGAAGCCAGCCTCAGTATCTTAGTGAGGCTGTCGGTAACTTATTGAGATTTTGTTTTCAAATAAAATATAAAGTAGGTCTGGAGGTGTAGCTTAGTGGTAGAATGCCCAGGGTTCCATCCCCAATAGCGCGTGCGCACACACACACACGCACACACACACACACACACACACACACACACAAAGTTTTAATAGTTCTTTTTTCTAATGACACATTTATAAGAATCCAAATTATTTGTAATACTGTTCCATTTTACTTATTAAAAATTTTTGTGTGGTACTAGGGATTGAACCCAGGGCTGTTCTACTAATGCTCTACACCCTAACTCCTATTTTATTTTTAAACAGGGTCTCATTAAGTTGCAGAGAGCTTCACTAAGTTGGTGAGACTAGCCAGGATCTTTTGATCCTTCTATCTTAGTTTTCCAAGTACTGGGATTACAGGTGTGTATGACCACACCTGACTAATACTTAAACGTTGTTTTTTTGTTTTTTGTTTTTTTGTTTTTTGGTGGTACTGGGGTTCCTGGAAGCCCTTCTACCTCCGGGCTACACTCCCAGACCTATTTTTACATTTTCATTTGGAAACAGGGTCTCCTAAACCAGCGCGCGCGGCTGGCTTCGAACCTGCGCGATCCTCCTGTCTCTGCCTCCCAAGCGCGGGGATTACAAGTGTGCGCCACCACGCCCGGCTACTTAAACGTTTTTAAATAAAATTTGGAAATTAAAAAAGCAAATATGAATTATATAATTGAAAATAAGAAGAATGTTAGTAATATTTTATTATTGAAATCGACATTCATTTAGATACAGAAGTAATCATTTAGTAAAACTTTCAAGATCTGAGGAAAATATCAAATGATCTAGCATACATATAACAAAAGCCTCAGAAGGAAAGCAAAGAAAAACTGAACACAAGATGTATTTTAGAAAAAAAATAGTAAAAAATAAATTTCAAAAGATGTAGAGCAAAAATTTAGATACCAAAAGCTTAATATATCCAAATTAGAAAGAATACAAAGAAAACTAAATGGCACAAAACAAATATAAATTAAATATATGAAGAATATTACAAAAAATCCATGTTTGGTAAAGAACAAATAAATAATGAAATAAGCAAAAAAATAATGCCTGTTCTGAAGTCTCATCAAGAAGCACACTCACACACACACACACACACACACACACACACACACACACACACATACACACACACAAAGAAAACAAAGACAATGGAATTATAACTCTAAAATGATGGAAAAATCCTATAAATATATAATTTGTAATTTGATTTTTAAATAACTTATACTTCAAATTGAAGACATCCAGGCACATTGGTGTACCTCTGGTGCCCCAGATACTCAGGAGCCTGAAGCAGAAAGATTGCAAAATAAACTTATTTAAAAATAAAATTTAAAAATCAATTAGATTTCTCTCAAGCAAACTGTGTTTCTAATAATTGAATAATGAAATTCTTTATCTGAAATTATATAATTAGACCAAATTTATAAAAAGAAATAAAAACTACAAGAAAATATAAATACATGAGTAACTTATATTTTCATCAAAGAAATCATGAAAAAATAGGTGGAACACACATTGAATATAAATAGTTACTGTAAATACTTTTGATTAGCATATAGTTTACAAATGTATTAGAACTATAAAGAACTACTGAGTTTAATAAACACATAAGCAGGTGAACATCTGTGTCAAACTTCACTGAAAAGCAAATATGAATACTGAATAAGAACATTAAAACTTTCTAAACAATATTAGTTATTACAATATGACAATTAGGTCATAATGAAGAGTGTTGTCTAATGCTTGAGTACTTCTTGGTATGGATGAAGCCCAGGGTTCAATTCCAGCACTATCAAAAAATCAAACAACAAAAAAAGTAAAAAAAAAAAAAGAAAATTTAGTCTTAATTGTATAGACTTTCATACCACTACATTGACTACTATTTAAACAGTTTATAATATAACAGTCACAGTGGACATGGAATGCATACAACTTGCATATATTACTAATGAGGATTTAGAATTTTTAAGAGTTGTCTGGAAATATCTTTGTGCATGTGATGTATGCATGTGGTCCTATAAATCCAAACACAGGCGCTATAGGGCAAGCATTCTTACCACTGAGCTGTATTCCAGCCTGGTAATATCTTAAAAATACAATATGTTTTTATGTCATAACAGGAAAACAAGTTTTCTAGAGAAATTTAAATGTATCTACAAGGAATTTGCACCAGCTTTATTCTTAGGTGACAAAAATAGGAAACAACTAAAATTCCTAACACTGAAGATTTATAATTTATAATTTCTCACACAATAGAATGTGGCATTGAGAGAACAAAATGAATGATAGATGCATAAATCTTAAATCTTACAAAATTCACTTAAATACATAATGAAGAACAAAGAACCAAATGCAAAAACATGTTTGGCAAATGTACTATAATCTATCATCAACTTCTATTATGTCCTCTACTTGTTTTTATCATATTACTTCAAAGTGCAATGGCCCAACAGAATAGAATATATTATATCATAGATTCTGTAAATTGGGATTATGAACATAGTTCAGCTGGGTTTTATGACTTAATGGCTCAAAAGTCTACAGTCATACTGTGAAATAGATCTGTGGTATCTGAAGATTATAAAGATGAAGGATCTGCTTCCTCGTTCACTTGTATGAGAATACCTTGATTTGTTGGCCAAAAAGGTGTTTGAAAGTATATTTATTAAGTATACAATAAAAGCATACAGTAAAGTATACAATACAATATGTTTTGAAAGTATGACTTAATTTATGCCATTTTTACTTTAGTGTAGTTATGAAAACAAATATAACAAACTATATGAATTCCTTGAACAATATAAAGCCAATTAAACTTTTTTAAATGATTTAAAGAATAACAATGTGTTGATATATCACATTTAGTTGTATCCATATTGTTTGCAGAGACCTGCTTCTAACTTCAATATATAATTTCATAAGCAATAATTATTTATATTAGACATAATATATTAAATATTTACACATTGATATAATTTTAAAAATACCTAATGGCTTATACATGTAAATCTGCAGTTAGTTTTTAAATTTGTCACAAAAAGTAAAATAATTCTACTAGTGAACTACTAATTCTAGAATTAGCAGTTAATTCTAGAATCATTCCTAATTCTAGAATCCCTTGAGTTGCCAGATATATGTTGCTTTTTGTATAAAAGAAGCATGCTAAGCCCCTATTCTATGCTATGATCTACTCCCTGAATGACCTACAGAGGTTTTCTTGATTTCTCTTTCCAATGTTATACCCATATCCCAAACCAGAGTTTTAAAATGTTCTTCAGAGAAACATATTTGGATAATATCTATAAACAGAAACTCAAGATAAATGGACTTTGGGATAAAAAACAATGTGCCTATTAAAAATTAGCTGCCTTCCTCCTTATTAAATTTCAGAAAAGTGAAACTATCCAAATATATATAAATACTCAAAACAATAAACATTTTCATGCATGGAAGATGACCTGATATATACTTTCACAATTTGCCAATTATTTGCATGCTTATTAAAGGTCTATATGTAAATATGGATATATCTATTGTATATATATGTGTGTATATATATTACATATATATAATTCTACATCAATATCATGGAGAAAGACACATAAACATATATTTTATGCCAACTTCAAAGTCTGTACCTCGGGAATGATAGTATATTTTAGCACTAAAATATATTTGTCAGTTAAATCAATAGATTCAATTTGATGAAAATAATCTAAATGTATATGAGGGCAAATATATTTAATTTCAGTACCTGATCCTAAAGTTTGTTTAAAAACAAACTTTAAAGTAATCATATTTAATATTTCTCTCTGTTTTCCCCATTAACAGAGTTTTTCTAGATCCCCAGACTCAACTGTGCCCAGAAAACAAATGTGTTTTTAAAGCATTATGTATAGGAAGAGAAATGTGACTAAATGTTAGATATAGGTCAAAGTGTGCAGTGTGCACTTCTTGTAGGGTTTTTATAGTGTAACCATTTAAAAAATTATCTTCATGGATCCAATTGCATTTAGTAGTGATGCCTTTTTTGATAACACAATGAGTGGATTTGTTTTAGCATCAAAATAGGACTAAAAGTCAGAGTATTAAACTAGTCTTCTTTTTGTTAAAGTAAAACTTATACATAAATGCAATTAGCTTTATTTTTAAACATTTAGGTGGAACTAAGTGAGAGTTGAAATCTGAATAGATATAGAAATTATTATGTCAGAACTCAGGAAAAAGTAGAATAAAATATTTATAATGGTGGTTTATATTAAGTTTTAATATATAGAAAGAATGAAAGTGAACAGTTTCCAACAATTACAATAAAATAAAATGATGGGAAAATATACAACATCATTCATAGCAGTAATAGCAATAAAAATTGAAATGTGATTTCAAATATTGTAATAAATGTCTAACATTTAGCCATTCGTAACAATAATTACTGTGGTACTAATCAACCTAAACAAATTCATGTTGAATTAAGATTTGTTTTAAAATTTTTTGAACCACAAAGAAACTAAGTTTAAACTGATATCTTTATCACTGAATTGGTTTTCACTTCTGTAATACAGGATTTGACTTCTGTGAATATTAAAAAAGATTTTGCAATTATAATCATTAATGGAATTTTCAATAAAGTTGTTAATAAATAATTTTTTATTTTTATTTTTTGGTGGTACTGGGGTTCCTGGAAGCCCTTCTATCTCCGGTATACACTCCCACGGGCTATACTCCCAGACCTATTTTTTTTTAACATTTTTATGTGGAAACAGAGTCTCTTAAGGCAGCGAGGCTGACTCCAAAACACCGTGATCCTTCTGTCTCCACCTCCCAAGCGCAGGGATTACAAGCGTGTGCCACCACGCCCAGCTATAAAAAATATTTTAATTCCAAATTTTTACTTGAAATTGAGACTTGTTTATAATGTATATGGTGCTGAAATTGAACCTTTTCCTAGGATATAAGACTTTGACTATGCTAAATAAAATAACATTTTTAAAATCAAGTCAAATACCATTCATACTATTTTCTGGAATCTTCAATTGATGGACTAATTTGAAAAATTACATACTAAAGATGAGCTTAGAATTACTGTCAGACGCTCAATGGGAAGATTTACTAAAAACTACTTAATCAGTTTGATTTAAATTACACAGCATAAGATATTCACTAGAAAAAAATATATAAACAGATGCTCTTTTTAAAAAAGTACCAAGTCATAGCCTCTTCTGGAAAAACTTGAGCATCATTTAATATAAACTGTTATTTGATATGTGTAATGAAAACATGCACTCAAAAGCCAAGCAAGTCTACATTTTATTGTTTGACATTTAATAGATTACTAACATTTTTAGGAAAGGGGGAAATTTATTTTTAAAGAAGTGAGTACTAATATTAAACAATAAAATCATAAGAAAATTAAATCAATTAAATGAAATGATTCATATGAATAGAAGAAAATTTATGTACAATAATGTTCAAATCAAAGTATAGTCTCAACTAAAAGAATGTATGAACATATAGAACAACATAATACATTTTAAAATAATGATTTATATTATTTCAATACTGAAATTTTTAAGAAAAAAATTAGTCCATCATGGATTTATATATTTAGCTAAAATCAGTAGCATAAGAATGATAATGGTATAAAATACCCATACAAAGATTTGTGCTCTGTATAAATGTGACTTATGAATTCTGTTAAAATTAAGCCTTAATATGTTGGGAAAGTAATTTTTTCAAATGTTGTGTTTTAATATTTTTATGTTTTAATAAATTTGTCATTTTTGTGTTTGAATAAATTTGCTATTTTAATGATTTGCATTGTTTCTGTTCTATGGCCTATAGCTCTACTTGTGGTTTTCTGTCTTTAATTTCAATCAGCTATTCTTTCTTTGTTAAACACCTGAAGATCCACTGTCCTTTAGATTGTTTCCTCTACCAGTAATACTGACCAAGTCCTGCATTTCCTTTCATTGAAAAATATTTTATCTATATTAAGAAATATATTTTTCTCTTTGCATTATGTTAAGATGGGTCTGAAATTACCAGTGTGGAAGTCATGATTATAGATGGGTGAGGATCACCAACATTTGAGGTTAGACTTTTGCAGTCTTCAGGCAAAGAGAAACTGAACTCTAGCAAGGGTCTGGAAGCTCATTCACTCTCCTTTATAGTTCATGATACCAAAAGGAATCTCCAAGTTCTCAGATGCATTTACCAAAAATATTTATCCCACCAATAATAACCTTG
The DNA here is from genome assembly GCF_963383645.1 of Muscardinus avellanarius. NCBI lineage: Eukaryota > Metazoa > Chordata > Mammalia > Rodentia > Gliridae > Muscardinus > Muscardinus avellanarius. Next base: position 23,293,315 of record NC_137786.1, on the reverse strand, counting down.
ACATTGACAAAACCATGACATTGACCTAAACCTAAATATTTCAGGTCTCTAAGCTTAGCAATGAAAATTTATCAAGGCTGTACATTTAGTTTCCATTTCAGTTCTGCCACCTTTATGTGATTTTCACCATGGTCTGTGCTCTAGATGCAGGGCATGAGAGATTACATGAATAATCATTTTAATGATCGTCAAGCCAATAGTTACTATCATCAGACAGAAATCAGGGCTATATTTTCATTTGATATATTATAAATCCAGATTTAATTTATTTTACCTGGGAAATATTTTTCTTTCTTGGACTACTTTGGGAATTTGCTCTTTTGGGTTACTTTTAGCACATATTTCATTAATTTGGATTTTCCCAAAAGTATAATTTCTTTTGTAGGCCAGATTGTATATTTGAGATCAAATAGTTTATTTGTAAATTTATTCTAGTAAAGAGAGAAAGAAAAAAAGAGCAGAGTAAGATAAAAGTAATTAGGTATATATTGAGGTAATTCATATAATCAAATGGAGTTTGAATTTTTGAGGGCATCTAAAATTTTTAATGAATGATTCTAAAAATTTTACAATTAACTATAGGTGTGTGGGTTTGTTTCTGTATCTTCTATTCTGTTCCACTTTTCAGTATGCCTGTTTTTGTGCCAATGCCATGCAATTTTTATAACTATTGCTCTATAGTATAATTTGAATTCAGGGATTGTGATGCCTCCTGCATGTTTCTTATTGCTGAGGATTGCTTTGTCTATTGTGGGTCTTTTTCTTCTTCAGATAAAATTCATGACTGATTTTTCTAGGTCTATAAAGAATGTTGTTGGTATTTTGATACATATTGCTTGGAATCTGTAGATCACTTTTGGCAGAATGGCTATTTTCATGGTATTTATTCTGCCTATCCAAGAGCAAGGGAGATCTTTCCATCTTCCAAGGTCTTCTTCAATTTTTTCTTTAATGTTTTATAGTTTTCATTGTAGAGGTGTTTTATATCTTTAGCCTGGAGAAAAAAACAGCCTTTTCAACAAATGGTGCTAAGAAAACTGGTTATTCATTTGTAGAAAGATGGAACTAAATGCTTACCTCTCACGCTGAACAGGAATCAACTCAAGATTGATAAAAGACTTAGAAATTAGACCAGAGACTGTGAAGTTATTAGAGGAGGGCATAGGTTCAACACTCCAACATATAGGCACAGGCAGTAACTTTTTCAAAAAACCTCCAAAGCTCAGGAAATTAAAGCAAGAATTAACATGTGGGATAGCATCAAACTAAAAAGTTTCTTCTCATCAAAGGTAACCATCAAAGCCGGGCGTGGTGGCGCATGCTTGTAATCCCCGCGCTTGGGAGGCGGAGACAGGAGGATCGCGCAGGTTCGAAGCCAGCCGCGCTGGCGTAAGAGACCCGGTTTCAAAAATATAAAATAGGTCTGGGAGTGTAGCCCGGAGGAAGAAGGGCTTCCAGGAACCCCAGTACCACCAAAAAAAAAAAAAAAAAAAAAAAAAAAAAAAAAAAAAAAAAAAGGTAACCATCAAGAATCTAAAGAGAAAGCCTACAGAATGGGAGATCTTTTCCAGCCATGACTCTGATAGAGCACTAATATTCAAAATATACAAAGAGCTCAAAAGACTCTACACTAGCAAAACAAATAACCCAATAAAAAATGGGCAACTGAATTGAATACTTTCCAAAAGAAGAGAAACAAATGGCCAATAAATACATGAAAAGCTATTTAATATCATTAGCCATTAGGAAGATGTGAATCAAAACTACTCTGAGATTCCATCTAAGCCCAATCAGAGTGGCAAGCATAAAGAAATCAAGTAATAACAAATGCTGGTGAGAATGTGGGGAATAGGAATTCTTTTACACTGTTTTTGGGAGTGCAAACTAGTTGAGCTGCTATGGAGATCCATGTAAAGATTTATTAGAAAATTAGGAATGGATCCACCATATGATATGGCTATACCCCTTGGGTATCTTTTCAAAGGGGTTAAAATCAGAGAACTACAGTAACTACTAATGCAAACCCATGTTCATAGCAGCATAATTTATAACAGATGAATGGATTGCAAAATTATGGGAAATACGCACAATAGATTTTTACTCAGCTATAAAGAAAAACAAAATCATATCATTCACAAGAAGATGGAAAATATTACATAAAGTGAGATCAGCCAAGCACAGAAAGAGAAGGGACATATGTTTTTTCTTATATGCTCAAGCCAGGGTCTATTAGAAATACCAAAGGGACTCCAGATAATGGAGGGGAAACCTCAGCAAAGCTAGATGGAAGAATAGGAGAAAAAGGAGGCTGTGGTTGATTAATGGAGGAGCTAAATTTGAATATGTGTAAACATTGAATGTAGCATGGTCAACCTAAATATTTATTGTTGGGGGGTGAGGAGAGTGGGGTGGGGAGGGCACCAACAACAGTCTGAATGTATACCATTTTCAATATGATCCACATAAAAATTTTAAAAATTACAATTAAAGATCATTTCCCATTAACTTTCTCACTGCTGTTGCCCATCTTCACAAATTCATGTTACCTTTTCCTATGCAGTTCTTAGAGTTAGCAGACTAGAGAAAAGTGCCCCCCATCAACCTGCACAAACCTCAGTGTAGCCCACTGTCAGTGACTTAATCTCCTCTGTCATTCTAAGGCCTGCCAGAAAAGCCTATTCTTGGGTCCCAGATTTCTTCCTAGGTCCTAATTCTCATCCCTGTACTCTAGGGATGGTAGTAGCCTCTACTGTTGCACGTTTCTATTTTGTGGGCTTATCACATTTAGGAGTTTTATTATCTGTTTTGCCAATTCCCTGTACTTAATTTTCTCACTTTTTCTTGCTATTACATGTACTTCACTATGAGAACTGCTCTTTTCAGTGACATTAGTATAATAACCCATGTTGGCAAGCACTTTATGTTCAATCCTCATCTTAAGAAGTTCTAATCAATATTTGATAAATTTAAAAAACTTATTTAAAATTGTAAAAACTTATTGTGATGAGTATATAAAAATATAAAAGTTGTACATGTTTGTGAGGTACCATGGAGTGTTTCTGTACATGTGTGTGCTGAATAATGTTTAAACCAAATTTAACATATTTGTCTACTTTAACATTTATAATTTTCTTGTGCAGAAACTTTCAAAATATTTTCTCTAGGTTTCTTAAATTTACAAGACATTATAGTCACTTATTATCACACTAAGGAACATCAATAAAATACTTGGACTTCTTGCTCCTATCATTAATTAAACTATCTCTTCTACCTTTTTTCACCCTTATATCCCCATAGTGCCCCAGCCTCTGGTAAATATCATTATGATCACGGCCTATTATCCAGACACGTTTTTTCATTGTTTTCACTGAACAAATTATTTATTTTAATTCTTTCTTTCTTATCCCCTTTATAGAATCAGTCTCCCTTCATGCCATTTAATATTGATCATTATCAAAACCCAGCCCTACACCTAATTTTCTAGTCTGTATATAACACTTCTATGAATATACACACTCTCAATTGCTACTTATTGACTAAAAACTCAGAAGCTTTTAGTTTGAATCCAAATTTATTTTTGTCTCCCAAACCAAATGAAAAGGTTTGCTATCATTTTACTTTTATGTTTTAAAAAATAATATTAAAATGTTTGAGATTCATTTCATAGAGACTTTACCATGAATCTGCTTTAGTTATGCAACAAAACCCAGTTTTCTCAGAGGCTGTTTTTTCTTATATCAAAAGTTATATAATACTAGTACTTCCCACTTACCTCTGCATTATATAGAATCTAGACTTACAAATTCAGCTTTATTATCTATAATTCATTTGACAATTTAAAAAGTAATTAAGGGGCTCTATTTTCTTTTATATTTAAATTTGCAAATGTAAATGCCTTTGGATTAATCTACTTACTTTATAAATTTCCTGATAAGTAAGAGAGAATGACATGGATACTGGACTTACCTCATCTAAAATTTTGTCTTTACTTTTACATATAGGTGAATATTCCTCTTCGGTCCATATAGTAAATGGAAAGAAATCTTACCGTGCTGTGCTTACAGTAACCTGGTCTTAGCTTCATTATACTATTGAAAATTTTAATAAAAATATTTTAGTAACATTAAGACCTTACCATAAAGTTTGAACTTTAAATTTTACTGAATACACTTTATTTGGAAAGAAGATAGATACTTAAGATGGGAAGACAGGAATTAAATATTTACTATGATTATTTAGCTTCTGGTTTTTCTGTTACAACCTTATTCTTATAGGTTTCCAGTTTTAATCAGGAAATAATATAAGAAAAATAATCTTCAAAGAGTAGATTTACTACATTTAAATAATTTTAAAACTATATGAATCTATATAGCACATGCTTGTAATCCCCACGCTTGGGATTCTGAGATGGGAGGATCACACAGGTTCGAAGCCAGCCTCAGCTACTTAGTGAGGCTCTCAGCAATTAAATGAGACCCTGTTTCCAAGTAAAGTATAAAATAGATCTGGGAGTATAGCACTGAGGTAGAAAGCCTCTAGGTTCCACACCCAGTACCACAAAAATAAATAAATAAATAAATAAATAAATAAATAAATAAATGCATATGAAAGCAAAAAACACTTAGGTACAATGGCACACTCCTATTTTCCCAGTACCTGGGAGGCTGAGAATACTACTGAGACAGTAGTAGCTCAAGGCAATTTAATGAGAATCTTTTTCAAAATAAAATGTAGAAAGAGCTAGAGTTGTTCACTGGTAGAACCCCTTGAGTCCAATTTACAGTACCACAAAAAATGTAAAAGATGCCAGGCGTGGTGGCACACGCTTGTAATCCCTGTGCTTGGGAGGCTGAGACAGGAGGATTGCACAGGATCGAAGCCAGCCTCAACTACTAGTGAGGCTCTCAGCAACTTAGTGAGACCTTGTTTCCAAATAAAATATAAAATGGTTCTGAGAATATAGCCCGGAGGTAGAAAGCCTCTGGGTTCCACCCCCAGTACCACCAAAAAAAAAAAAAAAAAAAAAAGTAAAAGATGGTACTTTTACTGCAAATATGCTAATAGTTCTGCTTCTATTTCTGATATTATCTTAGTAGTCCTAAAGAATTTGAGTTTGGCTATATTCCTGTATTATCAGCGCATGGAATTTTGAATGGGTCCATTCTCAGCTTTAAATTAGATTTTTAAAAATTAAATTATTTTGTTTGGTATTTCTAACAAAATACTCTCAATAACCTTTTTCTTGACTGGGAGAATGTTTTTCATTAGAACTTATGTTTTCCAATGTCCTTTTCCTTTTTAAAAATTTTAAGTATACTTGTACTTGGACATTGTAGTGTCACCTCATAATGTAGTGATTGTGACATATATGCACACAGCCTTGGTGAGCTTTTCTCTTACACTTATAAGTGTAAGAATATTCTTCTTTTTTCTTTCTTTTCTTCTTGTTCTTGTTATTATTACTATTGTTGTTATTATTATTACTATTATTACTAATTTAAATCATTGTTTTCAACTACATTAAATGCTTACTATTGTTTTCCCCTGGATGTTTTAATAACAATTGATATTAAACATATTCATAACTATTTTACAATAAGCACAAATCTGATTGCTTTATGGTCTGAACATGATGGCATTAACTTTGGTTATTTGAAATGGGTTGATAGTTTTTTTCTTTTTCTTCCATTGTATAAATCCATCATTAACAAAATTGAATCAAGCATGCCATAAAAATTAGGGTCCGGTAAGATATATCTTATACTTAAGCATTTCTCTGGCAAAAACCTGTCAGTCATCTCTTTAATTCTAATTCTTCTAAGAAGGATAAGGATAATTGCAGAACTCCTGTCATTGCATTTATGTTGCCATTCATAGTGATGGATGTACATTAATCAAGTTGTCAATTTAAAAACTTCTGAAACATATTTTAATATGTATTTGTTTGAACTACTTCTTCTACAGCAAGGTATAACATCATACAAATATTGCTCTATAAAATATTTATGACATGAATAATACAAAGTCATTTGTCATTCAATCGCAGCATTAATTTGAAACAGGAATGGATATGAATTTTCTATGCAGATAAAGGAAACTCAAAAGATAGTTAGGTTTTTTTGCACTATAAAATTGATACCTCTCAAACATCTTTCAGTTCTGGAGTTAAGCCTATGAAAAACTGCTACTAGAATCAGGAGGTAGTGTTCATTTAAAAATTAGCACCTTTAACTGGGTCAGATTACCTACTGAAAGATTTTCCCAGTAGTCTATGCCCTGACACTCACATCTAAAGTTCTTATACTGACTGTGTTAACTCTATTGCTTTTAATTGTTCCAAGTCTAGATTCATAAAGTATTACTGTATATTCAAGAACATTACTAATATATAATTCAGGACAGTGGTATTGTGGTAGAAAACTTTACAGCATTAGGGTGGGTTGCTGATTTTACAATGTCTTCAGACTCCTAAGTATGAAAAACAGAGTAAATGGTTTATTTTTACTAGTCCATTTCAAAGCCCTTCTTAATATTTTATATGGTTATATTATCATGTAATTGTAAATTATTTACCAATGAGCACCAACGTATACTATTTAAAGTTTACTTGTATTAATTTAAGTCTTCTCTATATAAATACTAGCAATAACTTTCTCTTTTGTAGATTCATGAATCATGGAATATTAAAATATGGTACAGAGAGTAATCAGAGAAGATCAAGTTTTGTAGGCATCAAAATATGAAATTGCTATTAGAAACTAGGAAGGCTTGAGACTTGTCCTTATTAGTTATATATACACGTTTTGGTCTTACAAGCAGAACATAGCTCACTCTGTAGTAAACTTAGAAGGATAAGGAAAGATTGTGGTGAACCAAAATGTTTTTCTTTAAACAAATTTCCTCGGGTTAGAAATAGTTTCATTTAACCTTTATGGGTGACCTGCATTTCACTGGTAAGGATTAAATTTCTGTGCGGGAAAAACCATAAAAATCAATTTTGATGTTTATTTATATTATCTAAAGAAGCAAAAATATCATGCATATCAAAGTCGGCAACTTTTGAAAATGGTTTTCAGTGTCTGGAATATGAGAGAAGCATTCTATGATTACTTTTAAACTATTTTGCACAAAGCAAAATTAAAAATTTTGCAGTTAAGTTCTGAAATATATTTGTAATTAATAAATACTTCAAATTCAAAAAATCTAATTAAATATTGGAAAAATGATTTTCACCCTAACATATACATGTCCTTATTGTCTTAAATAAGAAATTGATATTTGACTATAGTAGTTGTGGATTATAAAGTTAATTTGAAATAAGAGTAATTCAGTATAAAATTGAATAAAATATTTTGTTATCAAGGACAAAATTCAGAAATTGAAATCATTAGACCTTTCCTCTCCTCACCAAGACCTCTCCACGCTAGAAGCTAGTGATTCTCCTGTCAATCTCATTCATTTGTCTCATTTACAATTTAGATGTAATATACCACCTTTATATTAGCAATTAAGGATTAGAACAAATAAATTCTATAAAATCTGATTAATTCTGCCTTTATTTTTATTTTTTAAATTTTTAAATTTTTTATTGGTGCATTGTAGTCATACATCTTAACAGGACACAATATGATGGAGACATACATGCACACATTATCCAATTAACCCTTACCCAATCCCTACCAATTTCCTCCCCTCTCTCCTTCTCATGTTTGGCTTGGTGATTGACATTGACATGGTTGTTATATATCACATGCATTATAGAATTGCCCTTCCCCCCTCTCATTCTCTCAGTTAGGTCACCTTATTTACTTATCTATAGAATCTCCTTCTTCTAGAGTTCCTCCTATAACCCATTTTATCCCTAGCTTCCACATATTATGGCGAGCATCAGATTTCTTATTTTTTGTGACTGACTAATTTCCCTTAGGATAAAGTCCTTCAGCTCTACCCATTCCCCTGTAAATGCCATAACTGTGTTTTCCTTTATGGCTGAGTAAAATTCCATTGTGTATATATCCCATAGTTTTGCAATCTGTCTTTATTGAGAAAATCTTTGTTTCGAGCTGTGCTTTCTGTGCTCCAATTTCTTGACAGACATTTCAAAAACTATTTTAAAAGGAAGATTTAAAAAAATTATGATTGTTTACTTAATACTAGACATATTTCATACACACAGCATGTACACACACACACACACACACACACACACACATCAAAGTTGAATCTCTGAGTTTTCTTAATTGTCTTATAAAAAGGTAACACCATTTACACTTCATTTTTATAGCCATGCATTTCATACATAAACTGGTAATGACACTCATTTTGCTTTAAAGCCAGTTTAAACAGCAAGAAAAAGTATTAAACTAACATTGTTCTATCCTCTATATGAAGAGACTGAATTCTGAAGACAGTACATTATTGTGACGCCTCTTTCTTTCTCCCTTTCTCCCTCTTTCTTCCTTTCTTTCTTTCTTTCTTTCTTTCTTTCTTTCTTTCTTTCTTTCTTTCTTTCTTTCTTTCTTTCTTTCTTTCTTTCTTTCTTTCTTTCTTTCTGGTGTGTAGTACTGGGAATGGAACCCAAGGGCATTCTACCTCCGAGCTACACACCCAGCTTTATTTTTTATTCTTTATTTTGAAACAGGGTCTCACAAAGTTGCAAAGAGCCTGACTTTGTAGTAGCTGAGGCTGTCCTTGAACTGCAATCCTCCTGTCTCAGCCTCCCAAATGTTGTTTTCAAATCCTGAGCCACCATGCTTAGCTGTGATGCCTCTTTCTTAAGACAGAATGAAAGACGGTATTTGTGACCCGGGCTCCCAATGGAACTTTATGTCGGTGTTTATTTCACTCTGTGTTAAAGTATGAAAAAGCCATTTGTCAAACTTCACTTAGTTTATTTAAGTTACTTCACCATTTTCTGGAGTTTCCAGAATTAGAATTTTAGATGAATAATAAGTTTTTTTTTAATTTTTTATTGAACATAAATGGTATACATTTAAACTATACTTGATGCCCTCTCCCCCCTCCCATACCTGTTTTCCCTTCCCCCCTCCCAGCAATAAAACAATGATTGCCCAGGTAACCATGCCATATTCATAATTTTACATATATTCGGATGTGGACTCTCATTGGTCAAGTACAGCATTCCTCCTCTGTCGGGAATCCAGCCCGACAGCTGGCGGGACTAGGAAGATGATGAGTACCGACGACTCGAACACAAACCCACGAGCCAGGAGTCAAGTCAAGCAAGATCTCATTTATTTCTCTCCAAGCAGTCCTATATATAGCACCAAGCCACGAGGGGAATTCCCATGAGAAATAGCCTAGCCTATCTGGGATAAAGATCACTAGCACGTAGTTTACAGCCAACCCCAGGCCAGTACATGAGCCATTCGTGTGTGCAGAAAGCTCCTTTAAAGGTAGAAAGAGAAAAACTGCTCAGTCTCCCCACCCATAATGAATGGGGAAACCATGCCTTCGTAGCTTCCTCCAGGCACCATCTTTGCCCCTTTTCTGCTGAATAACTTTACTTAAAGTTTTACCTTAGGCCGTAGGCCGCTCAGGCCGAGGAAGGCTGCATCTCCTTAGGCGCTGTATGGACACACCCCATCACTCCTCCTCTGTCTTTCCATTCAAGCTTTGCTCATATTTCCCCTACATTATCTGGAGTACCATTGGTATCCTCTGGATTCCCTAGTTTGGGCATATTAGTGGAAACATATGTACCTTCTCCTTCTGTGCTTGACTGACCTCACTTAACATAATGCTCTCCATGACTTTCCATCTTCTTGCAAAAGGTATGATTTTGTACTTCTTTATGGCTGAGTAGAATTCCATTGTGTGTATTTCCCAAAGTTTTGCAATCCATTCATCTGTTGATGGGGACCTGGATTGGTTCCATATTTTGGCTATTACAAATTGTGCTGCTAAGAACGTAGGTATGAATATGTTGCTATAGTTCTCTGTTTTCAACCCCTTTGGAAAAATACCCAGGAGTGGTAGAGCTAGATTGTATGGTGGATCTATTCCTAGCTTTCTTAGGAATCTCCACACAGCTCTCCATAGTGGCTGAACTACTTTGCACTCCCAACAACAGTGTAAAAGAGTTCCTCTTTCCCCACATCCTCGCCAGCATTTGTTGTTGTTTGATTTCTTTATGCTTGCCACTCTGACTGGGGTTAGATGGAATCTCAGTGTAGTTTTGATTTGCATCTTTCTGATGGCCAATGATGTAGAGCATCTTTTCATGTATCTAGTGGCCCTTCTTTGTGAAGTGTCTATTTAGTTCATTTTCCCATTTCTTGATTGGGTTGTTTGCTTTGCTAGTGTAGAGTCTTTTGAGCTCTTTGTATATTCTGGATATTAGTCCCCTATCAGAGTGGTGGCTGGTAAAGATCTTTTCCCATTCTGTAGGCTTCTTCTTTAAGTTGTTGATGGTTTCCTTTGATGAAAAGAAACTTTTCATCAAAGTTTGATGTTATCCCACATGTTAATTATTGCTTTAATTTCCTGAGCTTTGGAGGTTTTGTTGAGAAAGTTACTGCCTGTGCCAATATTTTGTAGTGTTGAACCTATGCTTTCCTCTACTAACTTCACAGTCTCAGGTCTAATTTCTAAGTCTTTGATCCATCTTGAGTTGATTCCTGTGTTAGGTGAGATATAGGGGTTTAGATTCATCTTTTTACAAATGGATAGCCAGTTCTCTCAGCACCATTTGTTGAAAAGGCTGTCTTTCTACACCATATGAGTTTGGCCACTTTGTCAAAGATTAATTGACTAAAGATGTGTGGGTTTGTTTCTGTATCTTCTATTCTAATCCACTGGTCAGTATATCTGTTATTATGCCAGTATCATGCTGTTTTTACTACTATTGCTCTATAGTATAGTTTGAAGTCTGGGATTGTAATGCCTCCTGAGTGTTTCTTGTTATTGAGAATTGCTTTGGCTATTCTAGGTCTTTTCTTTCTCCATATAAAGTTCATGATTGATTTTTCTAGGTCTCTGAAGAATGTCACTGGTATTTTAATGGGAGTTGCATTGAACCTATAGATCAGTTTTGGTAGAATGGCCATTTTGATGATATTTATTCTGCCTGTCCATGAGCACTGGAGGTCTTTCCATCTTCCAAGGTCTTCTTCAATTTCTTTCTTTAATGTTTTATAGTTTTTGTTGTAGAGGTCTTTTACATCTTGGGTTAGGTTTATTCCTAGATATATTATTGGTTTTGAGGTTATAGTGAATGGAATTATTTTCTTTGTTGTTTCTTTCATTGTGGATTCGTTGTTGGCATAAAGAAAAGCCATTGATTTCCTTAGGTTGATTTTGTAACCTGCGACTTTGCTGAATTTGTCAATCAGGCCAAGAAGTCTTTTAGTTGAGTTCTTTGGGTCTTCCAGATAAAGGATCATGTCATCTGCGAATAAGGATAATTTTAATTCCTCTCTTCCTATGTGTATTCCTTTGATTTCCTTCTCTTGTCTGATTGCTGCAGCAAGAGTCTCAAGGACTATATTGAAAAGGAGTGGGGATAGTGGGCATCCTTGTCTTGTGCCTGACTTTAGTGGAAATTCTTACAGTTTTTCCCCATTCAATATAATGTTGGCTTAAGGTTTATAGTATATTGCCTTAATGATGTTGAAGTACGTTCCTTCTATCCCAATTTTCTGCAGTGTTTTTTAACATAAATGGGTGTTGGATTTTGTCAAATCCTTTTTCAGCATCTATTGCTATGATGATGTGGTTTTTGTTCTTGGTTCTATTTATATGGTGGATAACATGTATTGACTGGCATATGTTGAACCAGCCTTGTTTTTCTGGGATGAACCCAACTTGGCCATGATGTATTATTCTCTTGATATAGTTTTGAATGTGTATAGCTAGTATTTTGTTTAGAATTTTTGCATCTATGTTCATTAAGGATATTGGTCTGTAATTTTCCTTTCTTGAAGTATCTTTATTTGGTTTGGGGATTAATGTGATACTGGCCTCATAGAAGGAATTTGGAAGAGTTCCATCTCTTTCAATTTCCCAGAACAAGTTATGAAGTATTGGTATTAGTTGTTCACTGAAGGTTTTGTAGAATTCAGCTGGGAACCCATCTGGGCCTGGGCTTTTCTTTGGTGGAAGAATTTTTATTGCTGTTTCTATTTCTTTGGTTGCTATTGGTTGGTTTAGGCTTGCTATATCCTCTTGGCTCAATGTAGGTAGGTTAACTTTGCTTAGAAATTTATCAATTTCTTCCATGTTTTCAAGTCTATTGGAGTATAAAATTTTAAAGTAGTTTCTGATAATCTTTTTAATTTCTTCACTATCTGTGGTGATATCTCCTTTTTCATTTCTAATTTTGATCATTTCAGTTGATTCTCTTTTTCTTTTGTTTAGGTTGGCTAGGGGTTTATCTATTTATTCTATTGATCTTCTCAAAGAAACAACTTTTTGTTTTATTGATTCTTTGAATTGTTTTTTATTCTCTATTTCATTTATTTCTGATCTATTTTTAATGATTTCTTGCCTTCTGCTTGCTTTGGGAGTAGACTGTTGCAGACTTTCTAAGTCCTTGAGTTGTGTCATTAGGTTCTTTACTTGGCGGTTCTCTGTCCTTCTTATGTGGGCACTCAATGCAATAAACGTTCCTCTTAATACTGCCTTCATAGTGTCCCATAGATTTTGGTAGGTTGTGTCTCTGTTTTCATTTGTTTCCATAAATTTTTTTTATTTCTTCCCTAATTTCTGCTCTTACCCATTCATCATTCAATAGTGTATCATTCAATCTCCATGTATTTGAATAATTTCTTTTGTGTGTCCTGTTGTTGATTTCTACTTTTATTCCATTATTGTCTGAAAAGATGCAAGGAATTATATTACATATTTTGAATTTGCTGGCACTTTCTTTGTGTCCCAGTATGTGGTCTATTTTGCAGAAGGTTCCATGGGCTGCTGAGAAAAATGTGTATTCTGTAATTCCTGGCTGAAATATTCTGTAAATGTCTTTTAGGTCCATTTGGTTTATGGTTTTCTTTAGTTCTAAAGAGTCTTTACTCATCTTTTGCCTTGAAGATCGATCTAGTGGTGTGAGAGGCGTATTAAAGACTCCCAGAATTATTGTATTTGGGACTATTTGGGATCTGATGTCCAGAAGGGTTTGTTTTACAAATGTGGTTGCACCCATGTTTGGGGCATAAATATTTACTACCATTATATCTTCTTGGTGTATTTTTCCTTTTAGTAAAAGGAGGTGCCCTGATTTGTCTCTTCTGATGTGTTTTAGTTTAAAGTCCGTTTTGTTGGATATTAGGGTTGTTACCCCTGCTCTTTTTTGGTCTCCAGTAGCATGATATATCTTTTTCCATCCTTTCACTTTCAGTCTGTGAATGTCTTTGGCTGTAAGGTGAGTTTCTTGCAGACAACATATATTTGGATTATGTTTCTTGATCCACATTGCCAGTCTATGTCTTTTGATTGGTGAGTTAAGTCTTTTGACGTTAAGAGATATTATTGAAATATGATTTTTGTTTTTTGCCATTTTATGTTCTGTCTACTATTGGATGGATTGGTCTTTCTTTACTTAAATGGCCCACTTACTGACTTCCTCTCTTATCTGGTTCTGGGGTCTGCTTCTTTTTTCTTCTTAATGATTTATTTCTTTAAGAATTTTCTCTAGTGTAGGCTTTGAATTCATGAATTTTTTAAGATTCTGTTTATTCTGAAACACTTTTGTTTCCCCATTGATTTTGAATAGTAGTTTTTCTGGATAAATAAGCTTTGGTTGGAAGTTATTTTCTTCCAGGGTGTGAATCACGTCGTACCAGTCTCTCCTAGCATTCATGACCTGGGTTATATAGTCTGGGTTATATAGTTCTTATTGTTTTCCTGCATATGTCACCCGTCCTTTTGTTCTCACTGCTTTTAAGATTCCTTCCTTGGCCTCTATGTTGGTCATTTGGGTTATTATGTGGCATGATGTGGTCCTTCTTTGGTCCTGTCTCAATGGAGTTCTGTATGCCTCCTGGACATGAAGATCCAAGTCTCTTTCAATGTTTGGATAATTCTCTGAGATTATTTCTTTGAAGAAATTATGGATGCCCTTGGTCTGTACCTCTATCCCTTCTTCAGTGCCTATTATCCATAAGTTAGGGTGCTTCATATTATCCCATATTTGCTGGATGATTAGGTTTTGTTGCTGTAAAGATTTCTGTATATCACTGACTGTGTTTTTGATTTTGGATGTACTGTGATATTCTGTTTTCTATTTCATCTAATCTTCCAGAATTTCTTTCTATTGCTGTCTTCATTTCACTTATTGCCTCTTTCATTTCATTCCAAACCTCTTTCTGATTCTTACTTAGTGTTTCTATCTCATCTTTCATCTCCGCTAGACTTGTTTTAAATCCTTTCATCATATTGTAGATCAAGATTCGGAACTCCCCTTCTTGCATTTCTTGAAGGTCAGTATTTGTGATTTCTGTCGTTTCTCCACTATTCCTGGTTCTCATATTTTCACCGTTCTCAGGCCTGTTCTTCTGTTGTCTTCCCATTGAGGTGATTGGGTGATGGTGGAGTAGATGGCAACCCAATCAGAAGCTCTGACGGGCTGGTAGTTCTTCCATATCTGGTTCTCCGGAGGCTGTAGGTCCAGCGCAGAGGTGACTCCTGGGTCTCAGTGCTTCCTTGGTCTCCGAAGGAGCTTTTGTATTTTGTTGCCATGTTGGGGTAAGTCAGGTCCCCGGGCTATGGTCTGGGCTGGAGCTCTGCTGGTGCTGGGTGGAGGTTGTGCTAGAGCCTGGTGCTGTAGCCTCTGAGAAGCTGCTGGCTGGTGCTGGGCCCTGGCTGGGCTGGGGCTGGGCTTGGGCTGGGCTGGGGCCAGAGATGGTAGCAGCCCAGGGGGCTCTGGAAGGAGCAGAGCCCAAGCCTTGGGACCCCGGGGCAGCTTACCGGCGGCTGTAGGTCCGGCGCAGAGGTGACTCCTGGGTCTCTGTGATTCCTGGGTATCCGAAGGAGCTTTTGGATTTTGTTGCCACGTTGGTGTAAGTCAGGTCCCAGGGCTACAGTTTGGGCTGGTAGCCCGCGTAGCGGCAGCCTGCTGGCGGCTCAGCTGTGGCTGCAGCTGACCCGAAATGCAAGCTTTTTTTTTTTTTTCTTCCCCTCCCGCAGTTCAAGGTTCCTGGTTTTCTTTCAGCGAGGTTCCTGGGTCAGTTTTGGTTTCTGAGCTATATTTATTTTGTTGGTTGAGACACTGCTTTCTCGTTAGTTGACTTTATTTATTTCAACTACTGAGAAGTGCTGTGTCTCTTGGTCGCCATTTTGAATCCGATCTCCTTACTAAATTGAATGATAAGTTTTAATATAAACAAATATACTTCCTTTATCTGGTTCATCTGGTCACTGTTTACTTTCAAATCATATTCATTTCTATCACTTTTGCAAAAATAAAAACATATTCTATTCTTCATTGATTAAAGAAAAAATAAAATATAATTACTAAAAATGAACCTCGATATTTCAGATAATCCTTTTATTATAAATCAAGTCAAGTCATAAATTTAGAACTTTATCGCAATTGTAGACATAATATATGAAGTTAAAATGTATTTTAAAATCACATCTTTACTGTTAATTTTTTCAAAATTACGTGTTACAAAAATACAGTTTTTTTTGCAGATAACTTTTACATAAATCACTCTACAATCTCAATACAAATAAAATCAAGAATAAAAGTTGACTAAATTATATGATTATCTGAGAACTGAAAATAACACAATTTTTATGATAAAAAAGTTATTTTTATAGAGCACATAAATAAAATAAAGTTTGAGGATCAGAAATGAACTAGATTAAAAAGTTTGTTCATATTTTAAAATGACAGAAACAAGGCATACTACAGTACATTTTAAAGCAGTAGAGTGCACATACTTTATCTAAATAGTAAAACTGACTCTGAATAGAAAAAATTAGCCAGGTGTGATTGTGCATGCTTGTAATCCCAGCATTTGGAAGGCTGAGACTGGAGGATTGCAGTTGGAGAACAGCTTCAGCTACATAGCAAAGCCCTTTGCAACTCAGTGAGAACTTGTTTCAAAAAATAAAAAGACTAATAACTAGGGCTAGGGGCATGGCTAGAAGGTACAATTCCCCTAATTTCCGTCCCCAGTATGCCCCCCATAAAAAAGAAAATATCAGATATTGAAAATTAAAGAAAAAATTAAACACATTTCATTTAGAGTTTTTATTTTATTTAGCTGACATCATGAGCATCTGATTGAAAAAAAAAATTGGAGGTAGTATCTTTATTTATTCCCTCTATGACCAATACTTATCTTTAACTCCAGGACTTAGAAGTAAATAACCATTTTGTCTTCCTTATTTTTTTTTTTTGAACTAGCAAACTTCTATATCTTACCCAACATTTTCTTCTTTGTCCCCCACTTAAGATTTTCTGGCTATTTGCTATAAAAGATAATATTTATAAATTTGATTTAGAGTCTGTATGTACATTGGAATTTAAAACTCCAAGAAAAATACTTTTATTAATTTTGACCAGGGTAAGAAAGACATAGAAGTAATAAAGCAAAGAAGGCATATATGCCTCAGATCCAATATGATCATTTTTATTTGAACTTCATGAGTTATTATGACTTGCAAGGTAAAATAAAAAATAATCAATTAAAATAATCCCATAATTAGATCTGTAATAATTATCAAATTCTATATTCAAATTTAGAGAAAATTCAGAAAAGGGAAAAGTTTTATTGGAAAAAATTCAAAATACATAAGAATTATGAAGAGACAACATCTTTAAAACTATATGCATGATCATATCTCCTGATGCTGTTTTTTTCATGATACTATAGTTAGCGATGGGCACCTAACAGGAAGCATAACTCAGGAAAGCAATTTAGAAAGGTGCAGGGATTAAATAGACCAGATGTGTAGCCTTCTGGTGGTGAAACTTG
The DNA here is from genome assembly GCF_963383645.1 of Muscardinus avellanarius. Taxonomy (NCBI): domain Eukaryota; kingdom Metazoa; phylum Chordata; class Mammalia; order Rodentia; family Gliridae; genus Muscardinus; species Muscardinus avellanarius. The sequence goes on along the minus strand of NC_137786.1, from coordinate 23,276,369 downwards.
ATAATTCAAAATATAATTTAGAATAGAATATGTGTATGAAACAATTATAAGTCCTTAAATCTACCCTAGAGGTTTTTCCACATATGTGAACAAATTAGCATGTATAAGGGTAATAACTATAAAACTCCTTGCAATACAAAAAGAAATTATAATATAGCATATGAACATAAATTAAGGACTGAATAATTTATTGTTTATTCTGCAATAATATTTTATATATTTGGAAAATTACAAAGAAATGATGCATAACATTAATTTATCAAAGCATAATATTAAGGAAAAATAATGCCAGCTGAAAAAAATAAGGAAAAATTTATAACTATATATTTGCAATTTTAATATGGTTAAAAATGATTAAAGTTTACTAATTTTATACAATTAAACCAGTAAATATAACTCATAAATATGTACATTGATAAAGACTGCTAATGACACCTCACCCATGCACGCAAACATGTACCACCAATCGGAATAGTGCTGGGAGCCGGGCATGGTGGTGCATGCTTGTAATCCCCGCGCTTGGGAGGCAGAGACAGGAGGATCGCGCAAGTTCGAATCCAGCCACGCTGGCTTAAGAGACCCTGTTTCCAAATAAAAAAGTATAAAAAAAAAATAGGTCTGGGAGTGTAGCCCGGAGGTACAAGGGTTTCCAGGAACCCCAGTACCACCAAAAAAAAAAGAAAGAAAGAATAGTGTTGGGACTGAAGGACAAAATGGTGAGCCAGTTTAATGTACACTTTTACTATAAGTATAATGTGGTGGGTCTTTTTGTTTTGTTTTGTTTTTTTAAATATTGCTTGAAGCCAGGAATGGTGGCACACACTTGTAATCCCAGCATTAGGGAGGCTGAGACAGGAGGATCACAGTTTGTGGAAAGCCTCAGCTTCTTAGGCCCTTTGCAACTCAATGAGATGCTGTTTTAAAATAAAGAATAAAAAATTGGGATGGGGGTGTAGCTCAGAGATAGAATGTCCCTCGGTTCCATCCCCAGTGCATGCACACACACACGCATGCACGCACGCACATGCACGCACACACACACACACACACACACATTGCTTGATAGAATCTAAATACAAATACACAGGTTTGATGGAATTCTCTGGAGACAGTATACAATTAATACTGCAGATTGCTTATTAAATGTATATAAATATATTTTCACAGTTTTTAAACCTTCTCTTCTTGTAGTATAACTAAAAGGAAACTCTCTTCTGTTTAAAAGGTAACATAAAATCCTAACTTCTATTGATCTAAAAATCTTCCTCATGCATACTAATAAGGAACAACTACTATTTTTCAAAATTGAGCATCAAAGACTGTAGACAAAATCAGTTTCATAAGATTGTAAAAAGCTTACATTCCAGGTGCTAATCCCCTCTGACATAAATGTATATAGGTAAGAATATTAACCCAAATTGATTCTGAACTCTGAGCAAAATTCTTTAAAACCTAAAAAATTAAGAGTTATGAAACAACAGAAAAATTAAATGAAGAAAAACATTTAAAATATATTTGACATAATTGCTGTATAATTATTACTCATAATGAATCTAGGTGTACAATCACATATGAATAAAAAGCCTGCACATTTTCATGCTCCTTTTCTCATTTATAGAAACCACAGCTTTAGAATTAATGTAAGATTGAAGTAAACAATAAATAATGACTAATGTTCTATTAGCATTAAAATCTAATATAACTCTTAAGCCAAAGTTTACTCAAAAAAATTGAAAGCTTTGGGAACAGTTTTTTTAATTAATTTTTGAATAGGTGTTGCAAACCTTTTTCAACCAACCATAGGAAATTTTTAACTCTGTCTTGTCAATGAGTTAGCAGTAAACCAACTATTTCATTTAAGCTAGATCTATTTCAGAACAAGGTCATAAAGCATGATCAATGATTTAACTGTTATTACTATGACATCATGTCTGAATAATTAAAGACTGCTTTACTCCTGTGTTTTCCCCCCCTAACACACTCTGGTTCTAAATTGAGAACATTGTTAAATAAGAAAAATGTGATCTCATGTCACTTATTTAATGTAATTATGTCAAATATATATTTATTTTTCTAAATTTTATGTTAATACTTTAGTGATTCCAATTTTTGTTTTCATGTTTGCACGCAGATACCAAAACATAGTTGTGTCTGTAAAAATTAACAATTTATATGTTATATATAGATATAAAAAATTTCTCTTCTCAGGCCTTTAGACTCTGACTGGAATTTATACCAGTAGCTTCTCTTTGTTCTCACTCCTTGAATTTGCAAGGAACTTTCACCAGTGTTCCTAGCTTTCCCACTTATAGATGACAAATTATGTGGTTTTGCCTCAATAACCATGTGAGCTAGTTCCTCAGAATGAATTCCTTTCTCTGTATTTTTGTCTATATTTGTGTTTGTGTTTATTTTGTTTCTTCTGTTTCTTTGGACAATCATGACTGCTATAAAAGACTTGTTTTTAGATTAACTTTAACCTTTATTTTGTTCAGATGTATTCATATTATGAAACTTCAAATTTATATAGATGAACTAAATGCTTTAATATGTTGTATTTATAAATGACCTTTTCTGTGCTTTAGCAGATGTAGACAATACTAAAAACATTAGTTAATAGTCAAAAGATTAGACTCTTTAGCATATATTTTTACCTGTCATATTTACAATTTTTCTCAAATTTAAAGTTACCTTTTACAAGCCAACTTCAGTGAAAAAAGAATGTTGCTATTATTATCTTTAAACAAATTAGTTACTACATGTCTATTACTTTATTATAAATATTTTAGGCCCTGTCTACTTTTCTTAGCAAAAACATAAGTGTAAATACTGTTTTCATTTGTGGCACTGGAGATTGTACCCAGGGGCGCTCTAATTTTGAGCTAAGTTTTCAACACTATTTTGTTTTAATTTTGAAACAGAGCCTCACTAAATTATCTTGCAAAGGTGCAATACCTATGTCTTGGCCTCTCAAGTATTGTGAGTCAGACATGTGTCACCATGCTTAGCTATAAATAGTTCTTAATGTTTATAGAAATATCTTGTAAATTCTCAAAAAAGAATGTACTCTTATCATTCATCTTCCATAAGATCTTGTAGATTTTTAGTATTGTTTGTTTTTCCTTGAGTATTAGAATTCTGGACTCTGACGTTCAGAGGAAAAGACTAGCATAAATTCAGTTGAGTGTCTAAAGGTTTTTCTAAAGTTCAGTAGAAATTGTAAATGAAGGATTTCAAGCCTATTTGGCTATAAATAAAATATGTACTTTAATGTTGGGACCAAGTACATTTTTAGCACCTACAAGAGAGAACAGGAAAGAACCCAGGAAAAAAAAAATACAGGAAACAAATGTGTGCATGTTTATTTCTTCACTCTGAAACTCATTAGGATTTTTAATTACCATACGGCACTAAAAAAAGATGAAAAGAAAATTTTAAAATAACGAATAAAAAGTGAAAATAATAAAAGGGCTATGGATATATCAGACAGGTAGAATGTATCTGCTTCAATCTCTAATGCCCCCTCAAAAAATAACTTTCTCAATTACAAATATTTTAAATTATCCAGTTCAAGCTGGGCGTGGTGGCACATGCTTGAATCTCAGCATTAAGGAGGCTGAGACTGGAGGATAGTGGTTTGCGGATAGCCTCAGCTGCTTAGTGAGGCCCTCCGCAACTTAGTGAGCCCCTGTTTCAAAATAAAGAATAAAAAATCGGGCAGAGGGTGTAGCTTGGAGGTCAAATGCCCCTGGGATCCACCCCCAAACCTCCCCCCAAAAAATTATCCAGTTCAAATGAATTGGTGGAAAAGAAATATACACAAACTCATAGAAACACTTCTATAAATACACATAACTGCTAACATATGCATATACCAATATCTATAGTTTTTAGTGTTCATATAAAAATAGGTACAATATTGTATCAGTAAAAAATGATTGCCTTTCATAGTGGATTCATGGATGGCATATAGAAGAGCTACTAATATTTTTCAGTTTGACTTTTTTTATCCTATGACTTTCCTGAATTAGTTAACTAGCTCTAGAAGTCATTTGTTTGAGTTTTTTGGTCTTCTAAATATAGAATTATGTCATCTGAAAATAGAAGTAATTTCAGTCATTCTTTTCTATTTGGATATTTTTTTTTATATTATTCTCCTCTTTATTGGTCTGGTAAGAGTCTGGAGAACTGTTTTGAAAAGGAGTTGTGATAGGAAAAACATCCTTGTGTTGCTCCTAATTTTACAGGAAATTTTTACAGATTTTCCCATTTAATACAATGTTAGATTTAGGCTTATTATGAATTGCTATAAGTAGGTTGAGGTAGGTTATTTCTATTCCAAAATTTTGCAGTATTTTTAACATGAATAGGTTTTAGATTTTGTCAAATGTTTTTTCAACATCTTTTTAGATGATACTATTTTTGTCTTTAGTTTTATTCATGTGGCAAATAACATGTATACATTTCCATATGTTTAATTAGACTTGCATAGCTAAAATAAAACCATCTTGGTCATGGCTTATTGTTTTTTGGTATGGTTTTGAATGCATATTGCTAACATTTTTAGATTTTTTTAAATTTATATTTATGGGGATTCAAAATGGTGATTGCAGAACACAGCACATCATAGTAGCTGAAACAAAGTTCAAGTACTGAGAAGGCAATGATTATATATATATATATATATATATATATATATATATATATATATATATATTGGTGCATTGTAATCATACATCACATTGGAATACAAGACTTGACAGGATATACAAACACACATCATCTAAGGCCTCATCCAATCCCATCCCATTCCCTTCCCCTCCCTCGATTCCATGCTTGATTGGTGATTATCTTTGATACATCTGTTTACATACCTCCTGAGTTTTAAAGAGGCTCCATCTTCCCCTATCCCATCTCCTCTGATTGGTCACCTTGATTGCTTCCCTATAGGGCTTTTTCTATAACTCAACCTCCTTCTGTTACCCCTTTCCTCCTAGTTTTTGCTAATTAGGGGAAGCATCTGGTTTTATTTTGTGTGATATTTCTCTGTGAATGCCACATTGCAATTTCCGATCCCACTCTTGACAGACTCAGTAGTGGCCTGGCCACCCGCAGAACTCTGATCCCGACCTTGCTGGCCCCAGCACCGGCCTTACCTCACGGCAGGCTCCGATCCTGGCCCCACTGGCCTTGGCACCGGCCTTACCCCTTGGCGGGCTCCAGTCCAGGCCTCGGAGGCCTCAGTAGCAGCCTTGCCTCACAGCAGGCTCTGATCCCGCCCTCCCTGTTCCGGGCACCAGTCTTATCCCTTGGCAGGCTCCGATTCCCGGCCTCGGAGGCCCCAGCACCGGCCTTGCCTCACAGCAGGCTCCGATCCCGGCTTCGCTGACCCTGGCACTGGCCTAACTCCTTGACAGACTCCAATCCCAGCCTTGGAGGCCTCAGCACTGGCCTAATCCCTTGGTAGGCTCCTATTCTGGCCTCAGAGGCCCCAGAACCAGCCCTGTCTCCTGCCAGGCTCTAATCCTGGCTGTGCTGTCCCCATCACCGCCCTCACCACTTGGCAGGCTCCGATCCGAGCACCCTCTTTACCCAGCAGGTTGTCCCACATTCCTGAGGGTATGTGGTGGTAGCATTCTGCCTCTGGGGTTATTTCTTCAAAAGTTCCAGGTGTAATGCATCAGATCTCTGCCTCCCCTGAGTACTGGCCACTGCCATTGCCACTGCCTCTACCATTTCAAATCTTTCCCAAGCTTTTTTTCCACTCTGCATGTTGTCCAGTGTTTCTAAGCATATGCAACGGTAGCATTCGACATTTGGGGTTATTTCTCCAGAAGATAAGGTTGGTAGGATCAGATTTCTGCCTCTCCCAAATACAAGTCTCCACCGCCATTGCGGACCATTGGAACACCGCCTTCCTGCTAGGTCTCTGCTAAACTCTCTCCTTACATGTGATGTCCATGATTCTTAAGGATGTAGAGAAGAAGCAGTCCTCCTTCGTGGGAAATTTTTTCAAAAGTTCCAGTTCAGTTGGTTAAGTTTTGTCTGCATCTTCAGTATCCTGGCAGCCACCACGGCCATCTTGACCCCTCTCCGATATTTTTCTTTTCTTTTTCTTTTTCTTTTTCTTTTCCTTTTTTTTTTTTTTTTTTTTTTTTTTAATAAGAGAAGACAGTATGTGTGGCTTGAGGAGGTTGTGGGATCAGGCACTCGGTAGCACTGTGACCCGGGCCCCAGTTCTTCCGGGGGTCCAGTGTGCCCCCACACAAGCCCCGCCAGGGGCCCAGCGCCTTGCAACTCGGGCCCCAGTTCTTCTGGGGGTCTGGCATGCCCCACGTGACCCCCACCCGGAGCCCAGAGTCAAAGGCAGTGTTCTTGACAAACAAAATAAATAAAGATCATGAACTAAAACAGAACCAGGAACCATGGCAAAAGAAATCCAGTGTTCTGAACTGTAAGATTCACTGCAAAAAGCCCAAGTACACAACTGACCTGCTGTGGACACAGCCCAGACACCAGTGCCATCATGGGCCACCAAACAAATCATGAGTTTTGGCTTCAGCTGATACCAGCTTGGAGGCCCCAAAAATCCAGAAAATTAATCCAAGAACTTGAAAGCAGTCACAGAGCTCCAAAGTCTTAAGTGACCCATATCACGCTTCTGGGACACAGAAAAAGATCCAAAAGCCCTTGTGCATATCAGAGGCAGCACTGACAGCAGCACAGCAAGTCCTCCAGAGACCCGGCAGCAGCAGATCTACCAGGTAACTGCTTGCATTAATTGGTACTAGGCAGAAGACCGCTCAGAACAGCCATGAGACCCAGTGGATAGTCAAGTTAGAATGGCCAGAGACACAGGAAAGGTGCTCAAGGTGTTGTAGCTTTACTAGGTCACAGGGGGTTGCTCTAAGAATACACTGGGTGCCCTCCACCGGTGCAGGAAGGGAAGCACAAGAGCAGAGCAGAAGGCCTGAGCACAGGGCTAAGAATGCAGAGGCCCGAGGGCATGGGGAGCACAGGGTGGAAATTTGCAGAACCCTGGACTTACAAGAAAATCATTAACAGTGACACCCAATGCCCTGACATCTGAACACTAAGCTGTCAGAACCGAGAGAAGGATGCAAACACTCATAAAATTTAAAGGCTTACAATAGGATACATAGCAAATAAAAGACATAGGAATATACTCCAAAATCTATCACAATGAATGAACATACAGATATTATACGGGCATGGCCCAATATACCTAAATTAGTAAAACAATTTTTTGTTTGTTTGTTTTGTTTTGTTTTTCTCTCACACTGTCACTAGTTCTTCTTATTTTATTTTTTCCTTTTTTTTTCTTTTTTTCTCTTTCTTATTCCTTTTTTATTCTTTTGGTTGTATTTTTTTGTCATTGATTTATAATTATTAGCTTTTTAAATTTGTTTTGTTTCTTTATTCATGTTTGTTTGTTCCGTCACCCCATTCCATTTACAAACCTCCTTGCACTAGCCTATCTACTTTCTTTTCTCAAAACTTTTTTCCTTACTGTATCTTCTTATTTAATATTTAAGTTATTTTATATGTCCATACTTAAAAACTCAACTAACTACAAGAGTCCTACTATCTAACCTTCTCTCACTCTCAGATACGACCTTATTATACTTAAATTCTTACTCAACATAATCATATCCTCTACTTTACACACACACACACACACACACACACACACACACAAATTAAATATTTGATTGGCAAAGAAAAAAGTCCTAAAATAAAATAGATGAGAATATCTTTCTCTTTTAGAAGTAAGATTTTATAAATTTTAAGTTTTACTATTTAACATATAGAGCATTAGCATATTAGAAAACAGAAAATAATACTAAGTTTCATGTAACTAAAACAGACACATGTAGATTATTTTGGGGTATAGGAAGCAGACCTTTTTTTTTTGGTCAGTTTAACTTGTTTGATGTCAACAAGTAGATTTTGAGTTATGATATCTAAATTATCAGTTGACTCTCTGGATAACATTGGATACTACATACAGTACAATAAAGACCTGTGGAAAATTGTTACTCATATTTTGGAATAAATAAGACTATGTTTATTATTTATTTTCTATTTTAGTTTAGATAAATTTTTTTGTGATACCAGGGATTGAATCCAGGGGTAACTACCTCTGAGTTAAACACTCAGCCCTATTTTTTATTCTTTATTTTGAAATAAGGTCTCACTAAGTAGTCGATGCTGCCCATGAACTTGACATCCTCCTGTCTCAACCTCCCAAATACTGGGATTACAAACATGTGTCACCACACCCAGCCTAGATAAACTTCTAAACATGGACATGACATAAAGATTTTAGCTCATGTGTCTATTCTGCTCATTTGGTTAACGTCTATCACTAGCTAAATTGAGAGAAAGACAATGTTTCTGGGGTTGAAAGAAAAATAAATAGAACAATTTGATTTTCTTCCAGGAGTTAAAATAGGAGTGGGAGAATGATGTGGTCCATGTTCTCTCTTTTACCAACAAACACAGTGATATAGGGCATATTGTCCAAATTGTTTTGAAAAATAAAAACATCTCTAAATAAGATGAACTGTGGGGAGCCATTACTTCTGACTATCCTTCCATCCAGAGTCAACAAGGTTTGGGGTCAAGGAGGTTTCAAAGTAATTAAGACTATCTCAGAACTAATGATGCTATTGTTCTGTCTGAGATTTGAATTTAATTCCTAGAGTTATATTATTTCATCCTCACTCCTCTCTTTGGAACCCGTACTTTTGCCGGCTGGCTCCGGCACTGACCTTGAGCCAAAGTTCGGTCAGGGGGCCCGCAAGAGCCTAAGCCCCCGATGAAGTATAAATAGCATCTCCTTCTTTAAAAAATTATTTTAAGATTATTTGGATCAATATGTATAATTGGAATTTTATGTATAAACATTATAACTAAAACAGGTGTGCGATGGCTTGTGAGAGACTCAGTCAGCAAAGAATTTTTCCCAAGGACAAAGTCTGGGCCAAAAGATTAAGTTCAAACTGACCTAGGTTTGAGCCAACATATAAGACTAGGTTCAAGCTGACCTTGTGATATAAGACAAAGCTGACTTTCTAGGACTCTTTAAATGTCTGGCACTCTGCCCTGAGAATCTTTTTCTCTGTGAACTTTCCTGCTCAGGTGAATATGGTTTTTACTGTGCTGCATGAAAAAAAGTATAAAGATTGTTGTAAGTTCTGAATAAATGGAGAAGTTTGAATCTGATTCTCGTGTGGCAGATCTTTCATTCAACCTCGGCTCTTCACTCATCGGCACATGAACCCTGACTCTTGCTAGGGCTGGACCCTGGCAATGAACTATAGCCTGTTCCATATTTAAAAGGTATAATGCCTTCTAAAACCTCTTTCCAGAGTGTCTCACTATGGGATTAGTTTTATTGTTGTGAGTTACTTATGAAATATCCATTGATGTGTCATGTTTTGCATGGCTTGATAGATGCTTTTCTATCGCTCGCTTCTTTGTTACCACTGGTATAATAATTAGACAAAAAATGAACAATGCACTTGTCCATTATACGGAAGAGAAATTATCATATTATGCAAATCTATCGTTAAATAATAATTGTTACTTTGTAATGACTACTTTTTTATTAGAAAATAAATTATAATAATTAAGCATTGAAAAATTCCACTTTTGTGACTTATTTTATTAAGTACTCACAGCATTTCTTTTCTTGGCCTATATTGTGGATATTAGTTTATTTGGATTTTTTTTCTTTTTGCCTATTTTTTTTTTATTATCCTAAATCTTTTTTTTTTTTTTTTTTTTTTGCAGGTCTGAGGATGGAACCGAGAAGTTCCTTCGAGCTACACCCCCTGCCCAATTTTTTATTCTTTACTTTGAAACAGGGTCTCACTGAGTTGCAGAGGGCCTCACTATGTAGCTGAGGCTGTCCTCCAACTGCGATCCTCTGTTCTTAGCCTCCCAAATGCTGGGATTACAAGTGTGTGCCACCATGCCCAGCTTATTCTAAATCTATAATATCACATGTACTCTAAAGGTGTGTGTGTGTGTGTGTGTGTGTGTGTGTGTGTGTGTGTTTTGCTGAGAATGGAACCCAGGGGTATTCTACCTCCATTCTACCTCCATTCCCAGTGTTTGATCTAAGTTTCTGAGGCCAGACTCAAACCTCTGATCTTCTCATCTCAGCTTCTCAAGTACTGGAATAACAAGCATGTGTCACTATGCCCGACCTATTTTGAAAATTTCTTAAGTATAAGTTATTTTCCTTGATGACTTTGCAAACCACATGTAAATGGTATTAAAATTGTGCTATGATAAAATTTGCAATTTAATTACACATATTATCTCATGACATTTGATAAATTTTGTGTTTTTTGTCAAATGTGTTGGCCACACAAGGATAAATCCATTTCAAATTTATTTTTATAACTTCAACCTTATCTGTATTCTCACCATGTTATGTGAATAAAATAATCTGCCACTGATGAACTTGAGGATGAATAGATACAGCTACAGAGTAAAACAATATTTAATCAAAATAAATCTTTATTTTATGCACATAACCACAAATTTACAAATGATGATTTGATAAAATGAATAAATGTACTTTTTAATGTGCTTCCATGCACATTTATAGTTATATATCTATCCTTTGTTGAAAGGAGGCAGCAGATTACTACATTTTACTTCAGGCTAGATAAAGTTTTTAACTGTGACCAATTTTGTGATGATTTGTTTAGGTCTTCCTGCATTTAAAAGCTGAAACTCATCTGGCTTAAGGTTAAGCTGACTAGGGTATAAATTTCTAAGAGAGAAAGCATGGCATCATACACACACTTTAAGAGTTCCTATGAGTCACAGCAGAGAGAACTATCCTTCTAAATTATACAGTTTTTATGTTCTATAACATGTTTTCTTCATTCTTTCTGCATTTTTTCTTCTTTTAAATAAAAACCTGATGATATTTTTGGCACAAAAAGTGTAAAGGGAAATATCTGAGCTATTTGAATTCTTAAGTAGAGTGAAACTAATGTGAGATAGAATTTGCATTCTAGTCATTTGTGTGGTATATAATCATGTACTGTATGCAGTTAAATGACTCTGTTGTCTGGCAGTAATGAATATCTACACTCATCCTAACAGTTAATGAGGAATAAATGACTTATTATCCATGAATGGCTGTATCTAAATAGCTCTGCAACAAAAACAGAATATTAAAATGTGTAGCTAAAATAGATCTTAAATGATAATGAACTTACTTAGATCATTAATTAATTTTTAAAGCAGAAGAAGTTTCACTGCATTAGAATAAAATCAGTACTGACTTAATACAATGACAGTTTCAATGTATACATTTTAAAATTATTTTGAATGCAGATTAATCCATGTGTATGAACATACATATATATGCACATTATACTTATGCATACACATATGTACACATTTCCACTAACATAGGCACATGCACTTACATAAAGAAACATTTTTCTGAGAAATCTTATCTACTTTAAAATGACAATATGTGATTAAGTTTACAATGCAGAAATTAATATTTAATAATCTCAAAATCATTTACAAAGCTAAATTTTAGAGAGAAATAATGCCACACTGAAGCTGTATCTGATCATCATGAAACTCATTGACAAGTTGCAAAAAGAGATACTTTTATTGTAAAAATTAAAAAGAAAACTTTTAGTTTATACATGTTCAATCATTATTTATTGACCTATAATTAAATATAAAATTTATTTATATTTAAGGTATATAAAGAGATTATTTTATATCGATATACATTGTTAAATAATTATCAAATAAAGCTATTTAGCATACCTGCAACATCTCATAGTTACCTTTTTGTGTGTGTATACGTGATGAGAATAATTGAGATATTCTTTTAGCAAATTTCTATGGCAGAACACATTATTATTAGTTATAGTCACCAAAATGTGCATGAGGTCTCCAGAACTTTTTCAATGATCCCCTTTGATCAACACCTTCCCATTTCTCCCACTCCCAAACCTTAATGACCTCCCTTCTTTTTAGATTTTTATGAATTCAGTTTTCATGAATGACATATATAAGACCTAAAATATTTGATTTTCTTTTTCACATAATGATAGCATAACATCATTTGAGTTCATTCATATTGTTGCAAGTGACACGATTGTCTTCACTTTTTTTTATTTTTTATTTTTTTTGGTGGTACTGGGGTTACTGGAAGCCCTTCTACCTCCAGGCTACACTCCCAGACCTATTTTTACATGTTTTTTGTCTTCACTTTTATATCTAAATAATAGTCCATTAGCCGGGAGTGGTGGCTCACGCTTTTAATCCCAGTGCTGGGGAGGCTGAGACAGGAGAATTGCGCAAGTTCAAAGCCAGCCTCAGCTACTGAGTGAGGTTCTCAGCAACTTACTGAGACTCTGTTTCCAAATAACAATAAAACATGGGTCTGGGAGTGTAGCCCAGAAGTAGAAAGCCCCTGGGTTCCATCTCCAATACAAAAAGAAAACAAAAAAATTCAATTTATATGTACATATATATACATGTACATAAACACATCATATATCATAAAATGACATAGATATGTTTTACATTTTCTTTATCCATTTTTTGTGTTTATGTGTATGTATCTATGTGTGCATGTGTGTGTGTGTGTGTGTGTGTGTGTGTGTGTGTGTGTGTGAATATAGATTTAACCCAGGAACATTCTACCTCTGAGCTACACCAACAAACCTTTTATTTTTTGTTTTGAAACAGGGTCTTTCAAGTTGCCAAGAGACCCACTACATTGCTGAGGCTGTCCTTGAACCTGTGACCCTCCTGTCTCAGACTCCCAAGTAATGATATCATAGGTTTACACCACCAGCCTTGCTTATCCATTCTTTCTTTCTTTTTTTTTTTTTTTTTTTACTGTTTGTCTCCTACCTGGACTCTTGTAAATAATGTCAAAACAAATATAGCAGTTCAAATGTCTTTTCAAAATAATGATTTCCAGCCAGGCATGGTGGGACATGCTTGTAATCCCAGTACTTGGGAAGCTGAGGCAGGAGGAACACAGGATTGCAGCCAAACTCAGCTACTTAGCGAGGCCCTCCACAAATTAGTGAGACCCTATTTCAAAATAAAGAATGAAAAAATAGGGCTGAGGATGTAGCTCAGAGTTAGAATGCCCCTGAGTTCCATACCCAGTACCTTAAAAACAGAAAAAGATTTTCTTCTCTTTGTATATGTAGCCAGAATAAAGATTGCTCAGTCATGGACAATTTTGATTTAACATTTGATAAAGTTTCCTATTGTTTTCCATAATGTTGTACTAATATGAATTCCCAACAATGGTTAATGGGGGCTCCTATTTATCCACATCTTTACAAACAATTGTTAATTATTGAATTTTTAGTATTAGTCATACCAACATTCATTACACTTTCTTGCTGATAGAATGCGTGAGCATTAGATTTTGCTACATATAATGAGGATACTTTAGTACATAGTATCTGAGAATTTGAGCAAACTTATTTGTACTTAGCAAATAATTTTCTAATTCTAGCATCCATTCTGTGAGAGGACAGAAATATTCTCTCTTACAGAAAGATATCTGACGTACATGAAAAAAATATGTCTCAAATTGTCACTATGATTTATTTTATGAGTACTGATTGAATACCAGAAATATGATTCTGCATCTTTCTATTACAAATTATTTTCATGATTAATTACATTTGAGCACAAGTTATTATTATTATTAATTTTTTTGGCAGTACTGGGGATGAAACCCAGGGACATCCAACCTCCAAGCTATACTCCCAACCTTAATTTTTTATTCTTTATTTTTAGCAGGGTCTCCCTGAGTTGCGAAGGACCTCACTAAGTAACTGAGGCTATTTGGGAACCCAATCCTCCTGTCTCAGCCTCACAAATACTGGGATTACAAGCGTGCACCATTACACCCAGAAATGAGCACAAGTTTAACAGATAACTTTATGTCCTTAGCTGTGTTAGCATTGTAAGGTATATAATTTGATGCAAAAATTACATGGGTGATTGTAGATATATATCTATATCTAATATCTATATCTCTCTTTATATACAGATGGAGATGGAAGATATATATATATATATATATATATATATATATATATATATATGGATACATATATATTAGTGATGGATTATATTTTTCACATTAGTCTAATAACATTTAACAACAAGAAAAATATATTTTACAAAAAGGTGGCGGATAGTGCTAAGTAGTAATGCTTATTTTCAAACAAATGGTGAGGAGAGGCATTAAATCCTTATGTTACTCTTAACTTTCACCATTTTCTGTAATAAATAATATATTCATCTAACCTTCACATACAAATTTTATCACATAAAGTAGACCGAGTTATTTCAATTTGAAAACAACATTACCAACAAATTACTATACACTAAATGTAAAAACTACTTAGATCCTCAAAGCAAGACATAGTTATTGTGTATATATGAACTCCTATATATGGCACAAAATGTATTTATTTTTACAGCTTTTTTTTTTACAAACAATAACACATCCCAATAGTGTGTTATGGCAGTGGTTCAAGAAATTTTTCCTCTCTTCCCATATATATTTTATTAGTTATTTATGAGATACTATATATAAGTTATATATACACTATAATATATACTATACATGCTATATGAGTAGTATATGTATTGTATATACTATATATACATGCACATAGATATACATGTACACATATGGATATTCATATATTTATATGAATATATAGCTTTTTTCCTTCTTGATCAATGCATTACTATCAAGTGAAAAAAATATTTATAGCAGGCATCCTTGCTTTGTTCTTGATCTTAAGAAGAATTCTTCAATTCCTTCCCACTACAAATAAGCTTTCTACAAAATATGCTTTTCAGGTTAAGGAGGCTTCTTTCTCTAACACATTTTCTGGTAGTTTTCAAAATATTCATGTATCGATTTCTATCAATATTTTTCCTCACCTTTAAAATCATCTTCTCAGTTATTCATTTAGAAATTTGTCAATGCAGCTAGTCATGGTAGTATATGCCTATAATCTTAGTATGTGGGAGGCTGAGACATGAGGAATGCAAATATGAGGGTAGCCTCAGCAACATAGGTAGGCCCTCACCAACTTAACAAGACCCTGTTTAAAAATTAAAAAAAAAAAAAAAAAGCCGGGCGTGGTGATGCACACTTGTAATCCCTGCGCTTGGGAGGCGGAGACAGGAGGATCTCGCAGGTTAGAAGCCAGTGGTGCTGGCTTAAGAGACCCTGTTTCCAAAAATAAAAAGGCATAAAATAGGTCTGGGAGTATAGCCCGGAGGTAGAAAGGCTTCCAGGAACCCCAGTACCACCCCCCCAAAAAAAAATTAAAAAATAAATAGAGCTAGAGCTAGAGGTATAGCTCAGAGGTAGTATGCCTCTGGGTTTAATCCTCAGCACAACAAAATAAAGAAAATAAAAATAAATTCTGTCAAGGTGGTAAATTATATTTAAAGATTTTCCAATGATAAGCATAAATCAAGATGAGTTTATTTATGCTGATTTATTTTTTGAACTTTATAATCATTCTTAAATAGCTTCATTTTACAGGTAGGCTGACCTATAATTTATTTTCTCAGAATTCTTTTTACGTCTTGGTATCAGGTTTACTGGATTTTTAACAGGATGTGGGGACTTTCTTCCTCTTTGTATTCTATGGTAGAATTCTTAAAGTGCCATATGAATCATCTGGGCTTGGTGTTCTTTTCTCGTGGAAATACCTTTGAACCACTATTTTAATTTCTGTATTATTCACAAGACTACTCAAATTTTCTTTCTTTTCATTTTTTAAAAACAGTTTTTTGAGTTATGTTCTCTCAATAAAGTTTCCAAATGTTCAAGTATGCTGTAATAAGTTGATAATAAACATTCTATTCTTGTCCTTTTAATATGTCATAAATGTGACCATGTCCTCATGCTTATTTGTGTTAGTTTTTATGCCTTCTCTGTTTTATTGTCATCTTCTTTAGTGGAATTTATATTTTTAATTTTTATTAAACATACCAGTATTTGTATTTGTGGCAATCATCTTTTTTTGGCTACTTTTAAGATGTTCTTTTTTATTGACCTATAGTTTCACTTTTTTAAATTTATACAGCTTAGAAATTGCAGTGTTCTTTTGGTCTAAGGCATGTGACTGTCTTCAGATTTGGACAACTATCAGGTTAATCTCTGTGAATATGCCTTCTTCACCATGCTTTCTTGTTATTTTCTGAAATTCCTGCTAGACATATGTTAAAGTCTCCAAATTTACCTTCCTTAGTAATATCTTTACTAAGTTTATTCTTATCTGTGTTCTATGTGTACTTTGTATACAATTTTTAAATTAATTTATATTTTTTCATGTTTACCGGCTCTTGTTTCATTTCTTTTTTCAAACTTTCTGTTTTTAGGAACACTGAACTCTTGTCTCTCTCAGTATTTTAACCATTCCTTTTACATGTGTGTGGTTCAGGGGATTGAATCCAGGGACACTTCTCCTAGGCTTTTTTATTTTTGTAATTTTTTGTGTGGTACTGGAGATGGAATCCAGGGGCATTATACCTCTGAGCTACACCCCCAGCCCTGTTTTTATTTTTATTTTTTTAATTTTGTTATTTTGAAATAGGGTCTCACTGAGTTTCACTTGATAAATATCTGTGAAAGATTGCTGCAAATCCACCAATAAAAGTTAGGAAAGTTATATTAAGTTACTTAAATCCTATAATTTAATTGATAATTAAACCTACTTTTTCTTAAGTGATTTATTTTTAGATTTGTTGCATAGTTTACTGGTTAGTTATTTAAACTTTCACTATATATGTATATAAACCTAAAGTGTAACCTAAGTTAGAAAAAATACACAAACTGTAAATTAAGAGATATTTTAAACTGTTAACTGTTTCACTAATCTGAAATCTATCGCAAGTTGTTAAGAGATGGATATAATTCTTTTTCTTCCAGAAGAACTGATTGCCGCCATGGTGGACTTGATCTGGACGTGCTCTCTGAAGCTTTGCCACTTCCTACATATTTTTATTTGGCACCTACTTTTGTTCTGATGTCATACTCAAAACGAGTGGATCTGCCTAGCAGATTTTTATTCCAATGTAGGTTTATTTCCAAAGAAGAGTCCCCACGGCGAATGTAATTCCATGGCACTTGTGCACAGCAACATAGAACTCTGCCAGAAGTGGCCCCATCTGTGATGAATCTGTCGAAATTGTTTTTTTGACAGGAACATCAAAAGAGATTAGTATCTCCCAAACTCCTTTTCTAACTTCTTGTGGAGCCAATTCTGTCTTTGAATCTCAGCACAGCAGGAATGAATAGATAAGAGATGATCATTAAAGAGAAATAGTGCTGGGATTACTTGGCAATCTCATATGTTTCTTTCCCCCCACCCCATTCTTTATGCTTTCTCCCCTCAGTCATTGTACCATAGGGCACATGAAGAATAGCCTGCCATTTCTCTGAGATAGGTTCCCAAACTAATTAGCTTACTGTCCTTTTCAGAAACAAACAAAACATACGCACATCACTCATTTGGCTTTTGCCCACTTCCCATCCTATTCCCTTCCCCTCCCTCCTTCTCATGTTTAACTTAGTGATTGACTTTCATATGTTTGTAAGTGTACATCATGTATATTAGGAAAAAATACACAAATAAACAAGAAAAAACAAACTGAGTACACTCTGGGCTGCTTCCACTGCCACCTTATTTTTGCTCAGTGCCCCCAATTGCCCTTCAAAGGGACGACTGTCTCTCTCTGGCTCTGAGAATTTATGTAAAATGAAATGTGGTGTCAAGAATGGATCCATTTAGCCGGGTGTGTCCTGGCATTTGGGGGGCTGAGACTGCAGGATCGCGGTTCACGGACAGGCTCAGCTACTTAGTTAGGCCCTCTGCAACTCAGTGAGACCCTGTTTCAAAATAAAAAAATGCCCCTGGGTTCAATCCCTAAACCCACCAAAAAAAAAAAAAAAAAAAAAAAAAAAAAAATGGATCCATTTAGTTGAATTTCCTCCCTTTAGAAGGAAATACTTTTAGTCCCAATTTGTTTTATTTTACACTCATTTTGCCTTTTTACTTTTTTAAAAAATGAAAGGGTAGATAAATTATTCTCCAATTATCAGTGGTATACGTTATGAAAATATTTATCTATCTACATAAGAATAATGAAATCTATTTTTTTAAAAAATCAAAACTCAAATACAACCAATTAGGACAGAATTTAGGTTATAGTAAAAAAAAAAGTTGAGAACCTTAAGATATCATTACTTTTTGTTAGAAAGTTTCTCCATCATTCTTGATACCCAAGTCTTCAGAACCATCACTAGGGTGTATTATCCTTCATGCAGTAAAAAAAGACCTTTTCAAAACAGAGTGTCTTTGGCATTTCCAACTATAAAGGAGAAATGTGTGATCAATATAACATGTCATGGAAATACCCTGATATATACCAAAATAGACCATGTTTTCCTGAATAAAGAAAATTTCTGAATATATCATTCAGAATAAGAAAATTATTTATTTGTTTTTTAGTAGTAGTAGTAGTAGTAGTAGTAGTAGTAGTAGTAGTAGTGGTACTGGGGATGGAACCCTTCTACCTCCGGGCTACACTCCCAGACCTTTTTTTTTATATATATTTTATTTGGAAACAGGTTTTCTTTAAGCCAGCGCAGCTGGCTTCGAACCTGTATGATCCTCCTGTCTCCGCCTCTCAAGCGCGGGGATTACAAGCATGCGCCACTACGCCTGGAGAAAATTATTCATTTTTAAGACTTACAAAAGAAGACTGTAAAATAGCTTGATATTAATCAATCAGTTTTGTTTTCTACTTTTCTATTTCCTTATTTTCACATTAAAAAAAATCTACTGTCCATCTATTGTCCAGGGGGACTTCCTACTATTTTTTATAATGAAAATTCCCCTAATTAATTTATCATAAATAAAAGGCAATTCCAAATACAACCGAGTTTGTTGTAATTTTATCTTTTGACTATTATTTTCTTTAAAATTATAAAAGATAATTTCAGTAAAACTGTTTCAGTGCTTCATCCACTTAAAAAATACAACTGTAAAAGCTTCTGTTGCTTTTAAATATAAAATTGTTTTGACATAACAGTATATAATATGCATATTATATTTACATTGAACAATAAAAAGCCTACATTATTTGTGTGTCATAACTGAAGTGCCATAAACTTTTTATGTACCAAGGATAAATATAATAAAACAGTCAAATATGTTGACTGTAACTTAAAAGACTGATATATCTGTTATATTCATTAAATAAAACCGTGTTAAGGAATTCATCACTAACATCAATCTTGGTGTATGCTTATTTTTGCAGAGAAGTGTCTTTGGGCTTCCTTTGATTTTTGCTGTCAGTTACTATCAATCTGTTAAACTTTTTAAAGCAAACTAAAAGAGATTTCTTAGGTCACCTTTATTTTTTTGCCTTTCAAAGGAAGCGTATTTAAAGGACAAGTATTTTCATTGATTAACTGAGTGTCCTGTATATTAAACATGTCTTTAAGTATGCCAGGAACTTTCACAGGCATTGCATATTTTGTAGTTTATTGGAAAAGTTGTGTGTACCTGATCTTCTTCTTATTTCATTAGGAATCTGACATTAGCACCCCAGAGACTTACCTTGACATGGAAACATTTTTTCTAAGGCAGAAAAAGTAAATTTCAGTTCCTAGAAATGAGTACTTATCTTCAGTAAAATAAAAAAATACAATAAACCTTCAGTTTCAATATCTTTCTTCATTATTTTTACTTAGTGATTTTAAACTCATCTGAGAAGAGCATAAACATATGTTGAATCAGTTTATTTCAACTAAGTATTTCTGCAATATATATATATTCATTCATTCATTCATTCATTCATTCATTCATTCATTCATTTCTTTCTTTATTGGTGGTACTGGGGTTCCTGGAAACCCTTCTACCTCCGGGCTACACTCCCAGACCTATTTTTAATACTTTTCTTATTTGGAAACAGGGTCTTTTAAGGCCAGCGCAGCTGACTTCAAACCTGCAGGATCCTCCTGTCTCTGCCTCCCAAGCACAGGGATTACAAGCATGCACCACCACGCCTGACGCTTCACATAATATATTAAAATTAGATTTTATATTTTCTCGACTAAACATTCAGATCTGCCATTGTAAAAGAAATAGCCAAACAGATTTTTAAAAGTAGTACTTTTCATTTTCATAAAAATAAATTTAATAATAAAACAGCATAGGCACATAATAGTTCATTTTGTAACTGCTAAACATTTTTATTTTTAACCCTCATTTTGTAAAACCTGAATATTAAAGGGGTAACATTGTTTATATGCAGCTTAAAAATAAAAAAATAATAATAAAATGATTATTAATCCTCATACTTCTGCAAAATAATTCCATGCCACACTGATTATTGCTGAACTTATCTTCTTGAAGTACAATCCTTTTAGCAATAATTTTCTTTGTGAAGAGTAATGTAGTTTAATGAACTTAATTTTTACTTATTTTTGAATTTAGATAAGTCCATTTCAGAGTAACACTAATTTGACTTTTACTAACTTGTGTTTGGAGCTATAATACATAATAAAATATTTTAAGGTAACTTTTACATAGCACTGATTAAATTTAATTTGTTAGATGATAAAAATAGTATCAACTTTTAACTTTGAGAGGACAAAGTAAATATTTGTTTTAGAGCAAAACAAAGGCTCACCAAGAACTTAGCTTTAGAGATAAGATAAATGAAACACAAAAATTAAACAATTCTTTACGAGCTTGGGAGGCAGAGACAGGAGGATCACGCAGGTTCGAAGCCAGCCGCGCGCGCTGGCTTAGGAGACCCTGTTTCCAAATAAAAATGTAAAAATAGGTCTGGGAGTGTAGCCCGAAGGTAGAAGGGCTTCCAGGAACCCCAGTACCACCAAAAAAAAAAAAAAAAAAAAAAAAAAAAAAAAAAAGAATTCTTCAAAGTAGATTAGCACATAGAATAAAGGAAAAGGCTTTTATTAATACACTTTTCACCAGGTCTTATCATATAAATGCAATGCATTTAACATGTTAGCATTTATCTGGGTATAACAGATCTGCATTTTAGCTGTTCATCCATGTTATAAACATGGATATAATCTTTCTGGGGCCTTTTTCACAATTGGGAATAATTTTCTAAATAGTCGACACGAATGTGTCTACTTCTATTAATGTTTACTAATTAATAAACTGATGAGTCTAACATCTAAAGCTGCCCAGCCAATTTTAGGTATCTACCTATGGCTGAGATTAATAATCAAGAGCTTTACTAAAAGACAATCTGAGAAAAAGCAAGTGATGTATCTTCATTATGCATTCATCTGTTGCTGTGCACCTCGGTTGTTTCCTTTTATTAACCTGTGAATAGTGTCAAAGTAAACATAGGTAGTTATGTGGCACTTCATTGTATGGTGACTTCACTTCCAACAGATATACACCCAGGAATTGTGATAGACAAACTATATGGTACTTCTTTCATTAGTTTTATGGGGATTCTTCATATATTTTTTTCCTATGGTGATTGTACTAATTTATATTTCTACCAGTAGTGTGTAAGAAATCATTTTTCTTTGGAAATAATTTGCTTATATTTCAGAATTAAAATTATTAAACTTACAGAAGAAGTCATCAAAAGCCCCAGCTGTTGAAATATGAGGATTACTACTGCAGAGAAATACTTGTGATTGAAGTACCTTTTAAGCTTTAAGAAGAGTGTTGCCTTTGACAGTAGAAAGTAAAGTAGCTTTTGGAGGAGTCAATGAGTTTTTCCAAAGAATAGAAAATTTAGTTACTAGGGAACCCAAAAATTAAATGAGGTCAACAGTGAACATTTTATAATCCATCACTTAAATATTTGCCACCAAAATTAATATAAAGGAAATTTGTACTTTCTACTGATTTCAACATAAAGATAAAATTGAAGTAACATATTGAGAAAATTCAGCAAGAATAAATGAACATTCTGATGGGACAGCTAAGAGCACTGAACCTAGATATACTCTCCTTTCTTTCTTTCCTTCCTTCTTTCTTTTCTTTCTTTCTTTCCTTCCTTCTTTCTTTCTTTCTTCTTTCTTTCTTTTTTTCTTTCATTTTTTCATTCTCTCTTTCCTTTTTCTTTTTTCTCTCCTTTCTTCCTTCCCCCTTCCTTCCTCCCTACTTTCTTTATTTAGTTCCTTCTTTCTTTCTTGTGTGTATGGTACTGGGAATTGAACCCAGAGGCATTCTAACTACAAGCTATTCCCCTAGCCCTATTTTTATTTTTTAATTTGAAAAAGTTCAAGCTGATGTGCTGGTTTTCTGATAGTCTCACTGCGTTACAGAGGCTGGCTTTGAACCTATGATCTGTCTATACCAACCTTCCCAAGTATTGGATTACAGGTATACATGTTCATGCCCAGATCTTTGGATGTGGATTCTAAATATCATTTGCAAAAATAAATAGGTTATCACAGACGAGGAAAGGTAAATACTACAATGTGACCCTGCAACATCTGGTGGTACTATAAAGTAAGAAAACAGTGCTTGCCAAAAAATACAAATAGTATCCCAAATGATGTATTATTTATGGGCCCAATTTATTACAACTTAGAAAAGAAAATAAATTATAAAAATGTTAATTATATCCTAATAAATATGTGTAAATACAGATTAATCCAAATATTTTTATTTGGAAACAGGGTCTTTTAAGCCAGCTAGGCTGGCTTTGAACCAGCGTGATCCTCCTGTCTCTGCCTCCCAAGCATGGGGATTACAAGCATGCGCCACCAGCCCGGTGAGAGAAATGCTTTAAAGCACGTGGTGTATTATTCATATCGAAGTCAACCACTAAACCAAGCATGGGAGGGAGGGATGGGGAGGGAGAGAGGTGGGGACTGGGTGGGGGCTGGTGTGTGCATTTATGCCTACATAAGTTTTTTACCCCGTTATGATGTATAAATACAATGGACCAATAAAAAAATTAAATAAAAAAGATAGTAATGAGAAAAGGTGTAAATTTTATAAAAAAGTATTTTCTTTTAGTTAATATCATTATGTCAATATTAATTCCTTGTTCTAAACATGGATGGTGTCTCATGCCTGCAATCTCAGTATTCAAGAGGCTGAGACAGAAGGATTGCAGGTTTACTGCTAACAGATAGTATTTTAGTCAGTTTCTATTTCAAAAAAAAAAAAAAAAAAAGCTACAGGCCGGGCATGGTGACGCACGCTTGTAATCCCCGCGCTTGGGAGGCGGAGACAGGAGTATCGCGCAGGTTCGAAGCCAGCTGCCCTGGCTTAAGAGACCCTATTTCCAAATAAAATTAAAAATAGGTCTGGGAGTGTAGCCTGGAGGTAGAAGGGCTTCCAGGAACCCCAGTACCACAAAAAAAAAAAAAAAAAAAAAAAAATTACAGAAGATTGGGTTGTAGCTCTGAAGTTGAATGGTTCTGGGTTCAATCTCCATTACCATAGGCAGGGGAAACTCATTGTCTTTTACAACTGTACTACTGTTATCTAAGATATTACCATTAGCATCAGTGAACTAATGGATACAAGAGAACTTCACTTACCACTTTTACAACTTTTCTGTAATTTTTTTAATCAAAGATGTAATTTCAATCAAATTTCAAATAGTTCATAAAATGTTCAAACAGGAGAGGTAGTTTTCAGTTAATAAACATTTTTAAGTAAAATCTCGCCTTTTCCTTACAACCCTAGTATACTATATTATAAAGAGGGAAGAATTATATGCACTGATTGAATATAGCATTCACTTTCAAACTGTGTTTTGTTGAACACAGAATTCTGGAAACACTTTCAGGGATTGTTGGAATCAAACTATTTCCCTAAAAATAGGATAATAATTCTCTTGTATTTCTCATTCTAAAAAAAAGTTTAGTATGAAGTGTACCAGAGGCTGCATAACATGTGACATCAAAAATACAAATTACTGGAGCAGATATAAAAATACAAGTAGCCAGGCATGGTACTAACACCCATAATTCCAGTTCCTTTAGGAGGCTGAGACAGGAGGTTTGGTCCAAGGCCAATCCAAGCACGTAACAAGACCCCCAGCAACTTAACTTTGTTTCATAATAAAAAATAAAATAAGTCTGGGGTATATCTCAAAGGTAGAAGGCCTCTAGGTTCAGTCCCCAGTAACACACACACACACACACACACACACACACACACACACACAGAAAAAATAAATAAATAAAAAGAATCCAAGTATCTTTTAATTATTTTAGTCTTTAAGTAGATTTTATAAATTAAAACAGGCCCACTTTACTAATTTATATTGGTTTATAAACAATAGTTATTTTCCAAAATGTAGTACTGTTTAACTTAAAAACTATTTCTAAATGAATAAATAAATACATACATTTAATTTGCTTATCTCCAATTTCTTACACAAGAAATATTGATGTTTATAACTCATCTAACTGTCAAAGCCCTTTGGGATGCTCAAAAAATTTTTAAGAGTTCAACAGGGTCCCGAGTCCAGACAGTTTGAAAACTGCTGACATATGTCCTGGCATATGTGTTATACCAGTGGATCTAATCCTAGCTGTACAAAATAATCACTTGGGAGCTTTTTAAAAACTCCCACATAAAAATTATCTAGGGAGCTTAAAACCCACTGGAAAAGTTCCATCACTTCTGACTTAACCAGACTAGAATTGGATTTGGTCATCAATATTTGTAAGAAACTCCTCATATAATTCTAATAAACATTTAGGGTTGTAAACATTTTATCTTTGAAAATGTGCTTTCAGTTTTCTTTTCCTTTTTTGTTCATGAGAACTAAACATAATTCAGTAGTGCTCTTAGTTGCCTGAGCATATTGAATGCAGAAAAACATCAAGTTTAATTTGCATACACTTTTTATTTACAACTGTGCAAAACATATTTATAGGAATCTTTGAATATATAAGGTAGAAGGATTTTTAAAAATTGAATTTTGGAAAAAATGTGTAGATTAAACTATGATGCTTAGCAGAAATAACAACAATAGCGATGAGAAAGATACATGAAATAGAGAATCAATGCTGAATTTAGCACCTGAGGATAAGAGAGTTCACTGAAGAGACTGAGTAACATCTTAACACGGATTTTATGGGTAATGGTTGATAGATTGGATAAATTTGAACAAGCTTGAGGATTTTCCCTCTGGTAATCTCTGCAATGTTTCTAAAATGAGAAAAAAGTCCTGTAGTTGCATCATGCGCATTGTTTTATGAGGATGTGTGATGCTTGAAAATAAAATGGGAAATTCTGCTTTAAAGAATTGTTAAGTTGTACATGGAAAGTAAAAATTAAACGATATAGCTAAAACAAGTATTATACACTTTAGATTTGTATAACTACTATTTATCTTATTAACATACATGATAATACATAGATAAATAAAATCATAAAATTATATTTTGTAGAATAATTGTTCTCTGCATATTAAAGGATGCTGTAGTTTCAATGTGTCCCTTTAAAATCATGGGTTGGAATTTTAATATCCAATGAAGCAGTGCTGGGTATGGAACCTAAGAAGATATAATGAGACTATGAGGGTTCTGCACAGATGAATGAACTAATGCTCTTATCATGGGAGTGGGTATCTTATCATAGGAATAGGTTCCTTTTGAAAAATTGAGATTGGCCATATATGTTCCTCTCTCTTCCTCTTCTTGTCCTTCTGAGATGGGGTGGTGTCACAGCAAGAATCTCAGACCAAGTGCTAAGCTCTCAATTTTGGAATTCCCAACCTATGACTCAATCAATTTCTGTTGTTCATAAATTACTTAGTCTGTTTTAAATTACTTAGTTTATAGGTTACTTTGGTATTTTGCTATAGTAGCACAAAACATGAGATGTCAATAAAATATTTAAAATTCTTTATGTCTTGGTATTTTACTAGATTAATTTTGAACTTTGGAGAATATCTTAAGATATAGGTCTTACTTCATGTGGATTTTTTTATTATTACTATAAAAGTTAGTGTTCTCAGTGCAAACTTATATTTCGATAATATATATTACTGAATTGGGGAATTATAAAACATCAACCAAACATAAGTAACTCTCTAGAACCATTTCTTCAGGAAATGTGCATTTTCACTGCAGTTTATCTCGTCTAAGTAACTTTTAAAAAATAAAGTATTAAATTTATAGAAAAACTGTAACACCACTTTAGAGAGTTCCTATAAACACTTCATAGAAGTTCAAATCCCAGAAGAAAATGAGGAAATTTTTCTAATTATGTAAGAATTACTTAGAAATCAAAATGTTACTGAAGTTAACATCTGTGAAAAAATGAATCATACTGAAAATAAAATTCATTTATATAGGTTGTTATAACATGATATGGAATGTTGAAGAAAAATAAATGAGAAAATGTTATTCATCTTTAGAATGATTTTTTCATTTCAAAAGCTTAATATAAAAATTTGTTAAAATAATTTTTAGACCCTTAAACATACAAAGCAAATTAACAGTTTCTTAGTATGATTGAATATTCAATGGAAAGAAAATAATGATAATCAGCATGATCACAATGAGATTTAGAATGTTTATTATGCTTCAGGGTCATTTTAATATTTATTTGTTTTAGACATATTTTTATTGGTGTGTAGTTATACATCATAAGGAAGTTCAGAGTGATAGAAATATGTATATACATAGAACCTGATGTATTTCCTTATAGATACCATCCCATTCCCTATTCTTCCCTTTACTTGTTATTGAAATTAGTGTTGATAATTTTTATATGAATTATAATTTTACATATAATTATTTGAAATATGTTTTTCAAATTTCTCTCCACCTTTCTTCCTTAATCCGTTTTCATTACTTTTACTGGAATCTGTCCTCATTCACTATAAGTCTCTTTTGATTCCCAATTTCTCTCTAACTTCCACAAATGAAAGAAAACAGGCAAGCCTTCACTTTCTGAGACTGGCTAACCTTCCTTAGTGTAACATTACCTAGTTTCATATATTTTCCTAAAAATAATGTAATTTTTTTCTGTTATTTTTAATGTAATTTTTTATTTTAAATGTAATTTTACACTTTGCATACTTATTCATTTATTTTTATATATATTTTATTGGTGCACCATAATCTCACATTATAATGTAAATCACATTGACAATGGCATATATTCATTTATTTTAATTATAAACACAAATTGATATGCTTTTACATATAACTTGTTTTTCAATATGTACACATTGAAGTATGGCTAAGCTATGCTAATTAGGAATGCATTAATTCATTTATTTATCAGTTATTTGTTCTGAAAAAATTTAAATTTCATTTCCTTTACAATTTGCAAGAATACAATATGTTATTATTAGCTCTGCTTGCAATGCTGTACAATAGGTCTCTTGAGTAAGTCTTTTCTTATTTGGAGTTAAATTCTGCTAGAGTCATCTGTGTATTATTTAGGGGGCTTAAAAGGTCTATTTTTCAGTTAAATTAAGAGATAGTTTGATGTATTACATTATATTCTACTTTATTTAAAATATTATGACATCCCTTAAAATGCTTCGGTTTTGC
The DNA here is from genome assembly GCF_963383645.1 of Muscardinus avellanarius. Lineage (NCBI taxonomy): Eukaryota > Metazoa > Chordata > Mammalia > Rodentia > Gliridae > Muscardinus > Muscardinus avellanarius. Next base: position 23,248,738 of record NC_137786.1, on the reverse strand, counting down.
CATAATTAGTGGTGATATGTCTTATATAAGGTAGCTACTAGCACTTGTGCCTATTAAACACTTAAAATATTGCTAGCTACTAAGAATTTAATCGAGAAATAGTATAAATTTATAATGCTTAATAAGTATGCATTGAATAGTTAGTTATAAGAATTTGTAATATTTAATATCTAACAATAATTTATTAAATACATATGGAATAATATTTCCATTACATTGGATTAAATCCTACATATCAGTCCAATTAATTTTAGTTTCTATCTAAGCTTTTAAAATGTGGCTGCTAGAAAATTACAGATTAGGGTGATTTTTTTCGAAGCACCCCCTCATGTTACCCAGGTAACATGAGGCCATAACTCTCTTCTATATTTCTATCTTTTTAATAAATGTTTTTAAATCTTCAGCAAGACTCTGGGCTATTGCATATTTATCCTTAGCTCAGGACAAGAACCTGTGGGGTTTTTTTTTTTGGGGGGGGAGATTATTCCCAGGGTTTTAATAAAGGTTTTTGGGGACATTTCCCCCAGACAGTAACAGTCACAGTCCAAAACCATAACATCTATGGTGCCCAAAGTTTTGGAACTGACTTTGTTTCATGCTTCACTCTAAGCTCCACCTTTTCCTCTTTCTAAGGATACCAAAACCGTAACACACAGTTACACCCACACAGGACTATCTTTCGAGCCAAAGGTGACTCCAGCCAATGGCAGCCTGAAGGCCCTGCATCTTAAAGGTTAGTAACCCTTCCCAAAACATGGCCAGATCCTGGCAAATGAATGGATTGCTGGTGCCAACAGGCTCTCTACATTCGTGGAGACACCCCTGCCACGGACTAGCTATGGCAGAATCTCCAGGGGAGGGGAAAATTTCCTTTTAAATGGCGTAGGCTTGATAGGCCCAATGAGTACCCATCTATTCTGCCCACATTGAAGATGGGACACTCCCTCCACCGGGTGTGGTGGCTCACACTTGTAATCCCCATGCTTAGAAGGCAGAGACAGGAGGATTGTGCAGGTTCGAAGCCAGCCTCGCTGGCTTAAGAGACCCTGTTAACAAATATATATATATATATATATATATATATATATATATATATATATATGTATTTTTTTTTTTAAATAGGTCTGGGAGTGTAGCCCGGAGGTAGAAGGGCTTCCAGGAACCCCAGTACCACAAAAAAAAAAAAAAAAAAAAAGGGACAGTTTTTTAAAAGCCCTATACAAAGTTAGATCTAAAAAGAAATGCCCATAGCCCACCTTCAGAAATCTCCTCAAATAGGAGATGCCAGCCAACACCCATTTCTAAAATGGTAGTGAGTTTTTTCGGTAGTGGAAAATAGATTCTAGAGAGATAAGCCATCTTGCTTTTAGCAACAGTGTCTAGGAAGCATTGCCATTAGCAATCCCAGGCATGTGCACCCTGTGGGTCTGTAAACTATGGCAGTTCACAGGCCCCAGCAGCCTCAAACTCCCAGAAGTTTTTAGAAGCCTGAATGGGTAAGCTTCTCTGAGAGCTCAAGAAAAATCCTAGTCAATATTTTCAGCCAGATAACAGCCAGGCAGGCCTGCTAGGTGACTGGCCACAACCAGGAGGCATTGTTCAGGATTCAGCAGGCAGTTACAGCTCCATTTGCATAAGAAAGCCCCCAGGGAAGGAAGATCAGAAGGAGGCCATGCCTGACCACTTGGCAGCTTGGGATTCTTAGGCACACCAAAATTGGAGAATATTTTAAGTGAAGCAAATTAATAAGATTTTTTTGAAAACGGCAATATTTTCAGCTGAAAAACCTCGAGATAGAGAAGGGACATACACAGGGCAGGAGGGAGAGTGTCTAAACTTCAAGCCTGCAATGTCCTTCTGGTAGACTGTGAGGCCACTCTCACTGCTCCATGCACACAGGCATCCCAGCTGGATGCTCCTGGCTGGGCCACTCCGTTTCATAGGAATGCAAGGGAGGAGGGCAGACTTCTGTGCCCTCTACAGCCACACCCTCTCTCTTTCTTAGATGAGGTCCCAGCAATCCAAAGTGGAAGACTGATCTCCACACGCACGTGTTCTCCAAAACTGGGAAAAGATTGATCCCAAAACGCTAAAGAAAAGAGCTCTCATTTTTTGTCTGCACCCAAGTATGGCCAAAGTATGCACTGGGGGAAAGAGACATGTGGCCCCCTCAACGAAGTCTAGATTATAATACCATACAGCAATTAGATCTATTTTGTAAAAAGGAGGAAAGATGGATAAAAGTAGCTTATCTTCAGCTGTTCTTTACACTTGAGACCATCCAGATTTCTTTAACGATTGCAGGGTTGAGACAATTGTGGCAGCCTTGGCTACAGTAGTGTGGGGAGGGAGAGTTTAGAGTTCAATCTGTCCATATGATCTGTCTATATGCAGTTTTCTTTTTTTCATTCTTTCTTTTATGGGCTGAGTTTAAAGCTATATCACTAACTCCATAGGTGCTGGCATTCTTAGTTAATTCTATACCTGGTAGAAGGGGAGGCCATCCTTAGACAAATTCTACACTGCAGGCTTCCAATTCAGTTTATAATAATAATAGGGACTTGAAAAGGGAAAGACAGAAGGACAAATGCTGTAAAAGAATTCTGGCTGAACTGGAATCCCACAAAATCTGGGCTCAAGTCTGTTTAAGGATGGAGAGCAAGGGCATCTCTGGTGTAAATGCCCTCAACCACAAGGTCAAAAAGGGCCTTCCAAGGCCTGACTCACAAGGCAAGGGGGACCATTAAATGGGTTGGGTGCCCCCAGGTCTGGAGGGGACTGGGGTCCTCAGACCTAGGTTCCCAGTGATTCCTCCCAACTCCCACCACCTGAGTTAAGACTAAAGAGCCTCAGGTGATCACAGTGAGAACTCAGAGGCCAGATTTAAGTAATTACCTTCCTTTCCTGGCCCAACATCCAAAAGCATAGCTAGGGTGAGGGGCATACCAGGCTAGCCCCAAAAATTATTTTATTTTTGCCCAATACTCAGCCTGCAGCCTGCAACTTCCAGGATGACCTCCAATTCTCCCATTATCAGTTATACTAGAGATTTCACCTCCCCTGTTAAAAAGATATAATGTCAGGAAACCAACTCTGTTTTTTTTTTTTTCTTTTTTTCTTTTTGCTGGCATCACTAAAGATATTGCTCAAAGTTGTTTTTTTTTTTTTTTAAATCTCAACCAGTCTTAAATAAAATGTAAACCCCTAAAAAGCTGTGCAATTAAACCTCTATGAGATGTGATTAAATACAATATACATTGCTTTCAAAGATTTTTTCTCTCTTTGACAAAGTGTTTTAAGACACTAGTAAAGTTTATTTAATGTCATGTATTTCTGTGGTAATTTATAATACAGTTATTAAATTGTATGATCAAATGTGATAGGCATTGTCTTTAATTTTAGTCCTTTTGCAAAATTAAGGTTTTAAGGTACTAGTTATATTTACCTATCTGTGGTAATCTATAATTCAATTATTAAGTTGGAAAATATAAAATGCAATGCTTTAAAATGCTCTCAACTTCATAAGGTTTAAAGTAACACAGGTCTTTTAAATGGCTTTTTAAATTGCTGGTATGTGAACAACATTATAAAATGGTATTTTGTTGTTGTTGTTAACTTATATGTAAGAACAAAAGACAGATGTAGAGAGTGTGTAGATGTATTTCTTTATATTTTGGTAAATACAAAGAAAGAAAATTTTGTGAGATTAAGAAAGCATATTGTAAGGTTTATCCTAAGATTTTTTCAAATTGGAAAGAAAGGACCAGGATAAAAATCAGAGGGTTAAAGCAAGTTGTAAAGTATTTGTGGTATGTTTGTTTGCATATGTGATGAAGATGGATAATTAAAAGGAAGTAACTTTCTAGTAAACCTACCTCTATTTAGACCTTTGGAGGCCATTTTATTTAAACTTATGTTTGGCCATAGTTTCTAAATTATGTGATTAAGTTTGTCTTCAACAGAGTTAAAATCATTAAGTTCCAGGATTATACAGGCATTCAAATGTGTGTCTCTTCACTTTTCCTAATTATACTCATTTTTCTGGATTAATTAAACAATGAGGTGGTTCAGTTTTGATCTTTTTCCAATTGTTATGTGTTCAGTTGTTAAAGGATGCTATCTTACAGCCTCTAGCTACAGCAGTGACACAGTTGCAATAGGAATTTCTTTAATATTACAGGGCTGGGCAAATCATAGTTCTCCCATAGGACTGGTAATATTGGTAAAAGATTCAATAAAAATTTAACAGATTAATCAAAGCCTTCTAATACCAATTTTTCTATTATTCAGCCTCAAGCCACTCTAATAGATACTGGGATCTATAGGTACATTAAACTTCAAAAACTATACCCTAATGATATAACATAAATAAATCATTTAAAATCTTCATTCAAATTTCCCCAAAGCCTATTTCAGATCTCCACAGTACTAATTTCTGGATTCACATGGCATAAAATAAACTAAATACATCCCACTTTTGTGTGTTTCAGACTAAGTCAGGAAAACAGATTTTAACTTCTCATTTTTATGTGCTATTTTTAGGTTTTCATGGTTAACCTGTATTGTGAGTATTGTCTCATAGGCTTGAAGCTTTCAGATGTGAGATGGTAGTACAAGCAGACCCAAAGAGAAACAACCCTTTGGACAGCCACAGAGACATACTCACCCATCTGACTCCCTCACCACCATCCTGCATGCATGTTACCCTAAAGTTGAACCCCCCCTACATCACCCCTGTTCAGCTAGAAGCAGTTAATGACTAAGTCAGCATCCTTATTCCTTTTGCTAAGGAATACATACATGTAGTAAAAATGGGGAAAAAATGGATGGAGATTGAGCTCATGTTAACTGTTAATAAAAATTGTAAAAGTCAAAATGTATTTTCTGTATTTACCTTTGGCCTGACAGGTGTCAGGAAGTTGCTAGACAGAGAGGGGAATTTACCAGTATTGCGAATGGCCTAGGAAGATTTGAGAAATCTCTGATTATTAATAAATATATTTTGTGCCGGGCGTGGTGGCGCATGCTTGTAATCCCCGCGCTTGGGAGGCAGAGACAGGAGGATTATGCAGGTTCGAAGCCAGATTTGCTGGCTTAAGAGACCCTGTTTCCAAATAAAAATATATAAAATAGGTCTGGGAGTGTAGCCCAGAGGTAGAAGGGTTTCCAGGAACCCCAATACCACACACACATACACACACACACACACACACACACACACACAAACACACACACAAATATATATATATATATATTTTTTTTTTTTTTTCAAAAATTGGGTGAGGCGCAGATCTGTGAAAGGACTTGGTTTCAGCCAAGAAGCAGGCAACTATTCTAATGTAAATTAACCTAGCTGAAGGTAATTAGCAAGTTGATAGGAGAGGGAAACTAGGACTTCCTCATTCTATAGACAGGTTTACATAATTGAGTAATCTAGCTAGGATAGGAGGAGGGGGTCTACCTTCATGAAAGGAAAAGCTGGGTGGGAAAAGTAAGGGGAGGAACTTTATAGGGACTTTTACTACTTTAGAATTACGTGAAACTGCCAGGCGTGGTGGGGCACAGTTGTAAACCCCGTGCTTGGGAGGCAGAAGCAGGAGTATCAAGCAGGTTCAAAGCCAGCACAGCTGGCTTAAGGGACCCTGTTTCCAAAGGAAAAAAAAAAAAAAAAAAAAAAAAATATATATATATATATATATATATATATATATATATATATATATGTCTGGGAGTGTATCCCAGAGGTAGAATGGTTTCCAGGAACCCCAGTACCACCAAAAAGAATTACATGAAACAAGATGGAGGATGTCATGAGTATAAAATGATTGTTCTGTGTTTTGTACTTCAGCGATTTCATTCGAAGTTCCCCCCATGTTACTCTTATGAGGCTGTAACTGTCTTATATATTTGTATCTTTTTAATAAACTTTTTAAAATTTTCAAATAAAAGAAATAAAATTACAGATTATATTGTGGCTTGAATTTTTATGTTAGTCACTGCTGTTTTTTAAAACTTCTCCCATGTCACATTAACCTTGGTGATTGGAATTTAGAATTAAATCTTGCCAAAATTATATGAACAACCTCATGGTTAAATCATTAAGCTATCAAACTAAAACCTATAAGATAAAGAAGAGATTTAATAATTAAAATATGATACTCAGATGAGACATGTTATATTTAGAGGTAACATACTTTTTACTATAATTATGACAATAATTAACAGGCAAAATTAAAATTGTTGTGTTAGATAGAAAATTTTGCCAGGCGTGGTGGCACCGGCTTGTAAACCCTGTGCTTGGGAGGTGGAGACACACAGATTTGAAGCCAGCCTGGCTGGTTTAAGAAACCCTGTTTCCAAATAAAATTATAAAATAGGTCTGGGAGTATACCCCAGAGGTTGAAGGGTTTCCAGGAACTCGAATACCACCAAATAAAAAAAAAGAAAAGAAAAGTTTATTAAGATAAGTAAAACAGTAATGAAAATTTAACTTCAGATCCTCTATCTGGCTTAAATTATTTTCCAAATATTTGCTTACATACATTTTACATATTATATATGCTCAAATAAAAATATTGAGAAAAGGGTGATTTGAAAATATATGGAGCTATAGCTAAAATGTTGTTTTTATCTCTAAAGCCTTAAATAAAATGGAATATTTGGCATACTGTCATATTGTTCAGCAATTTAATATATCTGAATTCCAGAAGAAATAATATCATATTTTACTTTATATAAATATAATTATAAATGCTAATTTAGCAATCATCATTTAAGATAATTAGATATTAATATAAAAATGTTTTCCTAAGCACAGCTTTATATTCTACAAATACAAAATTCAGTGAATTATTTAGTAGTCATGCATTTAAAAATAATATGCCAAATTATAAAAAAAAAGTTTTTAGGGAGAGAGGTATACTATAAATTATTTGCAATAGAAAGAAAAACAATATATTTGAAAACAAATAATCTATTTAAACATTTTAGGAACTTTGAAAAAGAAACACCAAAGAAAACCAAAAAATATAAAAAATTTAATATAAGGGTAAGAAAAATAAGTAAAAAAGAATTATAGAGAAAAAATATCATTTCTGTGAAAAGGTCCAATAAAATACACAGATATTTAAAAAAAAGTTTGACATCACTATGACTCCAAAGGACATTAAAATACATGAGTATATTATGAACTACTTTGTGTAATAAGTTTAATAATTTAATTGGAATGAAATAAATGGATACATTCTTGAATGAATGAGACATGAAAAATAGAGGAAAACAATATTATGTAATTAACTGTCATCACACAAATATATTTCCAGGCCTGGATATCTTTAAATGTGAAATATTTCATACATACAAAAATTTCAATTGAGAGAAAATGATTACATAAAATCTTCTAGACTTTTAACAATAAAGGTTTTATATAATTTTGTAAGACAATATTACTTTCTTACCAAATCCTGACAGGGACATTAGTAGAGATGATTGACCAATCAACCCAATGAAAAATAATGAAACTACAACAGCCTTCAAAAATTAGACAATTAAAATGAGAGGCACAAAAATATATAATATAAGCATGTGAAGAAAGAAGTTAAGCATTTGCTTTGAGACATCTTTTCTTGATAACCAGGAATTAGGGCAAATGGGATGTCCCAGAAAGATAATACCTCCTATTTTCTTCCCCATTCCCTTCCAAATAAAGTTGATGCATGTCTGAAGACACCCCAGTGAATCCCACCATTATATATAATTATAATGGGCCAATAAAAATTAAGAAAATATTTCTATTTAAGAAACAACATAAAAAATACCAATTTACATGTTAAGGTTTCTTGAAACAAGCCTTGGGTTTAGATTGATAAAAAGCAGTGCTTAGTTAATAAAGTATTCTTTGAAATTTGAGATCACTACATATCTTCTTTGGAATCATATATTAAACCTAGCCCATGATCTTTTGTGTTTGATAAAAGAAGTATCTAAGAGGTTACAGTAATGTCTTCAAATTTTCACTTCTGTATTTGTGTCTTTTCATTACGATATCTTCAAAATATCTAGAAAAAGCTTGACACTGGATTAGATCTTTGACTTACATGGATATAATATATAGTAAAATATCATGCTAGCTTATAGTGGCATAGTACCAGTGTTGATAAAATGCTTTAGGTCATTAGAAAATGACAGATAGAGCTTAAGGGAAGGTAATTAGAATTTGATTTTCTTGCTTTTCTTAGTAGTCCTAGTTAAAAGACCTGTTATATAATTTTTGTCAAAAATTCCTAAAAAAAAAAAAGCCAGTTTGGTACACTGTTGATTTTACATACTACTCAATAGATGATATAATTTAAAAATTAACTCAAATGTTCCATTAATTTTTAACTTTATTACAAGTCAATTGCATACTTTGCATGGAAATATTTTTAGAATACATTTATTTTTAAAACTTTTAATATTAATTAATATATTTATTCTTAACTACTTCTTAGAATTAAAATGTTGAGATTTTTTTTTTAAGAGGCTTAATTGAGATGCCAAATACTTGCAAAATTTCTACAGTGTTCTTCCTCTAGTAATGTTTGGCAAATCACTTAACAATGGACCAATTCCAGTCTGCCACCTGTTTTGTTAATAATGTTTCACTGGAACATAGAAAGACTCCATCCATTATTTATTGTGTATGGCTGAATTTGTACTATAATAGTAGAGTTGAGTAGTTGCAACAGAGACATATGGTCAGCAATGTTGAAAATATGTGCTATTTGACCTTTTATTAAGAAAGTTTGTCAGCGTGTGCACTTGTAAATGATAAGGGTTAAATCATGAGAAATGGAAAGGTCTAACACTATGTAAGCACCTTGACCTTTCTGAAAATTTAAAGCTATTCACCATAAGTCACATCTGCCCATATACTCCTGAGGATGCCAAGTAAAACCAACCTAAGCCAAGCACTAAAATAGTATTATTATGAATACTGGGATATAGTGTGTGTGTGTGTGTGTGTGTGTGTGTGTGTGTGTGTGTGTGTGTTGTTGTTGTTGAAGAGCTAACCCAGGACCTACAGCATGATATGTAAGCATTCTACCAGTGAGCTACACTACCAGTATGGGATACATTTTTTTTTTTTTTTATCAAGAATAGATCCAAATGACATTCCAAGATTCAAATAAGCAAATACATTATTAGTAGATTTTAAGAGATAGAAATGTAAAAAAATGCCAATTTGTATGGCTACTATTTTTGTCATGTTCTGCCATTTCCAAAGAAACATGAATATATCACTGAAATGGCCCCTCATTCCTAATCCCCAATTTTTTAAAAAGTTTCTTAGCAGGATAAACTAATCCTCAGTTGAACTGTGTGACCATTAAGAGCTCTATTGAGCATTTTATCCATGCTCCATTTTAAGATTTCTTTAGCAACCTGTTTATCAGAACAATAATAATATTTATTAAAAAGCAAAATGATTTTTTTTTTTACTTTTTGCTTATACTATTTGCAAAGAAATCCAACACTAAGAGCAATGTAAAATAGAGACAAAACGGGAAAAAACTCTACAACTGACTTCAGTAGAGAACAAGTTATCTAGAACACAGGACAAAATAGCTGGCCATGAACCTGCGATCCTGATCCTCCTGTCTCAGCCTCCCAAGTACATTGTATTACAAGCGTGTGCCACCCTGCCTGGCCACGATCGGGAGAGATTTACTGATAAGAAAGAAAGGTTAATTCGACTTAAGAACAAGTGAAAATAATTTCATAAAGAAGTATTAAAAGCAACGGAGGAAAAATGGATAACAGATCAGTTGAGATGGAAACTAATGTCCTGCAAGATGAGAACTGAACAGTTGAAACAAACAATATATAAAGGAAATGAAAAATTTGGAAGGCCTTTTTAAAACCAAGGGGAAAAATACAGAAGTTTATAGTCGAGCACAAGTGGAAAAGGAGAAGATTCAGAGGCATAATCACAAACTTGGAAAACTGGTAGGGGAAAATTTTTAAAAATCATAAAATAAAATAGTGATTTAAGAAGTCATTACGAGTGTCTGGCACATCTTCGGGTGATCCCATGATATCAGAACTCACCTCTATCATTTTTCCAGTGGCGTGAAAACAGGTGTGAGAAACCCCACAGATGTGTCTTCAGAGAGTGACAGCACCATGGCCTCCAGCACTGTGAGCAAGCTTGCAGAGGCTCGGAGGACAAACTATCTCTCCAGAAGAGGAGACGACTGTGAAGATCACAACCGAGATGCCAGCATTAGCATCACAGGACCAGAGGTTAGCTTCCCCAACAACCTTGACCACTCTGCCCATTACAACTGGTTGAAGAGAAGAAAACCACATGGGGCCCTGGTGAGAAGCACAATACTCTTTGCAAACGTGTGTGTGTGTGTGTGTGTGTGTGTGTGTGTGTGTGTGTGTGTGTGTGTTGAAGTAAAATTGACATAACAGTATTGACCATTTTAAGCGAACAATTCAGTGACATTTAGCATGATCTCAGCATTGTGCATTCAACACCTATCTGTAGTTCTCAAACTTTTTCATCACCCCAAACAAACTCCAGGACCTGCCGGAATCACTCCGCCTTCCTCCTCTTTCTGTCTCCAGGCAACCACTAATCTGCTTTCTAGCTGGACTTTGCCTTTTTTCGGACAATCCGTAACCTCTGTGCTCGGCTTCTTTCACGAGTTCGCATTTTGTCACATATCAGTATTTCACTGCTTTTTATGACTGACTGTCCACTGCATGGCCCTTGCACGTTTTGTTTATTGACTGAAAACATATTTTTGATATTTTACCTTGGTGGTTACTACTGCTTTTTTTATGTAAAAATAATTCATTATTTAAAGAAATGTATTTAGCCTGTTGAGTTTCATCTTTAGTTATAACTTTGTACCTTTTTTTTTTTTAGCAATTCTAAATGGAATTTGAAATACAATAATAAATAAAACAATCCTTAAAAATTCTAGGTGAAAAACATGTAGAAGAAGGAAGAATGGACAGAAATTACAGAATTAAGAACGAACTGAAGATGCCTTTAATTCATAAAGTCCTTATTTTAAAAAATGAAAAGATTAGAAACCAGGTAGAATGGAATATCACGGGAATAAATTTAGGTTCGATTTTCTACACATTCAATTTGAATTTTATGGTGTAGAATTTAGTAAAAAGGGCTAAGTAAAATATGCATAAAACTTGACACACTACAAAGTTTGAGATCACTCTAGAGTAGCTTCAAATCACCTGCTCCTCAATTCCACTGACAAAAAAAAAAACTGTTTAAATTACAGTTATTCCAGCTAGATAGTCAGAAATATAACCTGGCAAAGTTAATATTGGTTGATTTCTTAATATATTACATATTTTCTTTCTTTCTATTATAACTTTTTTATAATAGTGTGCCAGTCAAGTCCTTGAGGCTATCTTAGACTCAGAATACTTTTGTCTTTGGTCAAAGAGAGAGGAAAAATGAAATATTTTCTAAAAAAACTGGTGAAATTTGTTCTAGATCTGTGAAAAATGACTTTGGTATTTTAGTAGGGATTGTATATGTAGATCTTTTTAATAGAATGACATTTTAGTAACATTTATTATGCCTATCTAATAATGGGAGGCCTGTCCATCTTCTAATTGTGAAGGGGTTTAATTAAATGGATTATTAGAAGAAAAAAGAATTACTATTGATAAAGAAAATAATTTCTATTAAAATCTATTGAGTGTCTGAAACAAAGGAAAAGTTTGAATTTTATGAGTACAGAAGTACATTGAAGCCATTTTTTTTTATTATACTAAGTATTTGGAAGATCATTATCCATGCCCATAGTATATATTCCACATATTCAAAGAAGGGAAGCCTTTGCTTTGATACACTAAATTCTAAAAAAATAATTTTAAGTATTGAAATATTCAGAATATTTTTAAAACAATGAGTTTTATATATTGTCCACCAGATCATCAGGGAATACTAAAAATATATTACTATTAAGAAAAATATAAATTAAATAAGTACTGAATTGTAAATTGTCAAAATAACATACAAGTAGCCAGAGAAAAACATGTTAAAATAATACAACCACAATGAAATGCATCTCCTTGAACAAATATTTGAGGTTTAATTAACAATATAGTGAAATGGACGTAATGAGAGAATATTAACTGTTCTGGGGCTAAAAATAATAAATATTTGTTCCATTTACTTTTCAATATCATGTTCATATCTTTTATAACTAAAGGAGAGTTATGTATTTGTTAGAGGTTTTGTTTATCTAGGTATATGAATTGCTAATTTTGATAGATAAAGAGCTGCAGGAACTGAGAAACCGATTCAGCTGTGCAAATATTCAGAATTCTTATTAGGATGCCAAGTATAATAAACTATATGTCTACATCCTTTGATCTGTTTCTGAGTGGAAGATGGTTTAAAAATATTGACTGTCACTAAGTGTTTCAGTTTATCTCCGTGGATCTCAGTGAAATCAAATCATGTAATAAAGGTTGAAACTTCATCAGGCAGCATAATATGCTCCTGTCACCTTTGATTAACATGACAAGGTTTAAACTATACTTCATGTACACAGGGTTGTTTCTCATTATTCTCAGGTATTCTTTTGCCCTTAGAATTTCTAGCATAGAAATGCTGTTGAAATTGAGGACAGTAAGTAAAACTCTGGAAATTACAGAAAAGGTATATTTTGTTTGTTGTTGAATAAAAGGAAAAATTTTTGTTTCAACAAAATGCTGATTTTTACACATATACAAGTATATGTGATAATAATAAACAGAAAGATATATGTATATTTTAACAGTTTTATAATTCCTTAGAAAAATGAATATTATAAATAGAACTCTTTTAATAATATACATTTGTTATTCTTTTCACATATCAGATTTTTTATGAATTTGCCTGATTAAATTGTTGCTATAAGAGTCATTATGCATGTTCTCATGAAAAATTCCAGTGAATCAGTTTGTCTATATAGCCACAAACAAATACACTGTTCTTGTTTTATAAAGAGAATACAAACTGTGCAGAAAATACCAGGGAAATTTGACAACTAGATCATAAGTTTCTTAACAAAAAATAAATAAAACCTTGTGAAAAAAGCACAGTGTTGTGTGACAAATATAACCAAATATTAAACTACATTTTAATGTTTTAAAGATTAAGAAGAAAATATCAGTATCACTAAATTACTATTTTAGTAATACAATTTTTTGAACTAAATTGATGGACATTTAAGTAAACCTTTCAATCAATGATCAATGACTGAATTGATGGCCAACTAAAAACACTAAAAATTCTAGAAGTAGACTCACATGTATCTGGAAACAATCTATGGCAAAAATTTGTCTCACATTTATTGTTTCGCATCCTTGCTTACATATAAAATTTAGTACTTCTAGTGATTGTGCAGTGTCTTTCCTAGTTTTTATTTGAATTTACTAATGAATAAGGTTTTAACCAATTTTTATATATCAATTTAACATAATTTCATATAGTTAAACACACATACTTTGAAGAATTTTCTGCTTTTAAATATAATGGTATAGTTGGTGTTCAGGAAAGCTTCTGATATTTTAAGATTGATTTTGTACCCATAAATTTTGCTGAATTTGTTGATCAGTTATATAAGTCTTTTGGTTGAGTTTGTTGGGTCTTCTAAGTATAGTATCATGTTATTTGTAAATAGACAAAGTTTGAGTTATTTTCCTATTTTTATTCATTTGATTTTATTTTCTTGCATTGTTGCTCTGGCTAGGATCTCAAGCAATATACTGAGGAGAAGTGGTGACAGTGGACATCTTTGTTTTGTTCCTGTTTTAAAAGGGAATTCCTGCCGGGCGTGGTGGCGCACGCTTGTAATCCCCGCACTTGGGAGGCAGAGACAGGAGGATCGCGCAGGTTCGAAGTCAGCTGCGCGCGCTGGCTTAGGAGACCCTGTTTCCAAATAAAAATGTAAAAATAGGTCTGGGAGTGTAGCCCGGAGGTAGAAGGGCTTCCAGGAACCCCAGTACCACCAAAAAAAAAAAAAAAAAAAAAAAAAATGCATAAGAAAAAAAAAAGGGGGGGAATTCCTGAAGTTTTTTGATTTTTTTTTTTTCCATTTAATATGATGTTGGCTGTGGGCTTCATGTCGATTGCCTTTAAGATATTGAGGTGTGTTCCTTCTATTCCGATTCTTTGTAGTGCTTTTAGCATAAATGGATGTTGGATTTTATCAAATGCTTTTTCAGCATCTATTGAAAAGATTACATGATTTTTGTCTTTGGTTCTGTTTGTATGATGAATTAAATGGATTGATTTTTGTATTTTGAACCAGCCATGCATCCCTGGGATGAACCCCTACCTGGTCATGGTGTATGATTTTTCTTGATGTGGTTTTGAATGTGTGTTGCTAGTATTTTGTTTAGCAGTTTTGCATCCAAGGATTGCAAATTACTGCAACCACTTTGGAAAACAGTATGGAGGATCCTCAGAAGAATGGGAACAAATTCAACATTTGATCCAGCAATACTACTTCTGGGTATCTATCCAAAACAAAGAAAATCAAACTACCAACTAATGTATATGCATCTATGTTCATAGCTGCACTATTCACCATTGCCAAACTATGAAACTAGCCAAGATGTCCATCAACAGATGAATGGACTACAAAACTGTGGGATATGTACACAATGGAATTTTACTCAGCCATAAAAAAACACAATTACATCATTTCCAGGGAAATGGATGGATCTGGAGGACATTATGCTAAGCAAGATTACTCAGTTACAAAAAATAAGAAATCCGATGCTTTACCTAATATGTGATAGCTAAGGAGAAATAGGTCATAGGAGAAACTCCGGATGAAAAAGGAGATCCTATAGAGGAGCAAATAAGGCAACCTAAGTGAGGGAATGGGAGGGGGAAAGAAGGAATCTCTCTAGACCACATGATGTACTTAAACAAACATATGGATGTCAACCTCTAAGCCAAGCATGAGAAGGATGGATGGGGAGAGAATGGGGTGGGGATTGGGTAGGGGCTAGCTGGGTGATGAGTGTATGTATGTCTAGACAAGTTTTTATCCCATTATGATATATAAATACAATGCACCAATAAAATATTTAAAAAATAAATATAATGGTATATGTTCATGTTTAGTTTTAATAATTTTATATGTTTGATCTACAAATATTCTCTCCCAATTTGTGAATTGCATTTTCATTGTACTGTCATTATCTTTTGATGAGAAAAAGTTTTAATTCTAATGAAGTCCAATTTATCGTTTTTACATTAATATTTGTGATGATTTTGTCCCATGTAAGAAACCTCTGCCAAATGCAAGTTGGATTTTTTCCCAGAAGCTCTCTCTAAAAGCTTTACAGTTTTAGCAATTGCTTATAATTCTAAGATAGTTTTAAAATTATTTTTTATGGTGTGAAGTAAAAGTAGAAGTTTAAATTTTAGTGTAAATAGCATTTTAGTAAAAAGGCAAGAATAATCTATTTTCTAACAAAACATATTGATATCTGACAAAACTCTGCTGACTATACATGCATTGAGTTTTTAATTTCATTCCATTACTGTGTATGTTTAATCATATACCAATATTACATCATTATGATTATTATTTACTTATTATATTTTGAAATTGAATTGTAGGTACTTAAGGTTTATTTCTCATTTTGAAAATTGTATATACCAGTTCAAACCATTTTTGCGCAAATAAAGTATAAATTGAGAATATTAATTTCTATCAAAAAATTTTCTTAGATTTCAGGTGGTATTGAGTTGAATCTGTAGAAAATATAGGATAATGAAATTTTATTTTTTATTTTATATTTTATATTTTTGTTTTTACACTATATTTTCACAAAATAATTTGGATCATATTGACGATGGCATACATAGAATACATGGTGTCCTCCCCACCACCTCCCCTTTCCCCTTCCAAAAGTGAGTGTCCAGGTTAACCATGCTACATTCACATCTATACACATATTTAAATGTAGCTGCTCTGTTAATCAACCTCACCTTTCTTCCTCTTCTGTTCTTTTTTTCTAAGTTTGATGTTTTCCCTCCATTATCTGGAGTTCCTCTGGTATCCCTAATACTCCTTAGTTTGGGTATATTAGAGAAAACATGTCCCTTCTCTTTCTGTGCTTGGTAGATCTCACTTAACATAAGGTTCTAAAGGTCTTTCCAACTTCTTGTGAATGGCATGATTTTGTTCTTTTTTACTTGCCTTAAGGCAAGCTCCCATCCTGGCCTCACTAGCTCCAGCAATGGCCTCACTGCATGGCAGACTCCAATTCCGGCCTTGCTGGCCCTGGCACAAGCCAAACCCCTTGACAGGCTCCAATCCTGGGCTTGGAGGTCCCAGCAACAGCCTTGCCTCATGGCAGGCTCCAATCCCTGCCTCACTGGCCCCGGTACTGGCCTCACCCCTCACCAGGCTCCAATCCCGGCCTTGGGGGTTCCAGCACAGGCCTTGCCTCAGGGCAGGCTCTGATCCCAGTCTCAGAGACCCCAGCACCAGCCTCACCCCTCAGCAGGCTCCGATCCCTTGGATGCCCAGGCACCAGCCTTGCTGCACAGTGGGCTCTGGTCTCTGTCACTGCGAGCAGGTCGACTACAGATGTATTTTTCCCTTCCTTTTTTTTTTTTTTTTTATGGTACTGGGGTTCCCGGAAACCCTTCTACCCCTAGGCTACACTCCCAAAGGCCTATTTTTCCACATTTTTATTTGGAAACAGGTTCTCTTAAGCCAGTGATGCTGGTTTCAAACCTGCATGATCCTCATGTCTCAGCCTCCCAAGTATCAGGGATTACAAGCGTGTGCTACCATGCCTGGCGTTCTTCCATTTTATTTGTATTTATTATTATTTTATTAATTATTGTTAATTATTAATTATTATTATTAATTATTAATAACAATAATTATTATCAATTATTACTAATTATTATTATTATTAATTTGGTGGTACTGGGGTTCCTGGAAGCTCTTTTACCTCTGGGCTACACTCCCAGACCTATTTTATATATTTATTTGGAAACAGCATCTCTTAAGCCAGCGAGGTTGGCTAAGAACCTGTGCGATCCTCCTGTCTCCGCCTCCTAATCATAGGGATTCCAAGCGTGAGTACATGTCTTTTGCAAAAGCTGGGACCCCGAATACCTAGTTTCAATGAATTTTGTCTCCCCTCTGTAGGCAGGAGTCCACAGCCTCACTTCAGAGAGCAGGCTCTGCTGTTCCATGTTCATCCTGGCCCTCAGTGCTATGCAGAGGAGCACAGTGGCCATGAGGGATGATGTCTCCCAGAACACACAGCATGGTGGCCTAACCCAGCTTTGTGGGGCTCCCTCTGATATACTCCAAACTCTTTTGCCATTTAGCATGTTTTCCAGAATTCCCGGGCATATGTGGCAGGAGCAGACCACTTTTGGTGAGATTTCCTCAAAAGTTCAAGGTGGATTGGACTGTATCTGTCTGCCCCTCCAAATACTGGTCACCACCGCCACCGCCGCTGCCATCTGGGTTCTCTCCTGAACACCTTTCCCACATGGCATGTATTCCAGAATTCCCAAGCATGTGCGTTAGTAGCAGTCTACCTTTGGGGAGATTTCTTTAAAATGTTAAGATGGATTGGATTGGATCTCTGCCTCTTCCAAATACTAGCCACTGCTGCCACTGTTACTGCCATCTCGGTTTTCTTCTGAGCACCTTTTTGCACAGCATGTTGTCCCAAATTCCTGAGCATGTGCAGTGGTAGCATTCTACATTTGGGGAAATTTCTTGAAAAGATCTAGGTGGACTGGATCAGAACTCTGCCTCTCCCAATACTGGCCTCCGCTGCTGCTGCTACCACCACCTTCTCAGTTCTCTCCCAAACACTTTTCCCACACAGCAAGTTGTCCAGAATTCCTGTGCAAGCCCAGTGGTAGCAGTCTACTTTGGGGCAATTTTTTTGAAAGTTCAAGGTAGATTGTATCAGATCTCTGCCTTTCCCAAATACTGGCTGCTGCTGCCCCTGCTGCCACCACCTTCCTCCTGGTTCTCTGCTGAGCACACTCCTTACATGGTATGATGTCCAGAATTCCTAAGCCCGTGCGGCAGGAGCAGTCCCCCTTTATGGATATTTGTTTTCCAAAAGTTTAAGGTAGATTGCATAGGATTTGCCTGCATCTTCTGAATCCTGGCTGCCACCACCACCATCTTGGCCCCTCTCCAATATTGTTTAATAAGAGAAGACAGTATGTGTGTTTTGAAGAGGTGAGATTGAGATCGAGCACTCAGCAGCGATGAGTTTTATCTCCCCTCCATGAGTGGATGCCCATAGCCTCACTGCGTAGAGCAGCATCTGCTGTTTCAAGCATGTCTCACCCTCCAGAGCAGCATAGCAGAGTGCAGCAGCCAGGCACACTGAGTTCCCCAGGATTCGTGGCTGGGCTTCCCGCCAGGCACTGCTGGGGTCTCTCTACCATGCCCGGATCATTTTTCTTACAAGGTATGTTGTTAAGAGTTCCCCAGCATGTGTAGCTGAAGTGGTCTTTTCTCTAATCTCTTCTGGAAAGTTCTTCCAAAATTCACTTTTCTTTTGTGGCAGGTGCTTCCTTGTCATCTTGCTTCTAATTCCACTGTTATCCACTCTCTCTCTTGTAATCTACATAGGAAGTCATGGCTGGAAATGTCTCCTTAAGTTGTCCCAATCAGATATTAAACCAAAATCTGGTGTCCAGGTCTTCTCCAAAGAGAGCATGTTCTTTTTGGTGGCCACAATCTCCACTGAGACCACAGCCGCCACCATCTTGCCCCCAGTCTCTCTGTTGTATAATTTGAAGTAAGGGACTGTGATTCTTCCTGCATGGTTCTTATTGCTGAGAATTGCTTCTGATATTCTGGGTCTTTGCTTTCTCCATATAAAATTCATGACTGTTTTTTCTAAGTCTATGAAGAATGTCATTGGTATTTTCATAGGAATTGCATTGAATTAAGATCACTTTTGGAAGAATGCCCATTTTGATGATATTCATTATGCCTATCCATGAGCAAGTGAGATCTTTCTATCTTCCAAGGTCTTCTGTAATTTGTAATTTCTTTCTTTAATGTTTTATAATTTTCATTGTACAGGTCTTTTACATCTTTGGTTAGGTTTATTCCTGGGGTTTTTTTATTGTTTTTTATGTTATTGTAAATGGAATTTTTTATTTTATTTTTTTCACTGTGAATTCATTGTTGGCATATAGAAAAGCAACTCATTTCTTTAGGTTGATTTTGTATCCTGCAACTTTGCTGAACTGGTAGTCTTTTGGTTGAGTTCTTTGGGTCTTTTAGATAAAGGATCATGTTATATACAAAGATAATTTTTATTCCTCTTTTCCTACTTTAATTCTTTTGATATTCTTCTCTTGTCTTATTGCTGTGCCAAGAGTCTTGAGGACTATATTGAAAAGGAGTAATGATAGTGGACATCCTTATCTTGTTCCTGATTTTAGAGGAAAATTCTTGCAGATTTCTCTATTCAATATGATGCTGGATTTGGATTTATTGTACATTGCCTTAATGATATTAAAATGTTTCTTCTATTCCAGTTTTGTGCAGTGATTTTAACATGAATGGGTGATGAAAGTTATGAAATGCTTTTTCATCATCTATTGATATGATCAGTAGATTTTGTTCTCAATTCTATTTATGTGGTGACTAACATGTATTGATTTGCATATGTTGAAACAGCCTTGTTTTCATAGAATTATGTCCCTACACATATGAAAATGATACACGAGAAACTAGTGAAAGTTAGGCAAAGTATAGGAGGGGTTACGATTGAGAGAAATAGGATAAAATGTATATGAAATCTCTGCATAATTTCTCCTTCTCTTCCTGTTCCTCTTGTTCCTCCTTCTTCTCTACATCCTCCTCCTCTTTCTCTTCCTCCTCCTCTTCCTCCTCCTCCTCTTCTTCTTCTTCTTCTTCTTCTTCTTCTTCTTCTTCTTCTTCTTCTTCTTCTTCCTCTTCTTCTTCTTCATTTCTTTTCTTGAGATTGAATGCAGAGCCTTATACCTGTTATCAAGTACTCTGAATGATTATTTAGAGCCCTCTCTGTTTTTCTCTATTTGTTGAGTGGAAGAGACACCATTCTTAGCCCCATGTGAGTTTATAACACTGCTGTATTTATTTATTTTTGGCATTTTTTCTTATCCTCAGACTATGTAATCATGGAGACACTGTGATTAATACCAACTGAAAACTCTATGGACTTCTACAATTCTATCTCATCAACTTGCTGCTGAGTGTTCTGTTTCATACTTTAGCCATTCTGACTTCCACACATCTCTAGCTCTATCTCCTTTTCTCAGGGAGATGGACAGATGCTATGTGCTTATTTGTGCCCTGGTATTGTGGTCTTGTCAAGTTCTGTAGACATTAACTGAGAAAATCATAAATTAGCTCATAGAAGTTATCATTTTAATTTAATTTATTTATTTATTATTTATTGGTATTGGGGATTGAACTAAAGGAAACACTACTTTTGAGATAAACCCTTATTTATTTTTATTTATATTTTGAAATAGTTTTCTTCTAAGTAATGGGAGCTATACCAGCAGCTTTCTGTGTATTGTGTGTGTGTGTGTGTGTGTGTGTGTGTGTTTGTGTGTGTGTGATAATAATTTAAATATTTTTAATTTTTTTATTGGTGCATTTTAGTCATACATCTTAATGGGGTACCAGATGGAAGAGGCATACATGCACACATTACTCATTTAGTCCTTCCCCAATTCCCACCCCATTACCTCCCACCTTCCTCCTTCTCATGTTTGACTTAGTGATTGATTTTGATATGTCTATGAATATACATTAGGGAATTTCCCTCTCCCCTCCCCTCATTCCCCACAGTTAGTTTGCCTTATTTGCTCATCTATGGTTTCTCCTTTTATCTATAGAATTTCTTCTATGACCCATTTTCTCTCTAGCTTCCACATATTAAGAACAGCATCTGATTTTTTTTTTTTTACTTTTTGTTATCGAATAACCTCACTGCTCCTAGTGTTCTCCAGTTCCATCCATTTCACCACAAATGAAGTAATTTTATTCTTCTTTATGACTGAATAAAAATCTATTGTGTACATATCCCATAGTTTTGTAATCCATTCATCTTTTGGTTCCATAATTCGGCAGTGGTGAATTGTGTGGCTATGAACATAGATTCACATGCATTAGTTTGGTAGCTTGGTTTCCATTCTTTTGGGTAGATACCCAGAAGTGGTATTTCTGGATCTTATGGTAGGTTCCCTCCCATTCTTTCGAGGATCACTTTGGAAAACAAAGTGATTGCACTAACAAAGTGGTTGTCCTACCAACACTGTATTAGAGTTCCCACTTTTCCTCACCAGCATTTGTTGTTGTTTGTTTTTGATGATTGCCATTCTAATTAGAGTTAGATAATAATTTAAGAAGATAAAAATTTTTAACTATTTTAAAATAAAGCATGCAGTAATTCTTAGTTTTTTAATGTAATTCTTAGTTTTTCAAGATGTTTCCCACAGTTTAAAATTTTATTTGATAAAACCAAATATATTTTCCTTTTTCTTAAAAGAAAATAAAAGACACTACTGTATCTTTAACTCCAATATGGAAGTAAAATTTTCTGGTCAGCAATCTCTCAAAACCATCATTTACTTAGGAGTGTTTCAGATTATCTCACAGTAGCTGTGATTTGGAAGACATCCAAAAGGAGAGTGATAAAAGAGAGGGAAATAATCATCTTGAGAACTCAAGTATAATGTGCACTTGTGAAAGAAGAATGAAAATGACTGGATGCTTGCCTCAAATAAAGAGATGACATTGTAAGTCCAAGGGAAGACAGTAATGCATTGCTTTATAGCTTTTATATATGCACCATAAAGAGAAAATAGTGTGATACTGGGTAATGAGAGGATGGAAATTTGTAGCTAGTCAACTTTATCCATTTTAAGATAGGCCCTTTCAATTGGTTCCCATATTCTTCAAGGTCAAGCTTTGCATACAATATATATACCAGAGAACAGAAGATTTAATTCTTTAGTAATATCACAATCCCAAAATAATATATGCCTGTGTTTTCTTATTTGCATAATTAAGAAAAATTATTGCTTTTTAGGTGCTCTAAATACACAGATGCAGCTGGAATATTAATTATTTCTCATCGATGGGAATCCTTATAATGTTGATAATTTAAAGGCACATTTCTTATATTTATTTTTATATTTTTGTTGGTACATTATAGTCACACCTCATAATATTCATAGTGAAAGAGACATTGTTTCAATTTAAAATTTGTAAATAATCTGCAGGAAAAAATCTTATAAATTCTGTAAATAATCGGTTATTATTGTAGCAAAAGTATATATTCACAAGTCTGGTGTGATCAACCATATCTCTGGTCTCACCTGCTCTTTCACAATGCATTCTTGCCAATCTCCCATCAATTGGCAGAATAAAATTTACTCTCCTTAAATCTGTGTGACCTTGATCTGCTTTGATAAATAAACTATAGTGATATTTAAACTGTGGCTGCCAACCCTGGTTTATAAAAATAATATATTTTTTTCCACTTTGCTAGAACACATTTACTTCATTTACTTGAGAGAATGTGGAGCAACCCAGTTCTATTATGGCTTCCTGAGATTTTGCTATGAGAAAACAAAACAACACTTAGACCATGTGCAGTGCTACTGTTTCTACTAAATTCTAATAGGTACATGATGACATCTCATTGTTATTTTAATTTTCATGTTTCTCTGAATGTCAAATGCTTTTCCACATAATAGTATTCCACCTTTGTAACATTGCTAAGTATCTGTTTAAATATTCTGCCTATTTTTTTTTTTTTTAATTTGGGCTCTTTTCTTACTAAGTAATGAGATGGTTTTATGTAATATAAATATAAGTTCATCATCAGGCATAAGACTTGCAAATACCATTCCCAGGCTTAGCTTGTGTTTTCACTCTATTAGCTGTGTCTTTCATAGAGTAGACATTCTCAATTTTAATGAAAATGTGCAAATTCTACTAATTTTTATAGATTTTTTTGGTATGGCAATAAGGAAATATTTTACTACAAAAAGGTCTCCGAAGTTTTGATATTTGTATTCTCTGAGGAGAATTATAATTTTTAAATTTATAATTAGGCTCACATTCAATTTTGGGTAAATTTATGTTAATGTTGGAAGATACATAATGCCATTGTTTTTCAAATGTATATATAGTTGGACTGGTCCTATTTATTATTATATACTCTCTTGATTGCATTGTATTTGGAAATCAAATGAACATAAGAAGCAGATATATTTTTTATTTGTGTGTGTGTGATACTGAGGATGGAACCCAGGGACCTTCTACCTCCAATCTACACACCCAGCCCTATTTTTCATTCTCTGTTTTAAAACAGGGTCTCAGTGAGTTGCAAAGGGCCTCACACTAAGTAGATGGGTCTGTCCTTGAACTGCGATTCTCTGGTCTCAGCCTCCCAAATGCTGGGATTACAAGCATGCACCACCACACCTGGATGATATGTTTCTAGACTCAGTATTCTAATCCATGGATTGTTGAGAGAAAAAAAAAATTACCTTCAGCACTAAGCCACATAATGCTCCTAAGTAGGGTAGTTTCTGTATCTTTATCAAAATTATTTTTATTTCTTTACTTATTATTTTTCTCAAAATAAATTTTAGAGTTAAATTATTACTTTCTACAAGAAGAAATTTGATATTATTTTAGGATAACAATGTATACATATTATGTTACATATATAATATATAACATATTAAATGTAATGCATTATATTATAAATTATATTTATATATTCACACACTTTGAGGAAAACTGGTGTCTTAAAACCCAAATGTATAAAACAGTGCCAGTCCTTCTATCCTTTGAAAACTCAAATTGATTTTAGGACCAAATCGCTCAGATAATAAAAATCTATGGATATTCAAATCTTTTATATATCACAGAATTTGCATATTTCTCATGTACTTCCTCCTGCATAGTCTAAATCATTTCTAGGTTATGTATAATATTTAACACAATGCACACATTATAAAGTGTTTGTTATACTCTCTTGTTAGAGAATAATGACAAGTAAAACTTTGCATGTCCAGTACAGATGTCAATTTTAAAAATAATACTTTCAACTCTTGTTGAGTTCACAAAAGTAGAGCACATGGATATAGAGGGTTAATTGTATCTCTCCATTTATCTAGTTCTTTATTTTTCATATGTAATGTTTAGCATTTTTTGGAAATAGTACAAATAATCTGACAGATTGTTCCCTAAAATTTTATTTTAATGATATTGTTAATGCTGTTTTTATTTTTAATTCCATTTTTAAATTTTTGTTTCTAGCATTAAGAAATGTCCATGGATGATATAAATATTTATATTTCTGCTATTTTTTCAGTATGTAATATTTGTACATATTAATGGGGGTCCAGTGTGAGATTTCCTGAAACCTCATGTAGCTTTCTTTGTGTCTTGCTCAGTTTCTCTTTCCTTATTTTTTTTAAGTTCTTTGCTATGAAATAAATTGATTTATATCAATAGTCATGATACCTAAAAATAAAAAATACTTTTGATTATTTTTCAATCTGATAGTCTTTTAAACATACACTTAGATTTTCTGAAAAATTAAAGAACATGAAGAGTTTTTACTTTGTATATAGTTTTCTTTTTATCTTGAACATAGCTTTCTTTTGTCATTAATATATTATGTAATACATGTGGAAATGAATGAACCAATAAGCATCTGAAGTTTATACTTAATTTAAACAAATAATTTTTTACTTAATTATTTTTCTTTTCTATGATACAATATAGATTACTACATTGGAATAAATAGTCATATCTTTTTTTTTCAGAGACAAAGAGAAAGGTTTATTTAGGAAAGTGGGGAGTACATACTCAAGGGAGAACATGTGCCATCTCAAGAGGGGAGAGACACTTTAGAGTCTCATAGTTATTCTTTTCTAGGAGGGGGTGGTTTGGGCACAGAACAGGGGTGGAAGTCAGGACTTCCTTATGGATTCCGCTCATCTCCAGAAGTTTCCCAGATTTGAATGATATCTGAATAATTTAAACAATAAAAAAGAAGTTATAATTTTGCCTATATAAGTTTGTAGTAGTTTTTAATTTTTATGAAGTTTCAGAATTACAATCAGTATGGTTTTGATTATGCTTGAAGAACTATCTTCAATGATTGTTACAGCTAAGTTCTTTTAGTGAAAAATTTTTTTCTGGCTCTGAAATGTATTTTCCCTGCCTTAATTTTTGAATTATGTTTTATTCCCCACTGGGAAAATAACCTTAGGTTGACATAATTTTACTTTCTTTCTAGCACTTTAAAACAGATCTTATACTGAATTCTATATTGCTTTTTATTCCGATGTGAAATCTCATGCTATTTTTATGGTTTTTCCTATATTCCTAGTGTGTTCTTTTTCTCTCCTACTTTATTTTTCTTCATAAGAGCTATTTTAAACAATTTTATTATGATGTGCCTTTGTGCCATATATCTTGTTCTTGAGCATCTTGGTTAGTAGACTTATAGTTTTTATCTAATTTATAAAGTTTGTGAACATTTTTTTTCTTGAAATGTGTTTTTTCCTGCACCCTCTTTTTATTTCTTTTCTTCAGTAATTTTAATGGCATGCACTTTATTCTGCTTGAAATTGTCCCACAGCTCATACAGACTCTGATCTTTTATTTATTTATTTTTTCATTGTGGGCCTCCCTTTAGGTAATTTCTATTACTGTGTCATCAAGTTCAATAACTGTTGCTACTGTTCTGTCTAATGGTATCAATTCATGTTTCATTGCAGACATTAGAGTTTTCTCCAACTAGAAGTTATATTGTTTAAAATTTCTAAGTTTATAAATAGCTTAATCTTTACTTTGATATTTTGAAAGAAGGTGACTCAGTTAAAATAACTCTCAATGTCTTTTCTATTAAATAAGTAGTCCATATCTTTTCTGAGGGTACCTCAAGATATAAATGAAACATTTTCACATCAAGTTAGATTTTCTTTCATTTTTACATGTCTGATAATTTCTAATTGGCTACTAGACATTATAAATTACTTTACTTTTTTTTCTTTTTCTTTTTTTATTTTCTTTTTTTTTTTTTTTTTTTTTTTTGGTGGTTCTTGGGTTCCTGGAAACCCATCTACCTCCGGGCTACACTCCCAGACCCATATTTTTAAAAATATTTTTATTTGGAAACAGGGTCTCTTAAACCAGAAAGGCTGGCGTCGAACCTGCTCCATTCTCCTGTCTCCACCTCCCAAGCATGGGGATTACAAGCATACGCCACCTCGCCTGGCTTTAGACATTATAAATTTTATCTTATATTTGACATTTTTGTATTTCTAGAAATATGCCCTGGTGTTTTCTGAAGCAAAATTAAGTTATT
Source organism: Muscardinus avellanarius (assembly GCF_963383645.1). Lineage (NCBI taxonomy): Eukaryota > Metazoa > Chordata > Mammalia > Rodentia > Gliridae > Muscardinus > Muscardinus avellanarius. The sequence continues at coordinate 23,222,302 of NC_137786.1, read as the reverse complement.
TCAAAATTATTTGCTCCTTTTAAATTGTGTTTATGACCTGCAATAAAAGTAAGGCCATTTTAGGGTTAATCCTGCCCCACTATTTTTTTGTTTTGTTTTTTTTTTGTTTTGTTTTGTTTTTATTTTTTATTGGTGCATTGTATTCATACATCATAGTGGGATACAAACTTTTGTAGACATACATGCACACATCGCCCAGTCAGCCCCCACCCGATCCCCACCCCATTCTCTCCCCATCCCTCGCTCCCATGCTTGGCTTAGTGTTTGACATCTAGTATTATAGCAATTTATCCAAAATTAAAAATGATAATCTCACATAACAGTTTCATTTGTCTGATACCAAGCTTTTGATGACTTAAAGATAACATTTCAATATTTCTTTTTACTTTCTTTCTTACCAGAGAATATTTTTTTTCTATTTTTTTAGGTGAAATTATCATATATTTATATATTTATTTTTCAGAAAAAAAAATCAATCCTAATATGGAAAATGGACTCGAGATACCCAAAACGATCTTGAAAAAGAACAAAGCTAGAAGATATATATTTTCTGATTTCAAACCATATAAAGCTACAATAATTGAAACAGTGTAGTACTGTTCTAAAGGCAGATATATAAACCATTGGAGTTAAACACAAGCCTAGAGCTAAATTCTTCCCTATATTGTCAAGTTATTTTTGACAAGGTTTCCATGAACATTTGGTGGGGGAAATAATAATCTTTTAATTAATATTGTTGAAACAAAATAATTACATGGAAAAGAATAAAGTTGGACCCTTACCTAATCCCATATACAAATATTAACTAAAAATAGATAAAAGACCTAAATATAAATCTTAAGACTATAAACATTTAGGAGAAAATCTGGGTCATAAAACCTCACAACATTGAAATTGGCAGTAATTTCTTGGATATGATTTCAATGGCACAGGCAACAGAAGAGTATACAAACTCCCTAAAAAATAAAAAAAAATATTGTATATCCAAAGATAATGTAAACAGAGTTAACAGTTACTAATAGAATGGGATAAAATATTTCCAAATGCTATATCTGAAGGTATATTAATATTCCAACTAGAAATCCTAAAAATTAACAACAATAAAGGCAAACAATACCATTTAGATATAGATAAAAGACTAACATAAATAATGAATCTCCACAGATAACCAGTCTTAGTTGTCTGTTGGATGGAAACTCTTGTTTCTCTGGTTCTGGTGTGTGTTACCTATTTCTTCTTTGTAGTTAATCTCTTTGAGTATTTTCTCTAGTGCTGGTTTTGAAGACATAAATTCCTTCAGTTTCTGTTTGTCATGGAAGCTTCTTATTTCTCCATCTAATTTGATAGAAAGTTTTGCTGGGTAGGAAATTTTTGGCTGGAAGTTGTTTTCTTTCAGAGTTTGGAATATGTTACTCCAAGCCCTTCTGGCTCTCATGACTTGGTTTGGGAAGTCTGGAGTGATTCTAATTGGTTTGCCTCTGAATGTCACTTGGCCCTTTGTTTTTGTTGCCTTTAAGATTCTCTGCTTGGCTTCCACATTGGTCATTTTGACAATTATGTGGCGTGGGGATCCTCTTCTCCCATCCTGTCTAAAGGGAGTTCACCGGACGGCTACAGCAAGCCGAGGTGAGCCGCTGCAGAACAGCCAGGTGGGATTTCTCGCCGCAGGTAAAATCTAAAGCTCACAGTGGCTGAGCTCAGCACATGCTGCAGGGATTCAGAGTGGAAATCAAAACCAAGAAGAAATACGCCAGCCTCACGGCCAAGGGTGTAGCAGCGGCGCCATATTGCCACCGGCAGCAGCAGCAGAGAATTCACTGAATCCAGTACAGCTACAGCTGCGTACTCAAGAACAGTGAGTCAAATTGCGGGCCACAGAGGAGAAATCCCAGTACTGTACTCCCTGGGACTTGACCCAGTGGGGGAGGGGCGGTGGCAGAGATATCACACCATAGGAGAACATGCAACCTGGCACCCCCCCACAGTCTAAAGCAGCCTCTATCGACGCTCTGGGTCGGAGACTCTGTGATACAACCCAGTAAAGGAGTAGTGGGGTCTGAGATACTACAGACTCGAGATCCAGAACACCTTAAGTGAAGTCATAGTGACCCAAGGGAAGAACCCAGAGAAGGCACAAACTTCCGAAATCATGGGAAAGAGGAATAGCAATGGAGCAATGAATGCCCACAACCCCACAACATCAGAACCCGATAAAACAGAAAATCAGAGATTTCTAGAAGATCAAATCAGGAAAATAACTGTAGAAATAATAGAGGTGCTTTGAAAAGAACTCAGAGAGAGCCAAAAAGAGATACAGGATGCAATTAATGAAGTAAAGGCCTCAATTCAAATAAAAAACAACCGATTAGACCACATGGAGAACAGAATCTCGCTCTTAGAAGATGATCATTCCAAAAATGAACGCATAGTTTCTAATCTAGGAAAAAATATCCGACAGCAGGAATCTGATATTGAAGAAATATGGGCCCATTTTAAGAGAGCTAACCTAAGAATAATTGGAATAGAGGAGGGAAAAGAAAGTGAAACCAAAGGGATCAACAATCTCTTCAAGAAAGTAATAGCAGAAAAATTTCCAAACATAGAGCAAGAGGTTGATACACAGGTCCAGGAAACTTATAGAACTCCCTGCCCCACTATTGAGACAAAAATCTTTTGAATACTCTACCCAGTCCTTCGTGATTAGTAAGTTTATCTCTTACTGTTGAGGGAAAGAGGCACTTTCCTGGCCCTCTGTGATTTTCAGGCATTGTTGTCTTTTTTTCTTTTTGGCAGTTTTTCTCATTCTCAGACCACATCCTCACAGGCTAATCAGTTAATATCAGTTGAAAACTCTTCAGATCTTTGGAATTCTCTCTTCAGCTCTTGAAGCCTAGGGATCTGTTTCATATTCTAGACATTTTTACCTTCATACTTCCAGGTCTATCTCAGGGACAGACAGGATTTTTTTTTTTTTCCTACATCATGTCCTTGCCACATTCTTTACACATTAAACTGGGAAAATCACGCATTACTCTTCTTCCCAATAAGTTTTTATATTTTTAGATAGGATTTTATTTATTTATTTATTTTACATATTTACTTACTTATTTATTTATTAATTGGCAAAGGGGATTGCACCAGGGTCATTCTAATATCAAACTATACTCAAATTTATTTTTATCAGCTATATTGCTGAGGGTTTTGTTAAGTTTCTTAGGCTGACCTCAAATCTGCAATCTTCCTGCCTGAGCCTCCTAAGTGCTAGGATTGTAAGCATGCACCAATATACTAGGAGACATATTGTTCTTAATTACGTGGTGTCTAATATAAGAAAAAAGAGAGAATATTTTTCATATGCAATAGTAAATTTAATCCCTATTTTCTTTATCTTTTCTGAAAGTGCTAATCACTGGTAATATATATATATATATATATATATATATATATATATATATATATATATATATATATATTTTTTTTTTTTTTTTTTTTTCCAATACTGGGGCTAGAACTCAGGGACATTCTACCTCTGAACTATACCTCCAGCCCTACTTTTTATTATTTATTTTGAAATAAGGTCTCAATTAGTTGGTGAGAGCCTCAGTATGTAGCTGAAGCTGTCTGTGAACTCAAATCCTATGGTCTCAGCCTTCCAAGTACTGGGATTACAAGCGTGTGCCACCATGTCCAATTGGCTACATTTTTTTAATACTATGAAAAAAAAAGAACTTGTATAATTAATGAGAGGGTTAAAGAACAAGTATAGGAACACGGTAAAAAAAAAAAAAAGCCATAAGAAGAATAACTGTTCCACAGTCTTGTCTAAATAAAATTTCTGATTTTATTGTATTATTCTAGTATTGAATCATAGGAATTATATATATATATATATATATATATATATATATATATATAGCATGTTTTTAATCAGAAAGAGACAGATGGGGAGAAGGAGAAGGAAGAAAAAATAATTTAAAGGCAGAGAGAAGGGAGGACATTGAGAGATAAATAAAAATATGGTATCTAAATATTTGCTCACATAAAGGCTCAAAATAATAAAAAGTTAATTAGTTCTTCGAAAGGAAATATTGGCACTGTTATCAAGAAGAAAACAGTTTGAATTTGTAAAAAATAAAATTGGTGCTTGCTTCAGCAGCAAATATATATTCCAATTGGAACGATACAGAGAAGATTAGTTTGGCCCTTGTGCAAGGATGACATGCAAATTAATGAAGCGTTCCATATAAAAAAAATTTAAAAATAAATAAGTAAAAAATAAAATTGTATAAAAAGTACAAATATCTACGAAATACTAGTTTACTGAAGGAGCTGATGGGAGATAAAAGAGAATTAGAAAATCTGTGTTATAAAACAATTGTAAGATAAAATTGCATTTTGTTTGTTTATTATTTATTTATTTATTTATTTATTTATTTATTTATTGAAGTACTGGGGTTCTTGGAAGCCCTTCTACCTCGCGGCTATACTCCCAGACCTATTTTTATATGGAAACAGGGTCTCTTAAACCATCCTGGCTCGCCTTGAACCTGCGTGATCCATGATCCTCCTGTCTCCGCCTCCCAATCGCGGGGATTACAAGTGTGCGCCACCATGCCCGGCTTTAAAATTACATTTTGTATGCATATTTCTTGTAGTTAAATATACATATGTGCACAAAATTTATTATTTAAAATAGTTAACATTAATTTATTTTTTAGATTCTTCATTCCGCTCACCAGTGAAATGTTGAATTGTGCCCACTTACCTATATAATTATATATTAGATTTACTTATATATTATATTTACAAAAATAAATATTTTATAGCCAGGCACAGTGGCACATGCCTGTAATCCTAGGACTTGAGAGGACAAGACAGGGGGATTTCATGTTTGAGGCCAATGTGTGGGAACTTAGTAAAACTTTGTTTCTAAATACACTATAAAAAGAACTATGAGCCAGGCATGGTGGCACATGCTTGTAATTCCAGCAATTGGGAGGTTGAGACTGAGGATCCAGGTTCACAGCCAGCTTCAACTATTCAGTGAGACCCTGTTTCAAAATAATAAATAAAAAATAGGGCTGGGGTGTAGCTAAAAGGTAGAATTCCCCTGGGTTCCATTCCCAGTAATGCAAAATAAATTTAAAAATACATAAATAAAAAGTAAAATAAAAATAAAAATAAAAGAACTTGGGGCATGGCTTGGAGGTAGAATGCCCATGAGTTCAATCTCCAGTAAACATAAATAAATAAGCACATAACTAAACAAATAAATTAAATAATAAAATTTATAATGCGCATTCCCCACTTTTATTCTCAATTTGAATTGTTTCAGCCTTCATGCTGGCAGTGCATATTTTTATACTATGTAAAATATTTTTCATGGATTATTCTTGAAGAGATCAAAAAGCAATTTAGTGAATCATTTAACTGCCTCAGGAAAACAATTGAACAATTAGTTTAATACACTGACATTGTAAAATGTACATATCATAAAGTTAACATAAATATGTTTTACTGCTTTTTTTAAATTTTCTGAAATATTCTCTGTGCATGCCACATTGCAAGTTCCGATCCCACTCTTGGCGGCACCAGTAGTGGTCTGGCCACCTGGAGGACTCTGATCCCAAACGTGCTGCCTCCAGCACCAGCCTTGCCTCATGGGAGACACCATGAGACAGAAATAGATATGTTTTACTGCTTTTGGTATTCTATGCTATTTCTTTTCTATGCTTTCACAGTTTAAAAAGGAAAATGGAAAATGTTTACTATTATTAAAATATTTATTAATTTACTTAAAAACAGGCTGTAAAAAGAGCAGGGGAAATTAAGTAAATCTGAGATAGATCCTTTAATTTCTCTTCTTAAACATCTGTTCATCTTTCTGACCAATATTACACATAAATTTTTTTTCTTGCATTCTTGCATAGAAAATTTTCTTGCCAGAAGCATGAGAACAAATAAGATTTTTCCTGAAATTCCAGGAAATGCAAGGCCAGTGCCGGGGCCTCCAAGGCCTGGATTGGAGACTGTTGAGGGGTAAGGCCGGTACTGGGGACAGCGAGGCTGGGTTCAGAGCCTGCCGTGAGGCAAGGCCGCTATTGAGGCCTCCGAGGCTGGGATCGGAGCCTCCTGAGGAGTTAGGCCAGTGTCGGGCCAGTGAGACCTGCATCGGAGCCTGCTGTAAGGCAAGGCCAGTGCTGGGGCCTCCGAGGCCAGGATCAGAGCCTGCCCAGGGGTTAGGCTGGTGCCGGGGCTAGCAAGGCCGGGATCCGAGCTGGCCATGAGGCAAGGCCGGTGCTGGATCCTCCGAAGCCAGGATCGGAGTCTGCTGAGGGCTTAGGCTGGTGCCCAGGCCAGCGAGGCCGGGATCAAAGCCTGCCATGAGGCAAGGCTGGTGCTGGGGCCTTCGAGGCCTGGAACAGAGCCTGCCGAGGGGTAAGGCCAGTGCAGGGGCCAGCGAGGCTGGGATCAGAGCCTGCCGTGAGGCAAGGCCACTACAGAGGCCTCCGACGCCAGAATTGGAGCCTGCCCAGGGGTTAGGCTGGTGCCGGGGCCAGCAAGGCCAGCATCGGAACCTGCCATGAGTCAAGGCCGGTGCTGGGGCCTCCAGGGCCAGGAAAGGAGCCTGCCGAGGGGTTAGGCCAGTGCCAGGGTCATGGAGGCTGGGATCGGAGCCTACCTTGAGGCAAGGCTGGTGCTGGGGCCTTCGAGGTCAGGAAAGGAGCCTGCCAAGGGGTCAGGCCAGTGCCAGAGTCAGGGAGGCTGGGATCGGAGCCTGCCTTGAGGCAAGGCCGGTGCTGGGGCCTCCGAGGCCAGGATCCAAGCCAGCCGAGGGATTAGGCTGGTGCGGGTGCCAGCAAGGCAAGAATCGGTGTCTCCCATGAGGCAAGGCTGGTGCTGGAGGCAGCGAGTTTGGGATCAGAGTCCTCCGGGTGGCCAGACCACTACTGGTGCCGCCAAGAGTGGGATCGGAACTTGCAATGCGGCATGCACAGAGAATATTTCAGAAAATAAAAACCAGATTGCTTCCCCTAATTAGCAAAAACTAGAAGGAAAGGGGTGACCAGAGGATGTCGAGTTATAGAAAGGGCCCTATAGTGAAGTAATTAAGGTGATCAACCAGAGGGGATGGGATGGGGAGAATGGAACCTCTTTAAAACAAATGTATCAAAGATAATCACCAATCAAACATGGGATCGAGGGAGGGGGGATGGGATGGGGATTGGATGAGGGCTAATTGGATGATGTGTGCTTGTATATCCTGTCAAGTCTTGTATTCCAATGTGATGTATGATTACAATGCACCAATAAAAATGTTAAAAAAAGAATTTAATGACTTCTGAAATATAAATATAAAATGTTTGAATAATACAAATAATATTTTCTTTATACTATTCATGTTTAATTTTAATATGTGACATCTAATTTATTAATGTGTTAATGTAAGAAACATATATTTTGTTGCTACTACTGAAAACATTAAGAAGCATTTGTGACATGTTCAACTTTGTTCTGTGTACTTTGTGTATTGTGGTGAGAATTAACCCAATATAGTGCTGCCCAATTCTTTGCTTTCTCTAGAAATAGAAATATAGAGAGGCATATATTTTCTACTAATAAATAAACAGCTTTGGTGAATTCTTTAAAAAAATCTTACAAGCTACTATTTTATAGAATTTTGAAAAGTACTCTAGTAAACAGTCCAATAATGTAAAACATTACATCAAGAAATAATTTTTTTATTTTTATAGATGAAACAGCATACAAAAATTTAAGTGATAATTTTTTCTTTTATATTTGATAATTTTTGGAAATCCAGACATTTATCTGTCATATTAAAGCATCTAGTACTGAAAGTTGTTTAAAATTTTAGACCTATTTACCTTTTGATTGCATATGGGCGAGACCAAGGTTATTATATTTATCAGATTTAGAATAAATTCTTTAAGTCTTTCTTCATTTCCCCTTAGCTAAATGTCATCTACTAGGTTTAAGACCCCCTATTATACCAGATCAGCTATTATATACTGGAGTAACCTTGAAATTCAGAAATATTGGTGACTTAACACTCCAACAACTTATGTGTTGATCTGGCAATTTTAGCAGCAGTCTCCTGGCTTTTGGAGGTAGTTCCTTTCTTGGCAGTAAATAATAAATGTACAACACAAACATTGCCAGATGTGGCTTTCAACTCACCTTTGCATGGAAGGAGAAAAACCAAAAACATTATGTACAAGAAGGGGTAAGTATCAGGGTAGGACCTGAAGAAAAATATAGCAAAACCTGTGTGTGTGTGTGTGTGTGTGTGTGTGTGTGTGTGTGTGTGTGTGTTTGCATAACTTTGAACCTATGGTATATAATTATAATGCATGAATAAAAGTAGAAAAAGTAGCATTCTAACAATAAGATTGAATACAATTATATTCCCCTAAATCCCCCGACTCTGAGTCTGTTAATTTTTTAGCACTATATCAAAATAAGTGTAAATAAGGAAAATTTTTTCTGCTCACGATTTCAAAATTTCTGTCTACTTTTCTTGGCTTTGTTGTTTTGGGGCTTATGATAAGGAAAAAAACATCATGACAGAGAGTGCACAATGGAGCAAAGTTGCTGACCCATGGAAACCAAGAAGCAGAGAGAGAGAGAGAGAGAGAGAGAGAGAGAGAGAGAGAGAGAGAGAGAGAGAGAGAGAGAGAGAGAGAGAGAGAGAGAGAGAGAGAGAGAGAGAGAGAGAGAGAGAGAGAGAGAAAAGAAGGGATGGGTTCTAATGTTACCTTCAAGTGCTTGTTCACATGACTTACTTTTTTTCCTTTGGGCTCCACCCCCTAAAGGTTGACCATGTCCCAATAATGCCACATACTATAGACATATAACACTTGAATTGGTGGGGACACTTTAGGTCAAAACTGAGTAAAGAAAATAGCATTTTTAATCCATGATCCTAGAACATACACATTTTGTCCTTTTCTAATAATATTCTTGTTATGTTTTCCAGAGAACAATAATTTTATATGTTCTTTTTCATTTTTTAAATTAACTTGTGTCAAAGTATCTGTGGCCTCCTAATGAACTTTTTGAAATATCATTCTATATTGTCTAACTTTTGGTAATATTTTGGAAAGTGATACAGTTTCAGAAGCACAGGATATCTTGAATATTGTCATTTTCAGTAGCTGCTTGCTTAAGGATTGTATAATACCACCTTGTGCCTTCAAAGCATAGTTAAAAGTGCAGAAAATAAGATCTTTATCTCAGATATCCATCAATTTTCCAGTGTTTCTAAAATTAAAATTGTGCATCTAAACAATTAGAAATAGTTACTATTTGTTAAATAAAATTTTGATTATGCAACTTCCAGAAATAAAACACTTGATTTTAACATAATAAGCATGTATTGAGTGTACCCTAATTATGCACCCAAATTATAAAACATTTAAAAGCATACTGTCAATTATGTCCTTTTCTTAAAAGTGTCCTTTTTAGTAAAGTTGAATGGTTATCAAGGAAAACTGTAGATTTATTTATATTATTAATTATACATTTTATACATATAAAAATTCAATCACCACATAAAATTTAAATACATTACAATTTATTATGTGAGTCATAAGGAGTGCTCTACTGTTAAATATATTCAATAAATATATGAAATTCATGTATTTCCAACATGAAATAGAATGACTGATTTGTGAGGTCGTTTTTACCATTAAAATTCTGATTTCAATGAACCATATGTCTAGTTATTTTGTAAGAGTCATAGAGTAAACTCAAACTTTTCTTATGGGTCAGAAGATGCCTTGGGCACATATGTTATATACCAACAATTCTATTATTTATGCAGCTATAGATCATTTTTATTTGGCATGAAGTATAGGCACTTTATCTTGCTCTGCTCTAATGCAGAGCAAGGTTCAAAAAGTATTTTGATCTGATTGTCTTAGGAAGAAGACATTTGTGTCCTGCTGTTAACTCTAATCACCTATAGAAAAAACTTGGCCAGCAAAGCATTTCCTGCTTCCCAGCTGGGCTTTCCAAATGTTCCTTCTGTGAAGGTATATTTAGGGGCATAGTGGGTAAGTGATAGCAACCTTCTGATAAAAAGAACTGATGTTAATATGAGAGATGTTAAACCCTTCTCTGGCAATGATGCACAAAAAGAAAAATATATATAGCAGCAATACCTTGATGTTATTGAAGCTAACAGCGTAGCAGTAAGCAACCACCAAAGTAAAAACTGTATAAAAGCTAGATTTAAGTCCATAAAAAAAAACATCCTGATGATAAATAGCAACTACTGTCTCAAAGTTTTTATGTTGTATAGTGACCCTCTACCCCCCAATAAAATTAAGCAAAATTGAATAAGCATAATTTGATTTCAATTAATAGCCATGTGTTATAGACAGACATTATGACCATATTTGTCAGGCTAAAAAGTATATACTTGATGAATATTTAACCTAAGTAAAAAATTAAAAAGGACAGACAAAAATGTTAACAGATGATTCCTCAAAAAATTGTACATTTATATATTCTTTATAAACTAATATTGACATTCTATCATCAAAGGAAGCTGGCATGAGGGCATATAACACTCTGGCAGCATGCCTTCAATATTTTTAGACTCTATTTAACTCAGTGAGATCTAACTGAATTTCTAAATAACCAAACAACTGATTAAATCCTGTGTCAGCACATACCTTGCTTTATTTTTCTCTTTTCTCTCATCACTTCTAATAGTTCTTTCTTTTCTCTTTCCCTTTCCATCTTTCTGCCTCCTTACATACACTAACTTATACCCAAACCCATACAGAAATTTAGAGCCATTTGAAAATTCAATATTCTCTGGACTTCTATTCCAATATAGATGAATATATAGTTGCTAGTAATAGAAAAATTCAACTGCAGCTATAAATCTTAAAAATAAGTAATATTTTTCTATGCTACTATCCATCATTCATTTTGTCATATGTCCAAATTATGTTTGTTATTCAAATTTCTCTCCATTATTGGGCCCAGTTCAAAATTTGGTGTAATATTGTATAGTTTAGAGAGATAAAAGAAGGTATGAAACATTTCAGTATTTGAGTTTAGGAAGAATTAACTATGCTTCACCATCAAATTTTCTAATAGTCTAGACTATTGTTTAAGGACATATACATTATGTATATAATGTGGCAGTAAGAAAGGCAGAATTCAAGGATGTAGAGTGCATTCAAATTTAACTGTACCCTATCTTCTTCATAGGGTCTTCCTAGGAAGACAGGTAACAGTAGAAGAAACATAAGCTATCCACCTGCATCTAAAAAAAATACGTTTATTTATACCTAAGGCTATTCTCAAATCTATGTTTTTTCTTAATGTATTATTGATAATTTGAATAAAATATTCAAATTAATTATCAATACATTCATTTAAAAAATTGTCAATGAATGGTTACTATATGTTTTTAAATTATTAATATAATAATATATTAAGTATATCATACCTGTAAGTAGGTTATATATGTATAATATATATTTATACTTATTTATATTTGATTGTTTGAAATACTAGTTATTGAACTCAGGGACATTCTACTTTTGAGTTACATCTTTAGCCCTATTTTTTATTCTTTATTTTGAAACAGGGTCTCACTAAGTTACAGAGGGCCTCACTAAGTAGCTGAGCCTGGCCATGAACAATCCTCCTGTCTCAGCTTCTCAAGTACTGAGATTACAAGAGTGTGCCACCATGCCCAGCTAGTATTTTCTAATAATAATAAGCCATTGTTCTTTGATCAATCCAGAGATTTTTATCCTATGAATATAAATCTATACAGAAGCTTTTCAGTTTCATGCAATCCTATGCATTGATTCACCTTTTAGTTTCTTGTGCCTCTAGGGTCTTGTTGAGAAAGTTTTTATCTGTGTCTATGTGTTGCAGTGTTGGACCTATGTCCTCTTCAAGAAACCTCAAGGTCTCTGGTCTAATGTCTAAGTCTATGATCCATCTGGAATTGACTCTTGTGCAGGGTGAGAAAGTGGAATTAATTTCCATTTTTCTGCATATGGTTAACCAGATTTGCCAACAACATTTGTTGAACAGGCTATCTTTCTTTTCAGTGTGTATTTTTGGACCCTTTGTCAAAAATTAATTGGCTGTGTGTGGCTTTGTTTCTGAGTCTTCCATTTTGCTCCATTGATCAATGTATATGTTGTCGTGCCAGTACCATGTGTTTTTTTTTTTTCTTTTATAAATTACTATGGCTTTGTAGTATACTTTAAAGTCAGGTATTGTAATTTCTCATGAATGGTTTTTGTTGCTACTTTGGCTATTCTGGGTTCTTTTAAGTACTTTCTCTATTCTGGGTTTTTGTTGTTCTAAATGAATTTAAGGACTGATTTTTCTGTCTGTGAGGAATGATCTTGGTAATTTAATGGGTATTGCATTGAATCTGTAGATTACTTAAGTATGGACATTTTTGTGATATTTATTCTGCCTATCTATGAACATGGAAGATCTTTCCATCATCTATGGTCTTTTTCAATTTCTTTTTTCAGTGTCTTATAACTTTAATTGTAGAGGTCTTTTACCTCCTAAATGTACAATTTATTTTTTTGAGTTATTTTTATCTTTGGTCAGAAAACACCAAAAAGGGGTCCCTGCCTGGACGATCTTTTTGTCACACATAATAAACTTAACCTAACTTATCCTTAGCTACTAAGTATTAAACACTCTTTTCACTTCTAAAATTAATTACTAATTTTATCTATTTTAACCACTAGGTATTTTATTAACTTATTCTGACACAACAACCAAACCCATCCTAAATGTATTCTATAATCTAACATACAATGTCTACACCTAATCTTCAATAATACCGATTATATTGTTTACTAAGAAAATTCTTTTGTGCTTTAGTAATCAAGCACAAAGGAGGTCCCTGCCTACCCAACATCTCCAAAAATGTCTATTTTTGTGCCAAAACCCATTTTTCTTTAACCTTTCTATCTATTCTCCATTCTTTTTATTCTTATAAAGGGTGATGGAGAGGCTACGTTTTGATTAATCTGGCTCCTTGAAGTGGCAATAATGAAAGCTCTTTAATCATATAAGCTGGCCCAATTAATTTTATAGGCATCATATAAGGCTTTTCCAAAAGTGTAATAGAGTTTCTATTTTCCACACATCCTTGCCAGAATTTGTTGTTGTTTGATTTCTTTATGCTTGCCAATATGATTGGGCTTAGTTGGAATCTCAGTGTAGTTTTGATTTATATCTCCCTGATTGCTAATGATGTTAAACATTTTTTCATATTATCTATTGGCCATTTGTATCTCTTCTTTTATGAAGTGTCTCCCATTCTGTAGGCTTTCTCTTTAGGTTCTTGATAGTGTATCATTCAAGGTCCATGTATTTATATAGTTTCTTTTCATCTTTATTTTGTTGATTTCTACTTTCATTCTATTGTTGTTTGTAAAGGTGCAGGAAATTATATTAAATCTTTTTTATTTGATGGTGCTTGCTTTGTGGCCCAGGATATGATATATTTTGAACAAAGTTCAATATGCAGCTGAGAAGAATGTATATTCTGATATTGCTGCTTAAAATATTCAGTACATGTGTATTAGGACCATTTGGTTTATAGTTTTCTTAATTTTGGAAAAAATCTTTACTCAACAATTTGCTTTGAAGATCTAGATCTAGTGTCATGAGTGATGTGTTGAAATCTCCCAATATTATTGTATTTGGTTATATTTGAGATCTGATGTCCTGAAGGGTTTGTTTTACAAATGTGGGTCCATTCACATTTGGGAATTAACATTTACTCTAATTATATCTTCTTGCTAACCTGTTCCTTTTAATAAAAGGAAGTGCCTTGCTTTGTCTCTTCTGAAGTGTTTTAGCTTAAAATCTGTTATTGGATATCCATGTTGCTACGCCTGCTCATTTTTGGTATCCATTGGCACAATATATCTTTTTCCATTTCTTAACTTTTCACCTATGAATATTTTTGCTGTATGGTGAGTTTCTTAATTGGTGAGTTAAGTCCTTTGATGTCCAGTGTTATTATTGAAATATGATTTCTGTCTCCTGTCATTTTGTGTTCTATATTCTATTTCATATAATTATATTTCTCCTTTGCTTTGTTGCCCTGATGATCAAATTCATCTCTTCTTTAATTCTGTAATTTGTTTCTTTTCTTTCTTCTTTCTTTCTTCTTTCTTTCTTTCTTTCTTTCTTGTGGGTCTGGAGATGGAACCCAGAGGCATTCAGGCATTCAACCTCTGAGCTACACCACCTACCCTACTTTTATTCATTATTTTGAAACAGGGTTTCACTAACTTGTGGAGGGCTTCACTAAGTAGCTGAGGCTGTCTGCAAATCATGATCCTTCAGTCTCAGCTTCCCAAATTCTGGGATTACAAGTGTGTACCACCACACCCAGCTCTGATTTATTTCTTTAAGCATTTTATTTACTGCTGGCTTAGTATTAATAAACTTTTTGAGATTCTGTTTATTTTGACACACTTTTATTTATTCATCAATTTTCAATAATAGCTTGCTGGATATTGCGGTTTTGTTTGGAGTTGTTTTCTTCCAGTTTCTAGATCATATCATACCAGTCTCTCCTGGCATTCATGATTTGGGTTGTAAAGTCTGGAGTGATTTTATTTTTTTACCCTGAATGCTACCCATTCTTTGTTCTCACTGCCATTAAGATTTTTTTCATAGCCTCTATGTTGGTTATTTTGATTATTGCATGGAGTGGCGAGGTCCTTTGATTTTGTCTTAGTGGCATTTTGTATGTCTCCAGTTTGTGGATACACAAGTCTCTTTTTATGTTTGGAAAATTATGTGAAATTATTTCTCTGAAGAGATTATGAATACCACTTGGTCTGTTACTCTATCCCTTCCTCAATGCCTTTTATCTGTAAATTAGAAAATTTCATATTGTCCCATAATTATTGGATGTTTAGGTTCTTTTGCTGTAATGTCTTCCTTATACTGTTGACTGTGCTTTTGGTTTTGAATAAACTATCTTTAACAGTGATATTCTGTTTTCCACTTTATATAATATTCCTAGAATTTCTTTCTATTGCTGTCTTCATTTTATTTACTGACTCTTTCATTTCATTCCTGGCCTCTTTCTGATTATTTCTTAACATCTCAGATTTGTCTTTTATTTTCTGTACACTTACTGTGAGGCCTTTCATTATATTAAAGAGCAGAATTTGGAATTCTTTTTCTTGCATTTCTTGTAAGTCAGTATTCATAATTTCTCTTATTTCCTTACTGTTCCTCATTCTCATCTTTTCAGAGCCTTGGGTTTGTGTTTCTGTTGCCTTGGCATCTTATTTCTTTTTGCGTGTGATTTGTGCTCCATAGGTGGTGTTCCTGATCACTATTGGGGGAGATGGTTTCAAGTGCCACTCACACTTTTATATTAACCCTAAAGACTGTGTTTGCTATCACTCCGATGTTGCTGTACTTGTAGACAATCAATACTGAGTTGGTTGGGGCACATTTTCCTTGCTGTTATGGTGTTGTTAATGGTATTGAGGTGTTAAGATCAGTTGTTCTGTCTGCCACTACCTTTATAAAGAATCAGCTCAGTGGTGTGGGCAGAATAGTTTTTACCTATGCAATTTTTAAACCTTGATGTGCCATATGTTTAGTGCTTTCTTCTATCGACTCTGGTTAGTTTACATTATTGTGTGGTTTTCTTCCCTGTGGATAATGTCTCTGATCCCATCTTGGCTGTAGGAATTTAGAGGTGATAATATGTGCATGCATGAGGAAGTAGTGTTGTTTTTAATGGTAAAGGTTAGGTGAGGGAAGAGCAGCTAGGTGATGGGTATAGAAATAGGGTAGAAAATATGACTAACTTGAGTAGAAATTTAAGTATAATAAGATAGTGTGTGCTGAGATGAGAGACAGTGATATAGTAGGATTCTTGTATTTAGTACAAAGTATTGAGGTATGGAGATATAAAATAGCTGAAATATAAAACAAGAAGTTACTAAGTTATGAGAGAAGATATTAGATAGGATAGAGGGAAGAAGCTTATAAAAGGAATGGGGAAGGAAAAAACAAACATGCATAAAATAACAAAACAAGAAACAAAAACTAACAATAATAGAGCAAATAAAAGATAAAACCAATCAGAAAAAAAGAAAAAAAAATATCTTGCAACATTGAGAAAAAAAAAAAAAAAACAATACTGCCTACTTACACATATAGGGCTCTTTTAATATCTTTTCACTGTAGTAGATTCTGGAACATATTCCATTATCTCTCTTTTGCTCTTTAACTTATTGTCAGTTTTTGGGCCCACTGTGTGAGCATTTTTAACTTTCTTTTGCCTTTTACCACTTTGTGTGCAGATGTCAGGGATGCAGGCGTTACTGTAAATGAATTCTGTGTAAGCACAAGGTTCTTTGTTTTC
Organism: Muscardinus avellanarius; assembly: GCF_963383645.1. Classification (NCBI taxonomy): domain Eukaryota; kingdom Metazoa; phylum Chordata; class Mammalia; order Rodentia; family Gliridae; genus Muscardinus; species Muscardinus avellanarius. The sequence continues at coordinate 23,205,870 of NC_137786.1, read as the reverse complement.
CACCCCTGGGTTCTGTACTTTTAGTCACTGGCCAGTGTGCATTTATGGTCTGCGCCTGCACCCTTCTAACTACATTGGTGATGGGTATCCAGTATAGTATCAGAACAACATTGTAACCCTGTGCAGTTTCTATGCCTTAGGCACTATGCTTCTTTTCTATGTCTTAGGTTATAATCCAACTACCTCAGTGGTAGTCCACCAGATCTTAGCCTGTCAGGATCTTGGAGCTGCTCTGGGAGGGCAACTATTGAGAAATTTGGCTAACTTACTGTCCTGTGGGGCCAGGTCTCTGGAGGGCAAAGTGTGCTGCTGCGGATGCTGACTTCTTGTAAGCACATAGATTTTTTTTGTATTTCCTTTTTTTCCCTGATGCATGGTGCTGATTGCTTAAGATGTTGGAGCTCTTCTGCCACTTCACCTCAAGTCCTTGGTTTCTTGCTGGAATTTCTTGGGACTACAGAGCTGGCAGTAGCAGTTTGGGCTGGTAACCTCAAATGGCACTGGCCACCGCACCAGGTCAGTCACAAGCTTGGGCTCTTTGCTATTGATCTTGCATTCTGACTATTGAATATTTTTTCTGCCATAGATCTTTCTTTGTGTTTTCATTCATATGTATTTTCGCTGCTTTGTTTTTCTTGTCAAGAAGCTGCTTTCTCAGTAGTTGATTTTTGTTTGTTACAGTTATTGAAAAGTGCTGCATCCCACAGTTCCCATTTTCCTCTCTCCCAGAAAAGTGAATTAGAAGGCAATTCCTAGATACATTTATGCAGGAGAGATTTGGAGTAAACAGTTCACTCAGCCCTTGTAAGGTCTCCAGAAATCACCACAGGAAACCTAGCCATGGTATCTTAAAAAAAAAAAAAAAAAAAAAAAAAAACAAAACTTCGCTTACCACCAAATTTAAGGTATGAAAACAATAAACTTGGCCATTTAGCACTACAAGTACTAAAGCCAGTGGCCAACAGGGCTCATGTGATTGTAGTCACTCAGAGTAGCAAGGGTTTTCCTGGGACTAAAACTCTTAGCCACTAAAACCTAGGTTTAGAGTGGTACAACTTTTTCTGCTAGACCATGGGCTTTGGGCTGAGAGCTGTACCATGCCACCTTGAACAGGTTGTGCCTGGAGGCTGAGATGCCAGGGTCCCAGCAGGGATTTTCATAATTACAGCTACAGACTAAAAACTTGGGAATGCTCTCTCTGCCAGTGAGCCTAAGCCCACTGGTCATTGAGGCCAGAGATCAGTGCTTTACAGTATCGTGAGCTTACAGTCCTCAGAGCAGCTGTGGTAAATATGTGAATAAGAAATAGCAGAGAAACAATAAACTACCATAAATCAATAACCATGGGATTATGAGTACTAATCTGCAGAAAATGCAAGAAGGAAAAGTCTAAATTATCACTTTCAATAAGACAAAAGGCTTTAAAAAGAGTAGAGGAAATTAAGGAGAAAATTGAAGCTCTAAGAAAGAACCAGGAAGAGATTTTGAATGGAATGAGGATTCAATAAATGAATTAAATATAGTAATAAAAACCAATTCTGGCAGGCTAGACCACTCATACAACAGGGTTTCACTCTTGGAATACAGTTCATTCAACAATAAAAACATAGTCAACACTATAACAGAAAACATTAAAACAACACTATTTATACAACTAAGAAATATGAAAAACTATGAAATGTTCTTACTTGAAAAAGGTCTCGAAGTTAAATCAAGAGTGTCATAAATCTCTTCAGAGAAATAATTTTAGAAAATTACCTAAAAACATAGAAAAATATGTCTATATCCACATACACGAGAAATGCAAAGCACTATGAAGACAAAATCAAAGAAGGACTTCCATGTGCCACATAATAATCAAAATTCATAATATAGACTTCAAGGAAAGAATGTTTAAAGCAGCAAGAACAAAAAAAAAGTGACAAATGCAAGGAGGGACTGGTGTGAAGTACTCCAGACCCTGGTAGAAAACAACTTGCAACCAAGACTGCTACACCCAGCAAAAGTATCATTCAAAATTTATGGAAAAGCCAGGTGTAGTGGTGCATGCTTGTAATTCCAGTAACTTATTTGGTTGAGACAGGTGGATCTTGCAATTTTGAAGCCAGCCTCAGATACTCAATGTGGCTCTCAACAAATTAATGAGGCCCTGTTTCAAAATAAAATGTAAAATAGGTTGGGGATGTAGATGTAGCCTGGAAGTAGAAGGCTCCTGGGTTCTATCCCAAGTACCAGACATTCACACACACACACACACACACACACACACACACACACACACACAAAGTAGATAAGTAGATAGAGAAATAAAACCCTTCAGGGTAAGCATAAACTTAAAGAATTCATAACTTCCAAGTCAATATTGGAAAAAAACATTTAAAGAAATAAAGCACAAAAAAGAAAAAAAGAAGCAAATTTCCAAATGAGAGAAAAGGTGAACTTCACCAAATGCACAACTAAGGAAAGGAAAAATAACATTAAATAAAAAATAGAAATCAAAATGAAAGGAAACAAAAATCTTATCTCAATAATAACACTGAATGTTATAGGTCTTAACTCCTCAAGACTGATAATGTGGAGTAAAAAAAAAAATAATCCAAATTCATTCTGTTTGGAAAATCCTACCTTACATCCAAAGACATCAGCATAATAAAGGTAAAAGAATGAAAAAAAAAAGGTATACCAAGCTAATGGAAATATAAGACAAGTAGGAGTAGTAACATTTATATCTAACAAAACAGACTTTAAGCTAAAACATTAAGACAAAGTGTGTCACTTTTTATCAATAAAAGAAACAATTAAACAGGAAGATATAATGATAGTAAATATTCTCCAAATGAGAGTACATCCACATTTATGAAAAAAGTCTTTGGGACATCAGATCTCAAACAGACCCAAATTCAATAATATTGGAAAATTTCAACACGCCACTCATGACATTAGATCAATCTTCAAGACAAAAGATGAGTAAATATTCTTTAGACATAAAGAACACAGTAAACCATGTGAAACTAATAGACATATCAAAATATTTTAACCAGCAACAGCTGAATACACATCATTTTTAGCCACTCACAAAATCTTCTCCAAATTAGACCATATCCTGGATCACAAAGTAAGAGCAAACACCAGCAAATTAAAGAGATACATTATAATTCATTTCATCTTCTCAGATCAGAACAGGATGAAAGTAGAATTTATAACAGGAAGAGCAAAAGAAATGATATAAATATATGAAGACTGAATGATACACTTTGGAATGATAGCTGCATCAAAAAGAAATAAAAAATAAAATAGTTCAAGGAAATAAAACAGAGAAACAATGTACTAAAATAGATGAGATATGTTGAAGGTAGTGTTAAGGGTAAAAATATATAGCAATGTGTCCCAACATCAGAAAATAAAAAGTCACCAAATAAACACCCTAAAGAAACAACTCTAGAGAAAAGGAACAATCTAGTCTCAAAGCCTGCAGAAGGCAGGATATAATTAAAGTCAGAGAGGAAATCAATGAAATAGGGGGGAAATAATACTATGGATAAGAAAAACAAAAAGCTGGTTATTTGAAAAGATTAACAAGAATGACAAAACCATAGCTAACCTAGCCAAATCAACCCAAATTATTAGAATAAGAAATTAAAAACAATATATTACAACAGACACTTGGGAAATTCAAAGGATAATCAGAGACTATTACAAAAATTTATATTACAAATAAACTGAAAAACATGGAAAAAAATCAAAAGATTTCTAGATACATATAACCTAGCTAAATTGAATCAAGATGATATAGAAAACTTAAACCAATCAATAACATGTAAAGAGATAGCAACAGCAGTAAAAAGCCTGCCATCAAAGAAAATCCATGGTACTAAAAAAACCTCAGCTGAATTCTACAAAACTCTTACCAAAGAACTAAACCAAATACTGTACATTATTCCATAAAATAGAACGAGATGGAATTCTTTCAAACTCTTTTTATGAAACCAGTATCACATTAATACAAAAACCAAATAAAGATATTTCAAGAAAAGAAAATTATAGATCAATAACATTGATTAAATAGATGCAAAAGTTCTAAACAATATATTAGCGGTGTACATTCAAGAAAATTTTACACCATCATCAAATTGGCTTTATTCCAGGAAAGCAAGACTGGTTTAATATATGCAAATCAATTCATGTTATTCACCGCATAAATAAATACAAACAAAAATTACATGACCATCTTAATATAGGCTGAAAAGGCATTTGACAAAATTCAACACTCATCCATGTTAAAAACTGCAAAAGATTGGAATAGAAAAAATGTATCTCAACATCATTAAAGCAACATATAATAAACACAATGCCAATATCATACTGAATGGGGAAAAAACTGGAAATTTTTAAAGTTCAGGAATAAGACAAGAATGTCCAGTATCACCACTACTTTTCAATATAGTCTTCAAGACTCTTGCCAGAGCAGTAAAAGAGAAATATATCAAAATAATTCAAATAGAGAAAAAGAATTAAAAATCATAATTTTAGATGACAAAATTCTATAAGAACCCCCCCAAAAATCAAGAAAATAACTACTAGAGCTGATTAACAAATTCAGCAGAGTAGCAGATATGAAATCAACCTGAAAAAATTAGTTGCTTTTCTATTTGCCAACCATAATTCCATTGAAAAAGAAATCCAAAAAATAATTCAATTTATAGTAACCTCAAAACCAATAAAATACTAGAAATAAACATAACCAAGGAGGTAAAAGACCTGTACAGTAAAAAGTAAAAAATACTAAATAAGGACATTGGAGATCTTAGAAAATGGTGAGCTCTCCCTTGCTCTTGGATAGGCAGAATAAATATTATCAAAATGGCCATTCTACCAAAAGTTATTTACAGAGTCAATGCAAATCCTATCAAAATAACAATGTCATTCTTCAGAGACCTAAAAAAATCTGCCATGTATTTTATAAAGAGAAATTAAAACCCAGAATAGCCAAAGTAATTCTCAGCAATAAGAACCATGCAGGAGGCATCACAATTCTTGATTTCAAATTATACTTCATGGCTATAGTAATAAAAATATTATGGTAATGGCACAAAAACAGACACAATCCAATAGAACAAAACATACAGAATCAAACCCACACACTTATAGCCAATTGATTTTGAACAAAGTTTCCAGACACATACTTTGGAGAATAGACAGCCTATTCAACAAATGGTGTTGGAAAAACTGGTTATCCATTTGTAGAAAAATAGAGCTAAATCCTTATCTCTCATTCTCTATAAAAGTCAACTCAAGATGGATCAAAGGCCTGGAAGTTGGACTAGAAACTAAAAAGCTACAAGAGGAAAACATAGATTCAACACTATAACAAATAGTCACAGGTAGAAACTTCCTCAACAAGAACTCTAAAGCTCAGTAAATTAAAACAAGAATCAATAAATGGGATGGCATTAAACTAAACAGTTTCTGCATAGCAAAGAATACCATCAAGAGTCTAAAAACAGAAGATTTTTTTGCCAGCTATCTCTCTGAAAAAGTACTAATATTTATAATATATAAATAACTTAAAAACTTTACTCTAAAAAACAATAACAAATACAAAAATCCCAAATACCCCAATCAAGAAATGGGCCAATTAATTTGATAGACTCTTTACTTTAAAAAAAGAGATACTAATGGTGAATAGATATATGACAAGTTATTCAATATTATTAGCAATCAGGTGGGTATGAATCAAAAGTACACTACTAATTCCAATCAGAATGGCAATAAAAAAGAAGTCAAATAATAATAAATATTGGCAAGAATGTGGGGAAATTGGAACTCTTCTACAGTGTTGGTGGAATTGCAAAGTAGTTCAGCTGCTTTGGAGATCAGTGTGGAGATTCCTCAGAAAGCTGGAAATGGAGGCACTATATAATCTAGCTATACCACTCCTAGGTATCTTTCCAAAGGGACCAAAATCAGAGAACTACAATAATAAATACATACTTGTATTTATAGAAGCAAAATTCACAATAGCAAATTGTGAAGCTAACCAAGGTGTCCATCAACAAGTAACTAAATTACAAAATTATGGTAAGTGCACACATTGGAATTCTGTTCAGCAATAAAGAAGAACAAAATTATGTTATTTGGATGAAAATGGAAGGATACGAAGAACAATATGTCACATAAAGTGAAAGGTTATATGCTTTTTCTAATATCCAAAAGCTACAGAGTAATTGGTATACCAGATGGACTGCTGATAATGGAGGAAAAACTTCCGTGGAGCCAGAGACGTTTTCTATGGGAAGGGGAGGGGGAAGATTGAGGTTCATTACTGGAAATATTACCATCAACTACGTGTATGTAACTGAATATGCAAATGCCAATCTCAATATTATGTATTCAAGAGGGGGATATGTTGAGGGGAGGAGAGGACGATGTGCTATGTGTGTTTATGTCATTGTCAACATAATTTACTAATTATGATGTGAAACTATAATGCACCAATAAAAGCACATTATAAAATTTATTTCTTTAAAGTATTGGTGTAGTTTACTGTCACATTTAATGGCCAGTGTTTTTAAAGACAACAGTTAGAAAAATAATGATAACAATGGTGGCACTGAGAATTTGGGCATGGAATAAAAATTTAAATGGCATGACTTAAATAACAGAAATGAAGAATTTATCTGGAAAATGTTTATTTATTTATTTATTTATTTATTTATTTATTTATTTATTTAGTGGTACCGGGGTTCCTGGAAACCCTTCTACCTACAGGCTCTGCACCCAGACCTATTTTCGTATTTTTTTTATTTGGAAACGGGGGTCTCTTAAGTCAGCGCGTCTGGCTTTGATCCTGTGAGATCCTCCTGTCTCTGCCTCCCAAGCGCAGAGATTACAAGCTGCGCCACCACCTCCGGCTTGGCAAATGTTTTAAAGATGAATTCAAGATGATTTCTGTGTAGCTTAAATGTGGCAGAGACAATATTGCCCAAAATTTTTTTTAAGTTTTTTTTGTTTTTTTCTATTGAATGAACTAAAGGAAACTGGCCATGGAGGTGCAGATTTGTAATCCCATTGCTCCAGAGGTTCAAGCAGAAAGAACACAAGTTCAAAGCCAGCCTGATTTTGTAAGACCCTGTCTCTCAACCAAAAATTAAAAAACAAAAGTGGGGATCTAGCTCAGGAGAAGAATGTCCCTGGAGGTTTATCCCAGTATCCCTAAAGAATGAAAACAAGAAAAAATTCTCAGCATAAACCAAGCAATTATACTTTGGTTATAATTATATTATAAATGTCATAGATAGCTGATAGTGCTTTGCTGATTATTAGTTTTACTATGTGAGTTAAATATACATTAGGTTGAAGTATTAAACCTCAGTGTGTTATAAAGAGAAGTAGACACTCTATTTATTACTAGAAGCTTCTTCCTGACATGTTTGATAATTTGAATTATCCAAAAGAAATCTGAAATGAGTGCTATTCATTTTCAGAAAAGCTCTATTTAAGAAAACAAGTTTATAATATTCTGCATGTTATTTTTAATTTAATATAAAATTATTTTTTCCACTTTTCAATTTGAATTTATTTTTAAAATAAAATTTGATGTATAACAAAAATAATAAATAATGATTATAAACTAAATAATGATTAAGTGAATGCTAAGAGATATTTTCCTATTGTTTGTATGAACAAAATTGTAGTATCAGGTATCATCATGCAAACAAGCTACTCATTTACTTCTGTTTTAAAATATCAAAATGCTTATTTTTAAGATATTTTTGTATTAAGAAGGCATAATTACCTTTTGGGTGGAGGAACATAACAGAGAAAATTGCTGCCTGAAATTTTTTGCTATTATTGACAGCCTCCAAATGTCCTTCAAATAGCACACAAACATTCATGAAATAAAAAATAAAGCATGTACAAAACTTTAAAGAAAATCACATTTTTTTTCTTTAAAGATTTAGGGAAATAAAGCAGTTTCAATATGATGTTTAATTATAAATTAATTATAAAACATGTTAAATTTAAATTTAATTTATCTGATATATAGTTGCATGTACCAACCCAAGTTTGCTATAGGGTGTCCAGATATTTGATTAACATCATTTAAAAATGTAAGAGTTTTTCTGCATTAGATCAACATGTGTACTAGGGCACTTATTTTTTTTTTTTTGAAATGTTCATCTCCACAATGTGAGTAGGCCTTATACAACCTACTGGAGGCATTAAAAAAAGGTAGAAGAAAAGGAATATTCTCTTTGTATGTGACTATCTTTGAACTGAGCCATTGGTCTTCTTTCTTCAAACTCAAACTCAGATGTGCACTAGAACTGAACACCATCAGCTTCCTGATTTTCAAATTTTTAAATTCAGATTGAAACTGTACCATCATCTCTCTGGAATCTGGACTTCTCAGCCTCCAATGAAACAATTTTCATATGATCTTTTTATAAACCCAAAGGTGCATGTATGAAAGAGAATCAAAACAAAACAAAAAACTCACATATACATTCCATTACTTCTGCTTCTTTGAAAAATTCTATCAGAATGTCTAAAATATGTTTTCTGAAATTGTTACTAGTATAAGATCACGAGTAGGTTTATCTATTGCAATAATTAAGCAAAGATTATGAATCAATTATGATGGTGATTTGTACTAAGTTTTTACCAAATTTATGAGAAGTGGCTGGGTTTTGGATATTTTATGATAATTGAAACAAGAATTTGTGCTAAGACACCAGATGTCACATACTTATAAGTAATAGATAAATGATCAGAGATGACTCCAAGTTTTTATAATATGTACAAATGAGAGGGTAAAATATGTATTTATTTTGATAAAAAAGACTGCTGGAATAAGAGAACTGTATACCACATAATATTTTTGTCATATGTTTGAAATATTCAAGAAACTAGTGATATAAAGTCTAATACACTGATGTCTAGGAAACACAGAGTTTATTAAAAGTTATTTATGACACATGATAGCCCAAATTAATAATGATGATGGGATGCAAATAACTATATTTATAAAGATTACTGGTTTTCCGATTACATACTATTCATACATGTTCTACAGAAATTTTTTATGTAATAACTGAGACTGGAAATAACTGCACTATTTGGAGGATCTAAGGATTAACACTATTTCAATGTTACCTATGAACAAGAAGTTTAAGAAGAACATATTCAGTCAGCTCTCCTATGACTATGATCAAAGTATTGACAAACAACAGAGAAAAGGCGAATTTGGGCTCACAGTTTCAGAGGTGTTAGTCCACAGGGCTGACTCTGAGGCATAAACTGCAGCCATGGTGATGACAGGGCATATGAGGGAAGGATGAGGCATTCACATCATGGTGCCCAAAGCAGAGAGATAGAGGCAGAGATTGAGAGAGAGATACAGACAGAGAGACAGACAGAGTGAGAGATAGAGAAAGGAGGTGGCTCTTCCAAGGCCACATCCACGATGACGCTCCTATTTTGCCCTTGCTCCCTTAAACCTCCTGAATCTTGCTGTAATAAGGATATACTTTCAATGTATGAGCTTTGAAGGGATATTTTAAATCCAATCTACAACGAATACCAAGAATAGTTTAATATCTTGCCTTGTCATTTTATTTAAATCTATTTGTATCAGAGTTTTTAAATGTTAATTAATCATTTCAGCATACTCAATTAGACTTTTTTTGTTCAGAACTTATTATAGATTTAAGGGCCTTTGGAAATAAAATTACAGTTTGAATTCACCACCAAATGAATCAGTTCGTTAAGTAATCAGTTCAGTGATTTTTATTAAAGATAGGTTACATAATAATAGATGAAAAGTATTTTTGTTTAAGTCAGTCTCTTATTCTTGCTTTTTATTTTTTACTGTATTTTTGTGTTAAGGATTAAATACAGGTAATTGTGCACATTAGACAAGAATTTAAATATGCAGTCACACTCCCTGCCTTATTACCTTTTTTATTTTGTTATTTTTTATTATTGTGTGGGTCATAATGAAAATGGCATACATTCAGACTGTGCTTGGTGCCCCCCCACTTCCCCTCCCCTTCCAGGTTAACCATGCCACATTCATACTTTTATACATATTAGAATATAGCTCCTCTATTGATCAACCTCAGCCTTCTTCCTCTCCTACCCTTCCATTTCAGCTTTGCTGAGGTTTCCCCTCCATTATCTGGAGTCCCTCTGGTATTCCTAATAGTCCTTAGTTGGGCATGTTAGAGAAAGCATATGTACCTTCTCTTTCTACACTTGACTGATATCACTTAACAATGTTCTCCAGGTCTTTCCATCTTCTTGTGAATGACATGATTTTGTCCTTCTTTACAGCTGAGTAGAATTCAATTGTGTTTATTTCCCATAATTTTGCAATCCATTCATCTTTTGATGGAAACCTAGGTTGGTTCCATATTTTGGCTATTATGAATTGTGCTGCTATGAACATTAGTATGCATATGTTGCTGTCGTTCTCAGATTTCAACCCCTTTTATTTTTGATAGAATCTCTTTTGCTTTTTTTTTATCTGCACCTCTTATTTTGTCCTGTTTCCTTGGATTAAACTCTGTAATTTGTTTGAGTCCATGAATAATTAATCAAAACTTTCAATATGTGTAACACTAAGAATTCACACTTCAAAAAGAAAAAAAAACAATCTTAGCTTCAAGTTCTGCAACCTTCTAAGCACTTTTGTAAAGGAAAGAAAAAACAACAATGTCCTTTGTTATGATAGTACCATTTGTTTCATTTTCCTGTGAAGAATTCATTTAGAAGTGCAAGAAAGATCAACAGTTTTCAGGTTCAAATCAAAATTTATATTTTGAGATACAAACAAGAGGCACAAGAAAACCTCATAGATCTTCCTCAACATTCAGTCTCCTGTGCTTTTATAGCAGGTGGTAATACTATATGGTCCAAAGGTCTTATGAATTAATTATATTCTTGACACATTTTTGGAAACCAATTGCCAGCTCTCTTTCTTACAGGAAACCTTTAATGTTTAGAAAAAATAGAAAGCAAACACTATTTTTATATGTTTAAACTCTTAGGCATCACTGTAGCACAAATGGTTTTCTTATCATTTGATTGAATTTAACATGGCATACTATAAAATGAAATAATTTAAGTGACTTCATTATTCTCTGAGTAAAATCTTTTCAAATTCGTCCTCTTATTTCTAAAGTAAACCTCACGTTTTCTTCTTTCCAGTTTGAAACCTTGTTTTCTGTTTTTATTTTTTCACCCTAACTTTGTTCAAATAGTCCAGTCTTTTCAGTTTTACTCTTGATCATATCTTTTAACAACCAAATCATTTGATTTCTGCTGCTATAAACATTTCTACACTTTTTTTCTTTATTATATTTAGGACAATTAGACCAAAGCATCACTTTATTGTACATATAATAATTAATATAAAGTTCATATGACTAATTCAGATGGGTGTACTTTGAATTATTTTAAGTCATTTGGACATCTCTCTAATCTTTTATCCAAAAACATAAAGTAATTACTGAATCACTTTCCAATTTCCAATATATCTTTTTAAAAGTTGTATAATGAGGTGATTATTATAGGTTTAATACAAAATCAACAGAAACATTGTTTTTTTCTAAATGCCCTTTGAAGAAGGGTTCTAAGAAATGCTTTTTAAATAAAATTCCCATGGAATTTTATTATTATTCTTATTTTTTTTATATTTTCCCTAAAATGTATTATTTGTATTAATTTTGTGTGCTTTCCATATCAAGATGGTAGGTAAATGAATTATTAAACAAGTTAAAAGCATAAATGTTCTATTTTTGATATCAAGAATACAATGCCTTTAACTCTTATATTTTTATTTATATATCCATATCTGTCCCTTATACATATCTAAGTTGTCCATTTTTATAATCAAGTTGAGCAGCATGATCAATTTTTTGTTATCTCCTCTTAGCATGGAAGTAGTTAGATGAGTGAGGAAAACCAATCAACTTCTTTCTTAGAATTTTGAATTGTAGAGATTTTTTTCAGCCATTATTTGGGGAATTTGGAGAGATGAGTTGCATTTAACACATGATCAATGGTACATTGGTTCTATTCAGACAAATGGTTTTCACTATGGTTACTACTACCGGTATCTCTGGAAATTTCTTGATGCCTCCCACACTCATTTTTTTTTTCCTAAAAGAAGACTTGAGTCTTCTACCTCTGAGCTATATCCTAGACATTTGTTATTTTTTGTTTTGTTTTGCTTTGCTTTTTTTTTTTTTTTTGGTGTGTGTGTGTGTGTTTCTTTTGAAACAGGGTCTTGCTGGGTTGTTACTAGTCTAGCTAAGTTTCTGAAGCTTTTCTTGAAACTGTGCTCCTCCTATCTCAGCCTCCAAAGGACTGCAATTATAGGCATGCACTGGCATGTCTGGCTCATTTTGCCAATAATTACTTCTCACATTGCCTTGATAAAGATATTTGGATCATATCTAATCATGGCAATCCTCTTAAATAAATTGTTATGGGATATAAGTACAATGAAATTCCACTTAGCAATAAAGCACAAAATTATGTCATTTGCCAAAAAATGGAAGGACTGGAGAACGTTATGTTAAGTGAGATTAGCCAGTCACAGAAAGTGAAGGGACATATGTTTTCTCTCATATTCAGAAGCTAGTGAACCAAGGGATTATATGAGAAAATTTAGATAATATTGAAACACTTCAGTGGAGCAAGGGGTGTGAATTGGGGAAGAAGAAGAAAAAAATGGAGAGATGATGAAGCAAAACATTTCACTAACATTATATACATCTGTGAGAAAACCAACTTTAATCACAATATCTTGCATAGGGAAGGGAGGAATTGGGGAGGAAGTCAGGGGAAAACTCATCAAGTGCTGTGTGCATGTATGTCATGATCACTGTAAATTATGTTATACTGTAAGACAAATAAACAAAAAGAGAATAAAATTAAAATAAATTTATGCATCTATTTTTGTAGCTTGATAGTTCATTATCACTGAATGTTATATAAATGTGCCGTGATTGTTACTCCATCACCTATTCAAGAACATTGTGGTTATTTCCAGTTTTGAGAATTGTGAATAAAACTATTATAAGTAATTTAAAAATTGTTATTAAATAGTGGTCTATACAAGATAACTCTAAGGCAATATGGAGGACTTATAAATAACTACATGGCTCAGATAAGGAAGAAAACTATAGCTATTTTGTTAAAATTGCATGATAGTAAGTCAGCTAATCAGGGCACACTGTTCAGCTTTATATTGAGGTAAAATTAGCACAAGTATTTGAGACTATGAAAATGATGGATGAAAAGATTGGGTTTATTTGGCGTCATTCACCCCTAATCATGATTTTTAAGAAGATGCAGAAAAGATTCTCATTATCAAAGTCTGTAATAAATTTCAATGAGAGATATCTTAACATCTGAAGAAATCTTTTATAGCCACATTTATTTTTATTGGAGAAGTATGAGTTGCAATGATTAAAAGGGAAATGAAGAGATCCAATGCTATGAAGTGAACTATATTTGATTACATTATTCTATCAATATATTTGCCCCAATCCACCCCCTCCTCTCCCTATGAAAAGATTGTGAAGGTTTGGCCAGTGAAATTACAGAAGTAATATTTGTCATTTCCAGGTAAATTTTTAAAAATAATTTGTAGTTACAGCTCTCTTTTTCTGGCCACAAAATGACATATTTTCCAAATGGTCAGGTTCCTTAAATTATATGCCAGGATCTGTGCAGTGGTGCACACCTGTAGTCACATTACTTGGGAGAATAAGAGAGTAGAATCATAGATTCAAGGACATCATATGAAGAACCTGTTTCAATAAACTAAAATAAAATAAGGCAATGGGTTTGGCTCAAAGGTATAATGCCCCAAAGAACTCCACCCCCCAAAAAAAGCATGCCAGCATAAAGAAATCAGGTAAAGCAAATTTATAGTAAAATGTGATATGGAAAGAATAAAATAAAATTTTCCATTTTTCACTTATATTTTGAATTGTACATTAATAAAGTATAACAGTGACATTAGATGGGTTCAGAAGTGATTCGGTATATTTAAAGATGTAATATGCAACAATACTTCAAATAAAATTGTTGGGTACATTTTTCTAGTTTTGACCAAAAGGCTCCTAACTATGTATGGTATTTAAATATATATATTTAAAACCAAAGTAGAAGCTTTTGGACTTGTATACTATCTCTGAATTATTAATTCCTAAAATCTCACAATAGCATGGCATCCCAATAATTAAAATGTGTGAATTTACTGAATTTACGTGGCTACTGACATTTTGATCTTAATCATACTCATGCCCCCCCAAATACTATGATTATTCATATAATTTCTGGGTGTAAAGTTAAAATATTTTTGGTCAGAAATGTCAGAGTTAGGTTGGATGTGGTAATGCACACATGCAATCCCAGTAATTTAGGAGACTGAGACAGAAGGATCATGGTTCATGGACAGCCTCAGCTACTTAGTGAGGCCTTCTGAAACTTAGTGAGACCTTGTTTCAAAATGAAGAATAAAAAGATAGGGCTGAGGGTGTAGCTTGGAGATAGAATGTCCCTGGGTTCAGTCCTCAGTACTACAAAGAAAAAAATAATGGTCAGTGTTGGTTCCCAGGTCAGACTCTTTGGAGAGGAAAGTTAAAAAGATAATCCACTGAAGTATAATTAAAATGCTACATCTCTAAATAAAAGCAATATGGGTGTAATATACCTGAGATACAGCATGAGACTATAACCACATTATCAACATGACATGACAGTAAGTCAACTGACCAGGGCTCACAGAGCTCAACTTGTGTGCTGTAATTTTCAGAGAATGAGTCTAGGTCTTTTCTGCTGACACTGAGAAACAAAATATTTTTTTGTGAAATAGGAGGACCAAACATAGATTATTATGAATGTTATGATTCTGTTAATAAGATTTAGTACCATGATTGCACATATGTAAACAATATGGTTATGATATAGGAAAGAAGAAATAAGTAAGTAGAAAGGAGACAGGAAGAAAAAGTAAAATATAACTTTAGTATGAGAACCTGAAGCTAAAGTGCTTCAGTATTTACTTCCCAAATCACTTTTCTTTCCCAGGCCTGACCCTCCCAAATTTCTGGGAAATCTGTACATTTTAGAGTTAACTAAAAATATTATAATTGCCCTGTGCATTGATAACAAGACAGGTATGATATGTTTAGAAACTTCTAAATTAGGACATTCTGCAGCTAAAATATAAATTAGATAATTAGGCCCTAATCAACCTAAGGTTGACCAGGTCACCAGACCTCCAGAAACTGCATCAGGACTACTGGACTAAGATAGGGACCATCCTCCCTAAGTCTGATCAAATTACCAGACCACCATAAACTGCCTTTGTGACGATCAGACTGAGATCATTCTCACATACCTCCTCTAGCCCACCTTTCATGAAAGTCTCCTATGAGGAAAAAGACCTGCACTCCCAAAACATCTTCCTCATCTTGAGGTGGCCTACATTCTCTACTGAATGTGTATTTCTCCCATTTTCTCCAAATAAACCTCTGTCCATGTCTCTGCTGAAATGATTTTTCATCACATTAGCTATGGACTCTGCAGATCCCGAATTCCTGAGATGAAGACTCACCCCACAAGTTAGATATCTATTTTGTGGTTATTATTTGGTTTGAGTGTTCAGAAAGGATCTGCAAGAGGCAAGGAAGTAAACGATTCAACACATTTTCATTCATAGACAATTTCAATTCTACTTTCTAGACAATCTTAGCTGCATATTTGAGAAATAATGTGAGCTGAACAGAAGCTACTAGAGAGTTATCAAGTGATATCAAAGATAAAAATTGGAGAAATATGGGGAGATTTAAGTCAAGCATGGTAAAGAGGCAAAAACTAAAACATAGGTTTCTGGATTGAAATCTCGATAGCTATCCTACACAAGGGTACTTGATTATACATATAGACGCATAAACATGCATACACACACACACGCAAATACACGCACATCTTTGTTACTTCTGATGATTTCTATTTTATTATCTTATTTAGAGTAAAATTATTTTTAATTGTTCTATCATTCTTATATTTCTATGACTTTATCGTATTACCTCAAGTCTACAGGTTGAAATAAGTTATTTTCTTCTTTAGACTTTACTTCACAATTTACAACATTTTATTGAATATAAGTATTTATAGAAAAATCCCAAGAGTACAACTTGATGAATTTGCACACAGAGAACCCAGCCATATAACCAGCAGCCGGGTCAAGAAACAGAACATTAACAGACACCCAGAAGCCGTGTCGGGCACCTTTCATTAACAGCCCACTGCCTCCAGGGTAATAACTATTCTGACTTCAATTAGCCTTACAAGCATTACTGTTTTCAAAATTTATATATGTTGCAAAAAAAAGCAGTACTCTGGATTTTATGTTTTCCATCCTTGTTTTATATTATTTGTAGGTTTTAATTTTAATGTAGGCAAGTTACATCTTTCTGTATAACATTTGTAGGCAGAAAGCTAATTACTTCTTTAAAAGTAGTAACTGAAAAGCAGAGTGGAAGTAGAATATAAAGCCAATTAAAGGCATGAGCTAAAGGTTAAATTGTTCATGTAAAGAAGAGAAATGTAAACTAGGCTACCTGTTTTTCCATGTTTGTAGACATAATTGCTTTTATAATAAAACTGGAATTCTCATTTAGTACAATCACTAATATATAATGACAAGTTATAGAGCTACCCCTTTATTTTTAATCATAACTACAAATAGTTTACTATGACATGAAATAATTTTAATATTAATTGTGTTGTCAATAGCTGTTCTAAATTCCCTAATGAGAGATATCAGTTTAGAATTCTAGCAGGAGTGCATGACTGCAGATCCCCCTATACTCCCAAACAAGAATTTAAAATTCTCTTAAAGAAAAGTCTTGATACAGGGCCAATTAAGGCTCTTTCCCTAAGGGTTCAGAAAATCCATCTTGGTAGATTTATATATTCTATTTCTGGAAGTTAGAGGAAAAGCATGTCTCTAAGCTATTTTAGCTAATCTGTATTCCCTGAATATTTACAATTGAACCTGAAGCCCATTTCTAATATCTATCATGCTAATTAATTAAGTATTTATTTAACAATATAAAAGTTTTATCTAATATGCTAATTGGACATTGCTGATTGTTGAATGAAACATGACTAGCAACAGGATATTTGATAGCTCAATCTATTTTTTTTCTATAATTTAAGTCTTTTTGCCAGGCATGGTAGAGCATTCCTATAATCCCACTACCTGGAAGGCTGCAACAGGGGAATTACAAGTTCAAAGCCAGTCTTAGAATTTAGCAAGGTCCTCAGCAACTTAGTAAAACTAAAAGTAATATAAATAAAAGTAGGAATGGGGTTATAACACAAAAGAAAGGGATAAAAAAGGTAGTTGTCTATTCTTCCCTTGTACCTGTTTGATAGAATTTGCTCTCTCCACACTTAGACACAAACTGAAAGTAACTTATGGACATATAACAAAAACTTCACATTGATTATGATAAAGTATATTGACTATGTTTAATTTAAAAGAAAATGGTATTAATGTTGGAGGGAATAAACATACTCAACTGCACTATTAAAATGCAAGCTATTATTTGAATGTCATTATCTATTTTATTTAAAGAAAAATTTTACTAGGATTTTAGCAAACCTAGAGTGCTAATGAAACATAGGGAACATTACATTTCAACTATTTGAAGAAATTAAAATTATTCTTTATCTGCTATACCCAGCAGTAAATTCTGTTAAGCCAATATACAATAGAGAAGTGAGATTTAATTATAAATGTTTAAATTGTAAATAGTTCAACATTTGTAAAAAGAAAATTGGTGAATAAAATATGTTATTAGATTTTAGATTGTAAATGTACATTGATTTTCATATATAGTTTTTGTCAATTTTGTCAGGGCCCATCCAAACATGAAACAATATTTTGAGAAACTACAAACAGGTAAATGTTGGTATCTAAAGCAATTATTCTATTTTTGGTTTTAATAAAAGAACCACTCAGTAATTTCAAGAACAAAAATATTAAGTGTCTCTATAGCTTTATTCAGTGGAAGCTTATTCTTATATTTTTCTACCAAGAATCATGGAGGTAGCAATGTATATTAACTGTTCCCTGCTCCCTTGGTCTGAGGCCAGCGATGGGTTTAACTCCTATCTTAGAAGTTAATGCAACATGTAATTTTTAAAAAAGAACCTAGAAAGTAAGGGTAATGATAACTTAAACTAAAGATCAAAAGATATATTTGGTGTTGAGCATAAGTAGGGTCTGCCCTGAGCAGCATTATGAGGCGGAAATGTAATATGTCAAAATGTAATGGTATTCTATCCCTTTACTGTCTTCCTCTCTAAGATATTCCTGGAACCTTACTTCTTTAATATCTTTTATCATAATCTTAACAATTACATTGAATATAAGTTCTGCATTATATTTCTGGTGCTCAATTTCCCAGCCCTGCCTTATTCTGATATTTAGTCTCATGCTCCAGGCTTTGTGGGATGCTAACTATTCTGAAAGAAAAAGAAGCGCTGTCCCTCTGTAGGGGTTTGGAAAGTTCTCTCATGGTTGCTTGGAAGTACTTTTCTCTCACTGTCTAGAATCTATCTCTTCAGTCTGTTGTTAGCCACTGTTACAGGCTCTTTCCATATTTTTTATTAGTTAATTGTGCTTTTCTCCCTATTGATAGATAGATATCAATGAACATAAAGAAAAGTTTGCTCTCTTACTTATTATCATCACTTACACCTTAAATTGTTTTTTTTTCAGTACTTTAGTGTACATATGCTGAATACAAAACCTTCTGCAAAGAACGGAAATACTGTTTTTGATCATTTATTATAGTTCCTGTAAATATTTTTTCCATTCTAGGATACATTAATTGCCTCTTCCTATAGGTCAATTTTATGTTTTAAAGTTAATTATCTTAAAAGACCGAACAATAGTTGCTCAAATATGCATAATATGAAACAAACTACTGTATACAAGACTTCTTTAAGCAATTAGTAAATCTTATTGATACTCAAAGCATCTTGAAGACAGGATCACCAATCCTTTTAATTTTTTTCCTATTATTTTACACCCTGTTTGTTTATTCTTGAATAATGATGGAGCCCTCTATGTTTGTTCAAATATTACTTCTTTTTGCATAATAATACCACCACTTCTTTTTACTGGTTATTCTCTTTAAATGCTATTTCTATTGTTTATCTTGCATCTCTGGAGAAAGAATACTTCTTTCACATTAATGTATATCAATAATCTATCTTTCCATATTAATCTTAATTGGATATGTTAGCATTGAATCATGAAAAAAAAGCCTAGAAATTATCCTTAATGAATATTCTCTAAGCATTCAATATTAGCCAATTTTTCAGTTTCGACTCTGAATTGATCAATGGTCTATCCATTTCTTAGCATTCCATTACCAGTTATCATATTCAATCTGTGTTGGACCTCAACACACCTATCATAACAATATACGAAGGGTGTACTTTCCCTCATCTAGACGCATTAAAATGACTTACAAAAAATATGCTAACTTGAAGATAAAAAGTCCTAACATGAGAACGCTGCCCTTTGAAATGCTTTCTATTTTCTTCAAGGTAGAATTTGATCCCACAGGTTTGTCAGTCAGATCCTTTTGCATCCGGGTCTAGAATTTTCCCCATCTTCTCCCTTTATTCCACTTCCTCACTTCCATTCTCTGATTGAATGACTCCAAACTGCTTGATAGTCTCTACAAAAGCTTTCTTTAAACTATTTTCTCAGCCCAAACACCTTCCCCACTCTCGTTTTTCTTCTCTACTTTTCTTTCTGACAATTTACAGCAGGTCTTCATATACTCAAATAGCACTTTGCTACCATATGGTAAGTTTTCTATTCACTGAGTGTGCATTTAAAAACTTCAGCATATATTTCATGCAAATTCACATTTGCCATTCTGCAGTTATATGAACTTGTGCAAGCTAAATCTCTGTACTTCAATTTTTTTTCTCTGAGATATGAAGATGGGGAATGTATCTAAATTAAAGGATTATTTTGAATATTTAACAAATCACTTTTTATTCAAAGAAAGCAGCTATTAAATGTTCCATGCTTATTTTGTTGTGATTACTATTTGTCCCTTTAGTATCTTTTTGTCTGTGTCTGTCTCTAGATTGTCAACTTTTAAAATCAAGATTTCATGGCATATTTATTTTGGTATCAGCATAAAAACAGTGGCATGCATGTATACATATGTGTACACAATATATACAATTACATGGAATATATATATATATGTATAT
Organism: Muscardinus avellanarius; assembly: GCF_963383645.1. NCBI lineage: Eukaryota > Metazoa > Chordata > Mammalia > Rodentia > Gliridae > Muscardinus > Muscardinus avellanarius. The sequence goes on along the minus strand of NC_137786.1, from coordinate 23,185,533 downwards.
ATATATGAACATATATATATATATATACATATACATATATGTTCAAAACTTTGTTTAGTTGAAAAATTAAAGAATAAACACTAGATTATTTTAAAACACTCAATTCTTCCTATTACTCTGGCGGTATCTTATATGCATTAATATGTTAAAACATATAAGACTTTTTAAAGTCCAGATGCTATTCGTATATTTAAATTGCTATTTGTATATTTGTATATTTAAATTCCTCCAATTAAAAAAACTACTAGAGAATGACAGGTAGTGAAAGTTAGAAAATAATTATTATAGACAAGCTTGGGTGCTTACTGTGGCTTATTTCTATTCTACTGCAGACTTTAGACCTTTTTTTGTGATGTGAGCTCTGTGATCCAAAGGAAATTTATTTTCCAAACTTTGAAATATTTAAAGATAACATTGAGGTGATGATGAGAAGTGGACACTAACAAATCACATTGCATTTGTTACTTACTCATGAAAATGGATGATTTGCATTTGCATATGTTTTTGCTGAGATCTGCAACTGGAAAAGCATTAGTGACTGTTTGACAAATTAGCCAATCTATGGTCATTTTTTCTTACAACTCATAGTATATATAATCATCTTTCATTCATTATGGCTTAGAATTTTAATACATAATTATGTATGTGAAAAAGAGTATTGACTATAGAGGAAAGGTAAGGTGGTCGGGGAAAGTAACCATGAAACAACATGACATTTTAAAGTATAAAGCAGTAAAGTATTTTGATAAAATACATAAAATATTTAAAATTTTATTTTTATTTTTGCTGAAGTAGCAACTGAGTATTTGTAATGCTAGTATTTACAACACAATCAACATTTCTTTTATATTTTTATTGGTGCATTATAAAGTATCACATGATAATGTAGTTCATTGAGAATGTGAAAAATTTGCGCATGGTACTTGGTAGGCTTTCTCCTGGCTCCTTCCAATCAAAAATTTTAAGTAAAATATAGTGATCAATGCTTTTAAGATCAGTATTTTCTGTATCACTTACTGGTTCAGTTGAGGTCTAACTTTTCCTATTATCTGACATTCTATATTATATATAATTAAGCTAATAATTCATGCAACTTTATAAATTTTTCTTAGATTTAAGGCTCCATACATTAATTTGAATAAGACATATGTAAATATATTACTAAACTATAATGAATCATAATTTTATAAAATCAAACTGACATTTTGCAGTTCCATTTATTTAGTACTAGTGTTAAAATTTGTAAGAAAATAAATAAAGGCCTCCGTATTACACATTCAAAATAGTTACATCATTGAATAATTGTAGAGGGAATTCAGAAAATTTTATGTATTATTTTTTTTTTTAGTGAATAGGGCATATTGAAAAAGAGGAAGTCAATTCAGGACATTTAAAAATTAGCTATCATATTCATGAACTAAAGCTCCCTGCCAAGACTAGGAAGCAAGAGACTTGATGATTGAAAAAGAGTCCTAAGACTAGCATATGAGAAGGGTACACTTGAGGGAATGTTTAATACTGATTTTGGATAATTGCAAGTAGAAAGAATATTCTGGAAATAAGTTTCAGCAGCAAGAGAAAACCTAACAACTCCAGACACAAAAGATGAGCAAATTACAAAACAAACTATAAAGCAAAAAGAAAAATCTTTCACTTGAGTATTTGCAGGGGAAATATTATTGGCAGGATAGAACTGGTTTCTATTAAGATAAGCAGGCCAAAAAAAATTGGCAAACATTTGTACAAATTTTTATGCCAATTTTCCAGAAGGCAGATTGGGATATTAGATTAAAAAAGCAGTCAAGATTGTATGAGCTAACAGAAATAAACTAGAGAAAGAATGTAACATGGCATATGTGGCTCATAGGATCTTTAGTAGAGAACAGAGTATTAGGACTCTGGAAGATCCAGGAAGATGTATGAAGTTACATAGTACAGAGAGCAATTTTGATATACAGACTGTACTGCACTTTCAATTTTTGAGGAGTGGTATGACATAGCCTAAAGGGAAAATATTTTAGTGTCTCTAGTCTTCTGAGTGGCAAAATTTTTTTTCCATCCTGATACAGTCTTATATCAGTGTTGATTTGCTTTGTGGACAAGTTCTACAATTCATTCATCGTATATCTTGATGTGTTCAGAGCAAAACAAGCCTAATGCTTGTCTCCTAATGGAACATGAAAAAAGATGACTTTCCAAAAATGCTTGTAGTCTGGTGGGAAATAAAAGATAGTAAATAGGTTTGGTATTATACATCATAAACTCGTGAACTATTTACTTATGCATGTTTTTATTTTATCCTTGCCCTTATGCAGTCAGACTAAGAAGTCGTGTTTCCAGGTGGTGAATTGTCTTAAAATAATCAGAGAATATTTTTTTTTCAAAATGGCGACTGAGGGACGCAGCACTTCTCAGTAGCTGAAGCAAATAAAGTTTAAATACTTAGAAAGCAGTGCCTTAATCAACAAAATAAATACATACCAGGAACCAAAACATATCCAGGTACCTCGGCGGAACCCTGAACTTGAAGAAGAAGAACAAAGATCGGACACGGGACCTGCTGCAGATACAATCGGAACGCTGATCGGAACGCCGATCGGCGGGCTGCTTTTGCAGCTGCCCAAGGAGCTGCCTGCCCAATATTACCGCGGCAAGATAATCCAGGACTAAAAACGGACTTAGGACCACATCTTAAGCAGCGAGCAGCACCACATCAGAATTCTGTGTGCCCACCAGCGACCGGACCACAACTGCACAGAGACTCCCACGGATTCCTGCACCAAGTCAGGTACCTGAGGGCGCCCTGGTAAGTTGGGGTCCTAGCATGTGTGCAGCCTCAACCCCCCAGCACGGGCCCAAGCCTCAGAACCGAGCACTCTCCTCGCGCACCTTGCCGGCGCCATGGTCCCCTGCTAGTAGTCAGTGCCTGTACCACTGCCACCCCTAAATTGGAGCCTGCTTGTGTGTCAAGCCCCAGCCACCTTGCCAGAGCCTGCCTTCCAGGCTGCAAAAGCCCTGTGTGACCCAGAAATCTCCTTGGGGCACCCCCAGCTTCTACGTCCCGCGGGAGGCAGAGACCATTGCTGGTCAACGTGCACTGGACCCTTGAGCACCTACCCTGCACCCCTGGCCCACCGCTGGGTGTTCCCACCCTCCTGGTAGCCAGATGCTTAGCGAGAACACAGCTCAATACACCTTGGAAGAGCATACAAGCAGCAATAGACAGCTGCATCCACTCTCACTTGGGTCCAGTATTAGCAGCGCATCCAGCCTGCACTCTCGGAATAGGCAGAGCTCTTGCAGTAAGTGTGGGCATCCAGGAACCAGTATCCATTTGCCCAGGGTACATCTTGGGACCACACCAGCTAGCCCAGCTGGAATTTCCAGAGACACAAGAAAATCCATCGGGCCACAATATCTGCACAGGACCTCAGGGGGAGGTTCCAATTATACTTTGGTCATTCTCCACCCCTGCTGTAGGGAAGCACAGGCTGGAGGCTAGGGTGGTGAGTGCAGAGGTGCTGACCACAGGTTAGAATTTCGCAGAACCTGTGAATTGTACAGAATCAAATAACAGTGAAACCAGACATCCGGACACATAAACCTAAAGCAGCTAAAGGAGAGAAAGGTGTCCAGACACCCAGAGTGACCTAAGAAGATAAAAATAGAGTACAAAGAAAACTAAGAGACATTGGATGGTATTCTGAAAGCTACCAAAGCAATCAGATACGCACATATTATATGGACCTGACCCCATATGCGTAAATAAGGAGGACTGTTTGTTTTACTTTTAATGTGGATGTTTTGCATTATTTTGCTTTTACAGTACTTTTGTTTTGGTATGCTTATTGCTGTTTTATTATTTTTTTTCTTTTAACCCACACTTCTTTTACTTTAACTTGTTGATATATATATATATATATATATATATATATATATATATATATATATAGGATAGTTTGCCTTATTTTTTTATTTCACACAGCTGCTAGTTCCTTTTATTTTATTCTTGTTCTTTTTTCCTCTTTCTTCCTCTTTCCTTCCTTTTTTCTTCATTCTCCTCCTTTGATTGGTTTTCCTTCCTTTTTCTTGGATTACATAATAGTCTTGGTATCTTGTGTGGATTCTTTTTTTTTTTATGTCTGTCTGCTCCTTCCATCATCCCTATTTACAAACCTTCCCACACTAACCTACATACTTTTCTCCCCCAAAACTTTTCCCCATAATATACCTCCTGGTTTAATACTCAAAGTATTTCTTATAACCATAAATACTCTACTAACGATAAGAGTCCTAGTAGTTAACTCTCTCTCATTCCTAGCAAGTTATTACCTTACCATACTTAAAGTCTTTCTCAACCTAACATATCCTCTACCTAATCCGACTCCTTTACTAATCACCCCAGCTCCTCACACATCACCCGCCCTCAACACTGGAAAGGCTCTGCTGACTAGCCAATACCCCTAATCTCCTAATATTAAGATTGGACTAAGCACATTACTCATGAACGATGTGTAGAAATCAGAAAAACAGGACAGAGAACGGTATAAATATGAGAACCAGGAATTATGAAGAGATAGCAGAAATCACGAATACTGACTTACTAGAAATGCAAGAAGGGGAGTTCAGAATCTTGTTGTTCAATATGATGAAAGAATTTAAAACAAGTATAGAGGAGGTTAAAGGTGAATTAGAAACACTAAAAAAGAATCAGAAAGAGGTCTGGAATGAAATAAAAGAGGCAATAAGTGAAATGAAGACAGCAATAGAAAGAAATTCTGGAAGATTAGATGAAATGGAAAACAGAATATCAATATTAGAAGACAGTACATCCCAAACCGAAAACACAGTCAGCGATATACAGAAATCTTTACAGCAACAAAACCTAAACATCCAGCAATTATGGGATAATATGAAGTGCCCTAATTTACGGATAATAGGCATTGCGGAAGGGATAGAGGTACAGACCAAGGGCATCTGTAATATCTTCAAGGAAATAATCTCAGAGAATTTTCCAAATATGGAAAGAGACTTGAATCTTCAAGTCCAGGAGGCATACAGAACTCCACTGAGACAGAACCAAAGAAAAACCACGCCACGCCGCATAATAACCAAATTGACCACCATAGAGGCCAAGGAAGGAATCTTAAAAGCAGTGAGAACAAAAGGATGGGTGACATATAGAGGCAAAACAATAAGAATCACCCCAGACTATACAACCCAGGTCAGGAATGCTAGGAGAGACTGGTACGACGTGATTCAGACCCTGGAAGAAAATAACTTCCAACCAAGGCTCATCTATCCAGCAAAACTACTATTCAAGATCAATGAGTAAAATCAAAGTCTTTCAGGATAAACAGAATCTCAAAAAATTCATGAATTCAAAGCCAACACTAGAGAAAATTCTTAAAGAAATAAACCATAAGGAAGAAAAAAGAAGCAGACTTCAGAATCAGAGAAGAGAGGAAGTTAATAAGTGGGCCATTTAAGTAAAGAAGAAAGATCACACCACCCAAGAGTAGACAGAACACAAAATGGCAGAAAACAAAAATCATATTTCAATAATATCTCTTAATGTCAAAGGACTTAACTCACCAATCAAAAGACATAGACTGACAATGTGGATTAGGAAACATAATCCAAATATATGCTGTCTGCAAGAAACTCACATCACAGCCAAAGACATTCACAGGCTGAACATGAAAGGATGGAAAAAGATATACCATGCCACCAGTGACCAAAAAAGATCAGGGGTAGCAACCCTGATATCCAACAAAACAGACTTTAAACTAAAACACATCAAAAGAGACAAATCAGGGCACTTCCTTTTATTAAAAGGAACAATACACCAAGAAGATATAATGATAGTAAATATTTATGCCCCAAATATGGGTGCAACCACATTTGTAAAACAAACCATTCTGGACATAAGATCCCAAGTAGACCCAAATACAATAATTCTGGGAGACTTTAATACGCCTCTCACACCACTGGATCGATCTTCAAGGCAAAAGATGAGTAAAGACGCTTTAGAACTAAAGGAAACCATAAACCAAATGGACCTAATAGACATTTTCAGAGTATTTCAACCAGGAACTACAGAATACACTTTCTTCTCAGCAGCCCATGGAACCTTCTCCAAAATAGATCACATCCTGGGACACAAAGAAAATACCAGCAAATTCAAAAGATGTAATAAAATTCCATGCATCTTTTCAGACCACAATGGAATAAAAGTAGAAATCAACAACAGGAAACTCGAAAGAAAGTATTCAAATTCATGGAGAATGAATGATACACTATTGAATGACGAATGGGTAAGAGCAGAAATTAGGGAAGAAATAAAGAAATTTATGGAAACAAATGAAAAGAGAGACACAACCTACCAAAACCTATGGGACACCATGAAGGCAGTACTAAGAGGAAAGTTTATTGCATTGAGCGCCCACATAAAAAGGACGGAGAACCACAAGTAAAGAACCTAATGACACAACTCAAGGATCTAGAAATTCTGCAACAGTCTATTCCCAAAGCCAGCAGAAGTCAAGAAATCATCAAAATTGGAGCAGAAATAAATGAAATAGAGAACAAAAAAAAAAACAATTCAAAGAATCAATAAAACAAAAAGTTGGTTCTTTGAAAAGATTAATAGAATTGATAAACCCCTGGCCAACCTAAACAAAAGAAAAAGAGAATCAACTCAAATTATCAAAATTAGAAATGAAAAAGGAGATATCACCACAGATAGGGAAGAAATTCAAAATATTATCTGAAACTACTTTAAAAATTTATACTCCAATAGATTTGAAAACCTGGATGAAATTGACAGATTTCTAAGCACAGTTAACCTTCCTACACTCAACCAAGAGGACATAGCAAGCCTAAACCAACCAATAACAACCAAAGAAATAGAAATGGCAATAAAAATTCTTCCACCAAAGAAAAGCCCAGGCCCAGATGGGTTCCCAGCTGAATTCTACAAAACCTTCAGTGAACAACTAATACCAATACTTCATAACATGTTCCGGGAAATTGAAAGAGATGGAACTCTTCCAAATTCCTTCTATGAGGCCAGTATCACATTAATCCCCAAACCAAATAAAGATACCTCAAGAAAGGAAAACTACAGACCAATATCCTTAATGAACATAGATGCAAAAATTCTAAACAAAATACTAGCTATACGCATTCAAAACTATATCAAGAGAATAATACACCATGACCAAGTCGGTTTCATCCCAGAAAAACAAGGCTGGTTCAACATATGCAAATCAATACATGTTATTCACCACATAAATAGAACCAAGACAAAAACCACATCATCATAGCAATAGATGCTGAAAAAGCATTTGACAAAATCCAACACCCATTTATGTTAAAAACACTGAAAAAAATTGGGATAGAAGGAAAGTACTTCAACATCATCAAGGCAATATACTGCAAACCCAAAGCCAACATTATATTGAATGGGGAAAAACTGCAAGAATTTCCTCTCAAGTCAGGAACAAGACAAGGATGCCCACTATCACCACTCCTTTTCAATATACTCCTTGAGACTCTTGCTGCAGCAATCAGACAAGAGAAGGAAATCAAAGGAATCCACATAGGAAGAGAGGAAGTAAAATTATCCTTATTCGCAGATGACATGATTCTTTATCTGGAAGACCCAAAGAACTCAACCAAAAGACTTCTGGAGCTGATTGACAAATTCAGCAAAGTCGGAGGATACAAAATCAACCTAAATAAATCAGTGGCTTTTCTTTATGCCAACAACGAATCCACAATGAAAGAAACAAAGAAAACAATTCCATTCACTATAACCTCAAAACCAATAAAATACCTAGGAATAAACCTAACCCAAGATGTAAAAGACCTCTACAACAAAAACTATAAAACATTAAAGAAAGAAATTGAAGAAGACCTTGGAAGATGGAAAGGTCTCCCGTGCTCATGGATAGGCAGAATAAATATCATCAAAATGGCCATTCTGCCAAAACTGATCTATAGGTTCAATGCAATTCCCATTAAAATACCAGTGACATTCTTCAGAGACCTAGAAAAATCAATCATGAATTTCATATCGAGAAAGAAAAGACCTAGAATAGCCAAAGCAATTCTCAATAACAAGAAACACTCAGGAGGCATTACAATCCCAGACTTCAAACTATACTATAGAGCAATAGTAGTAAAAACAGCATGGTACTGGCACAAAAACATATATACTGATCAGTGGATTAGAATAGAAGATACAGAAACAAATCCACACATCTTTAGTCAATTAATCTTTGACAAAGGGGCCAAACACATACGCTGGAGAAAAGACAGCCTTTTCAACAAGTGGTGCTGGGAGAACTGGCTAACCATTTGTAAAAAGATGAATCTAAACCCCTATATCTCACCTAACACAGGAATCAACTCAAGATGGATCAAAGACTTAGAAATTAGACCTGAGACTGTGAAGTTAGTAGAGGAGAACATAGGTTCAACACTACAACATATTGGCACAGGCAGTAACTTTCTCAACAAAACCTCCAAAGCTCAGGAAATTAAAGCAAGAATAAACAAGTTGGATAACATCAAACTAAAAAGTTTCTTCTCATCAAAGGAAACTATCAATAACCTAAAGAGGAAGCCTACAGAATGGGAAAGGATCTTTACCAGCCATCATTCTGATAGGGGACTAATATCCAGAATATACAAAGAGCTCAAAAGACTCTACACTAGCAAAACAAATAACCCAATCAAGAAATGGGCAAATGAACTAAATAGACACTTCACAAAAGAAGAGATACAAAGGGCTAATAGATACATGAAAAGATGTTCTTCATCACTGGCCATCAGGGAGATGCAAATCAAAACTACACTGAGATTCCATCTAACCCCAGTCAGAGTAGCAAGCATAAAGAAATCAATCAACAAAAAATGCTGGCGAGGATGTGGGGGAAAAGGAACTATTTTACACTGTTGGTGGGAGTGCAAACTAGTTCAGCCACTATGGAGATCTGTGTGGAGATTCCTAAGAAAGGTGGGAATAGATCCACCATATGATCCAGCTATACCACTCCTGGGTATCTTTCCAAAGGGGTTGAATTCAGAGAAATACAGCAACATATGCATACCTATGTTTATAGCAGCACAATTTGTAATAGCCAAAATATGGAACCAACCCAGATCACCATCAACAGATGAATGGATAGCAAAACTGTGGGAAATACACACAATGGAATTCTATTCAGCCATAAAGAAGAACAAAATTATATCATTTGCAAGAAGATGGAAAGCCCTGGAGAGCATCATGTTAAGTGAGATCAGCCAAGCACAGAAGGAGAAGATACACGTTTCCTCTAATATGCCCAAACTAGAAATCACAAAGGATACCAGTGGGACTCCAGATATTAGAGGGAAAATACTAGCTAAGTTTTAATGGAAAGATAGGAGAGGAGAAAGGCCGATCTTGATTAATGAGGGTCTACACTTGAACATGTGTAAAATTATGAATAAGACATGGTTAACCTGGACAACCATTGGTGGGAGGGGGGAAGAGAAAACAGGGGCGGGGGGGAGAAGGCACCAAATATAGTTTAAATGTATACTATTTATGTTCAATAAAAAAATTGTTAAAAAAATAAACAGAGAATAAGGAAAATAATATATGGCTTTTGGTCTCACAAGCAGGGACAGGGTTGATTGATATCATTTGGAAGGCATTTATAGGTTTTTTAAGATTATTTTATATAGTACATTGTAGCCATACATCTTAACAATTATAGGGTTTTTCTTTTTGTGTGTGTGTGATACTGGGGATGGATCCCAGGGACATTCTACCACTGAGCTATACACCCAACCCTATTTTTTTAATTCTTTATTTTGAAACAGGGTCTCACTGAGTTTTAAAAGGCCTCACTAAGTTGTCAAAGCTGTCTGAGAACCATGATTCTCCTGTTTCAGCCTCCCAAATGCTGGGATTACAAGCATATGCCACTAACACCCAGCTCAATTATCAACAAATTTTTGGGCTTAACGTTACTTTATGGTAAGGAAGAATAAAAGAACAATGCAAAGAAGCAGCAGTCCACCAAATACTCTTAAAAAGAGCCTCTTTTAGAGTACCAAAAGAGTTATTGTTTTGAAGAAAGAGGTCATGACAACTCTTTGTTGAAGAAATCAGGACATTTTTCTCCTCTGTTACTGACATGGTCATGTAGCAAGACATAACATAAGATGAATGGTGAGCCAGCTGGTACAGATATCTAACGGAGTTTTTAGAAACAAATTAATCATCTTATATCTAGAGTGGAAAAAATTTTAATAGCATTAGGATTGTTACTATAATAAAAAGTGACAGGGTTATGTTTAAAGATCTTATACTCAATGACAACACTGAAATATCAAAGAAATCTTAAATTCATTTAGAAGGGCAGTATAGAGAAATGCAAAACAGCTATGTCTCTTTTTGATACTATAATTTTGCCTAAACAATTTAAAACATAGAAGCTCTCCCAAAATGAAGAGTATAGTTATTTGAATATGAAAGAAAGTATGAAATAAAGTGAGGTAGGTCAGAAAGGCAGGCTCAAAATAATCACAGAATTTTCATGGCATACTTTCCTTTCAAAGATCTAAATATAATGACCTTTTTTTATCTTATATGGTTCATGATACTGGTAAAGTTAGATCACTATTTGGTTCTTTAAAATAAATGTGTTTGCACGGGTTATCTTGCAGAGACTATCATCACTAGAGAAGGATGCCATGAGTATGGGGAAGAGAAACTGAAGGCAGTGGGAAAGTCATTTCCATTTATAATTACCATGCAGCAGTGTCAAAAGTAAGGTTCCAAGAAAAATAGCTACTTGTAGATATCAAGGGTCATCATCAAGAGAGATGACAAATGCTTTTATTTATCAATAGATATTGTTTGGCAGGGCCTCACATCAAGTCCTTTTAAAAATAAAACACAGTAGAGCCTGGTGTTGTGGCATGTCTTTAATCCTAGTAGTTGGGACATGGAGAAAGGAAGATTACAGGTTCAAAGCCTCAGCAACTTTATCAAAAGAAAAATTCATTAAATTAAAAAAGGATTGTGAGTGTAGCTCAGAGGTAGTCCCTGGTTTTAGTCCCCAGTGCAACAAGTGCAAGTAGTACACACACACACACACACACACACACACACACACACACACACAGCATGAACAAGATAGTCTCTCAAATTTCAGGGTTCAAGAAATAAAGTGAGTTTGTTTCACATATTTTATTAATATTTTTTTGGTGGTACTGGAGATGGAACACTTCTACCTCTGGGCTATACTCCCAGACCTATTTTATATATTTTATTTGAAAACAGGTTCTCTTAAGCCAGCAAGGTGACTTCGAACATGCATGATCCTCCTATCTCCACCTCCCAAACCCAGGGATTACAAGCGTGCGCCACCACCCAGCATAATATTACTTTAATTATTAAACTATTTTTCTATATTTTTGTGTTATCTCTATGTTCTCTCACCTAATAGTTAAATTTAAACAAGAAAAATTAATATATTATAAGAAAGTGGTGGATAACTAATAATAAATAGTTGAAAATTTTGTAGCAAAATCTACTTAAATTCTATCTTCTGCTTTTTTGTTTGTTTGTTTGGTTGGTTGGTTTTTTGGGTTTTTTTTTTTTTTTTTGGTGGTACTGGGGTTCCTGGAAGCCCTTCTACCTCCAGGCTACACTCCCAGACCTATTTTTACATTTTTATTTGGAAACAGGGTCTCCTAAACCAGCGCTCACGGCTGGCTTCGAACCTCTGCCTCCCAAGCGTGGGGATTAAAAGCCTGCGCCACCATGCCCAGCCATTATCCTTTGCTTTTGGATAACACAGTTTAAGAAAAGGAATTTTGATTATACCTCACTAATATTACTGCAGTACATTTAAAAATTTAATGACCTTAAAATTTTTCACAAATATGATTAATTATATGATTTTAGTTTCTTCTATCATATTTCTCCTACACCGTTTATTATTTTTTCACTTCTCTTATTTTTCTATTTATTTGGAGATATTTGCATAAGATGTTAAAACAATTAAATTAATTCTCAGTGATGATCACATTTGATAATGGAGATGCTTTGCAGTTGCCCTGCATAGTAGTTATTGAAACTTCTCAGATTCCAAAGATTTTTATGTGAGTTTATTATTGGTGATAAACCTACTGTGACTTTACTTGGGACTTAAATTCCTTATACAATGCACCATAAGTTTATAAACTCTATGATATTAGCAGTATTCATTTGTTTTAATCAAGGGCAAAATTCAAACTTGAGGAACCCCAAAACACTAAATTTAATATTGTAATAGAAAATGAACATTTATATGGAGCACTTGTTAACAGAAATAGAATAATTTATGTAGATCAGAATTTGTGTGTGTTTAAAGAACACCCTCATGAGGAAATAGCTTTCCTGTTCGAATGTTAATGTTATATGCAGCAGTAAAACATTATTCTTCATTCTAGAAAAGCATATAATTATGAAAAGTATTCACAATATATCTTAAAAATACGTTACATTTATAATCATAAAGTACATAAATGTGATCATAAAGTCTAAAATATGATTTTGTGTTTAGGAAGTAGATTTCAAATTCATTGAAATTCAAGTCATAAAATAACATGCATTTATTTTTTTATGTATATTGGTCAAGGGAGGTAGGTCAAAGGATTTACTCAAATCCTATTAAAGGCCAATAGAGAAATAATCTAGACAATTTTCTCACTATTAAACTCATCTCATGATTATTAATTGTTCATATCACTATTCAGTTCATATAACAGATTTAACAATGGTTGTTTTGTCCTATAAATTTAAAACCAGTTACAATAAATATTTTAATAACAATTAATGGGAATATATTCAGAAATTATATGCAATAAATGAATTAACAAACCTTTTAAAAATTCAAAATCTCACATCCAAGTACTAACCAGACCAGACCCTGCATAGCTTCCAAGATCAGAGAGATCGGGCACATTCAGGGTGAAAAAAGACTCATAACCATAAAGCCATTTAAAAGACCACCCATGCAGGACATGGTGGTGCATACTTGTAATCCCAGCATTTGGGAGGCTGAGACTGGAAGATCACAGTTTTCAGACAGCCTCAGCTACTCATTAAGGCCCTATACAACTTAGTGAGATTCTGTTTCAAAATAAAGAATAAAAAATAGGGCAGGGGGTTTAGCTCAGAGGTCGAATACCCTGGGTTTCATCTTCAGACCTCTCCCAAAATAGGACACCCACATAATTTAACTAGCTATCTTCTGAGTTTTCCTCCACCATATCCTCTTCTACATTATATTGTATAATAGTAGCTCTGCTTTTAGGCTCACAGAAAAAAATATAGTATAACTTCTAACCCTTCAGAAAATACTAAAAAACTAAACCTGTCCCTCTTGAGGCTTCGCAGGTCCAAGACCACCAGGCACCATAAAAGGAAAAATGCCTCTCCCTGTAAAGTACTAGAAAGTTTAGGAGTCCTGCTCAAAGTTTAGAAAAAAGAACTAAAACAAAAACTAAAGCTGAAACCTGTTTAAGATTCTCCTATGTACAGTTAACCAATAATCTTGCTTCTTTCCAACCCTGTGAAATTTTCCTTTTTTGATAATGGAAATTTCTTTGCTAAACCAGAAACTTTCAAGTTTATGGGATCTTCCAAAAAGTGGGAAGAGAGAAAATAACCTTAAACCTAAAGAAAAGGTGCTTGATTAATATATATCTCTGTCAAATATGTAAAATGATAGATAGAGGTGGTATATAATTTTTATAGTGATGCAGGACACCTGGCTTTGTCATTAAAACCATTTTTGCCTAGAAGCACAATAAAAAGAATCATTTCTTCACAGTCCCTCCTCAGATGTTATCAAGCAGGCTGTTGGGGAGATAAGACGGCAGAGGCTCTCTCAGACATAAAGCAGAGTGACCCTAGACACCTCAGGATTGGACCCAGCACATGTTGTCTCAAATATAAACAAAACAGTGATTCAAAAAAGAAAATAATATAATGATTAATATAAAAATAACTGCCTGTCCTGCTTCTTTTGTTATGCTTACACTAGGAAATGTACATCTCATGCCTAACCTTCCCCTCCTAACTTTATGTCACCAAATTCATAAAAGAGTTTGTATGTTCAGTGTTTAGGGCTCAGACTTGAAACTTTGCTTGCTGAACCTTTACTATTGAATAAATTAAATTGCATTTCCTATCTCTTTCTTATCTTCTGAGACCCAGTTTCCTGCAAAAATAGTAAGCAAATTATTAGTACCAAATTGACAAGATTCAAGCCGGGTGTAGTGGTACACACTTATAATCCCAGTACTTGGGAGGCTGAGACAAGAGGATCATGATTCACAGACAGCCTCAGCTTCTCAGCGAGACCCTGATTCAAAATAAAGAATAAAAAATCAGACTGAGGATAGAACTCGGAGATAGAATGCTCCTGGGCTCCATCCTCAGTACCATAAAAATAAAATAAAATAAAATGCTAATCAGAAGATAGTCCACCATAAAGATATACCTGGGTTATTATACAATGCAGTATCATGTAAATTTTTTATGTACATGCTTAATAAAATTGCAATACCATTATAAATCATTTGAATTGATTTCTTGATCAAATAACCAGGATTATGAAGGTCAGTTCAACAGCGCTGATGATATATTTGGCACTATGGGTACAAAAAATCTTCACAAGAGGAAAAAAAAAACACCTACTAATCTTCATGTTCTTGAGGCCATGTCCTTCAGTGATATTAGTTTCTGACCTGACTGTACAGAAATCAACTCAATAACTGAAGCCAGTTTCTGTCTCCTTTAAGACCACTCAGGAGAGACTTCGGGTCCCTCAATAGTCAGGGTCTTCATTCCTTGTCAGCACTGAAGAAGCTACAGAAGATCAATTTTGCCCTTCATCAACCCTTAACACTAAGGAATCAATGACTGAGGTATTGAGGTAGGATAAGAGAATTAAAATTTTAGGTTAAAAAGAGACAAATTCAGAAAAAAGGGAAATATTTTTAAAATTTAGAGACTTCAAAATCCTTAACTTCATCCTGTTTTCTCTTAGGCAGAAATTTCAATAAGATCACATCCTTATTCATTATGGCTCCTCTCTCCAGCTGAAATTCCTGCTTAGTAAACAAGAGACCAGGAGGGTATATCAAGTTCAGGTGCCACCCAGCCACCACCCATCAATGTGGAGACAAAAGAATTCTGAGGGATGTCCAGACTTCCACCCCTGCCCTGTGCCCGACTCATCTCACAGGGGCTCCTACAAAAGGAAAACTGTGAGACCCCAAAGTCAC
Source organism: Muscardinus avellanarius (assembly GCF_963383645.1). Lineage (NCBI taxonomy): Eukaryota > Metazoa > Chordata > Mammalia > Rodentia > Gliridae > Muscardinus > Muscardinus avellanarius. The sequence goes on along the minus strand of NC_137786.1, from coordinate 23,170,191 downwards.
TCTATCCCTTTTCAGATGGCTCATGTTCTTCTTTGAATATATATCGCACACTTTTCCTAAATAAACCTCTGGATTTGTTTCTGAAATATGAAACAAATTTCTGCAATCTAATATATTTTAGTAATGCTTAGTACTCTATATTAGACTTTTTGAGTCAAAGTAACTAATTTCTAACTATTTGTTTATTATTGAGGAATAATAAAAACTTAAATTTATGTATAAAAAGATAGAATAATAGATTTTCTCAGCACTTGCAGTAAGGAAGAAATTCTTCAATACATATGGAATTGAATAATTTTCACATGAATTCTCCATTTTCATCAGAGTTATTATTTATCACCACATTACAAGTATTCATTCTATTGGTCCTGTGCAAATTTAGTAGCCTCTTGATTATTCTCCTGATTTTCTCCTTGTTGTTATTGCCTACTTAAGACAGCAGGCCAAGAGCTCCTATTTAAATGTAAGCGTTTTCATACTTGATCTTTGGTCAAGATTCATAATAGATTGATATTCTTTTGTGGAGCAAAGATCTTACTCTGCTTCTCATATTCAACAGTACCCAGTCCCTGGATCTTCCTTTGACCTTGTCATTTCTTTCTCTTTTCTTTCTTCTCTCTCCTCTCCTCTTCTCTCTTCTCTCCTCTCCTCTCCTCTCCTCTCCTCTCCTCTCCTCTCCTCTCCTCTCCTCTCCTCTCCTCTCCTCTCCCCTCCCCTCCCCTCCCCTCCCCCCCCTCCTCCTCCTCCTCCTCCTCCTCCTCCTCCTCCTCCTCCTCCTCCTCCTCCTTCTTCTTCTTCTTCTTCTTCTTCTTCTTCTTCTTCTTCTTCTTCTTCCTTCTTCTTCTCCTTCTCCTTCTCCTCCTTCTTCTCCTCCTTCTTCTCCTCCTCATTCTCCTCCTCATCATCATCATCTTCCTCCTCCTCATCCTTCTTTTTCTTCTTCTTCCTCTCCTCCTTCTCCTCCTTCTCCTCCTCCTCCTCCTCCTCCTCCTCCTCCTCTTCCTCCTCCTCCTCCTCCTCCTCCTCCTCCTCCTCCTCCTCCTCCTCCTTCTTCTTCTTCTTCTTCTTCTTCTTCTTCTTTTCTCTCTCTCTCTCTCTCTCTCTCTCTCTCTCTCTCTCTCTCTCTCCCTCTCTCTCTCTCCCTCTCTCTCTCTCTCTCGGTACTGGAGATTGAACCCCCAAATCATCCTACTTTAGAGCTGTATCTCCAGCCCTTTTTATTTTAGGGTTTGAAATATAGTCTTGCTAGGTTGCTAAGAGCCTCACTAGGTTACTGAAGTTGATGTTGAACCAGCAATATTCTTGCCTCAGGTTTCCATATACTTGGTTTACAGGTACACACGATTACATCTCACAAGACCTCATCATCTCTTACATTTCAACAGTGGCTGATTCTGTGCAGGACTCATTGGCCTTTGTTTTATTTCTTGGTTATGTTGAGCATTCACCATTTTAATATTCTAATCCAAATGTCTATTTCATATTTTACCATAATCCTTTTCTCATAAGTTACAAATTTTAGCCCAAATATACATTAATCAAAAGCCTTATTGACTAGCCTGCGTGGTGATGTATATTTGTAATCCCAGTACTTGAAAGGCTGAGACAGGAGGATTGCAGGTGCAAGGAGAGCCTCAGCTACTTAGGCCCTTTGTAACCTAGTGAGATCTTATTTCAAAATAAAGAAATAAAAAAAATAGGACTGGGAGTAAAACTAGAAGCTAAACTGTTCCTGGTTCAATTGTCTTACCAACCCCCCAAAAAATAGCCTTTTGACTAACTTATATCAAACTTAATTCCCACATCATTCTATATCTTCTTATTTTACTTACTTTTTCCTCAGATAATTAATCGCCTAGTTGTATACTTTCATAATAAATAGAATATAAATGTAAATGTCATAATAACAGTTATGTTTATTTTATTTTGTATTTTTGTCCTATTTTGTTTTGTTATATAATGTTTTTCTTTTATTTCACTGTACTATTCTTGAGAGGTATAACAATTCTTGGCAAAGTGTAGGATTTTAGTAAATACAAATTGAATGAACTAATGCATACTAACATATGATTAAGCCAATAACGGTTTGCAAATATTTATCATTTTCTCTGTGGTATTGTCTTTATGGTTAAAATATAATACTTTTTAAAACATAATAAATTGGTGCATAGTTTAGAAGAAATTATAAATAGATACAATTGAAAAAATAATTTAAAAATAATTTTATAATTTATTATGTTACAAAATTCAGCTTAAATAAGCCGCTAATAAATATTTTAAGTGCCTACACCCATGAGTTAAATAAACCGTAGAGGCCTGGCATAGTGGCCTACCCTTATAATCCCTGTGCTTGGGAGGCTGAGACAGGAGGATTGCACAGGTTCGAAGCCAGCCTCAGCTACTTAGTGAGGCTCTCAGCAACTTAGTGAAACCCTGTTTCCAAATAAAATATAAAATAGGTATGGGAGTATAACCCAGAGGTAGAAAGCCCCTGGGTTCCACCCCCAGTACCACCAAAAATTAAATAGATCATATAGGTGCCTAAGTATTTATTGGGTGAAGAAATGGATAGAGGTATGAGGGAATAAGGGAAGGAAATGAGAAAAAGTTAAAATTTGAACAGATTTTTTTTTTTTTCCTTTTGGTCCAATCAATGAAGGACGGTTTCTGCACTGGGTTATGAGATAGTTAAAAGTATTGAGATTGATAGTTAAAGGTATTAATTACATGCGGTTTCATCTAGTTGTAGGATTAGTCCTTATCAGACAGGGCCATATAAAGGGGTACAATGGAGAGCAGAGCAGGACTAATGTGGGAAGCAGGCAATGTAGTAACAGGACTGAGAATATGCTGGCCTTGTTTGAATAATTCTATAGAAACTGCTTTGTATTTATTATCACAACATGTACACAAAAATAACTAAAAAATATTTTCATTATCTTATAAATAAGAACATTGCTATTCCTGCCATCTAAATGATGCAGCCAAATTTTGACAGATTTAATCATTTACCAAATGCAGTCACTTTTCCTCCAAACACAATTCCCACTGAAGGTGCACTTTAAATATGTGTACTATTTAGTTAAACAAAGTCATCAATAATTTTTCTGTATAATTCAATATTTCTAACTGCTAGAATAGTAAGGGGTTATGATATTAGGAAAAGATAAATAAATAATTTTAAGTTGTTCTTTAATATCTAACGACCATAATTGTACAGTTGTAGGAGCAAGATAGGAAGGTTGGTCGAGTAACATGTCAGAAGCTGTTAAGGGGCATAATATTATTATCTATCAAACTATACATGCCGAAAGACCAAATTCTCATGCAAATATAAAGTGAGTGTTGACATTTTTGCTCATTTGATTAATGAAATGGAGAACTGGAAATAAGTTAAAACCAGTTTAGAGAGCAAGAGAGGAGCTAGATCCTCAGAGAAACTTTAATGAAGGGATGTCAATGTAATGTTTAGTGTTAGAAACAAAACTTGTTAATATCTCACAGAGCAATAAAAGTCTCTTTCCGAGTTATTTTTTCAAGACATGCAAAAAATTGCCCAATCAACAGGAAGCCAATTAAAGATGTAAGACTATATACTACATAGAGAGACTTTTCAGTAATCTTTTTTTGCCAATTTCCAAGTTTAGCTTATTTTTCCTGACACTTTCAAATTTAAAAAAACATATGATATGAATATATTTGAATACATCTTCTTATATAACAAACAAATTGCAAAAATGTCTAATTTCACAGAAATCATATAATAATTAAAATAAAAGTAGTAGATATATATGATGATCTCTCTCCTTTATTTTTAAAATTTATTTTCTCTCAATTATAACATTACTAATATATGTTGGATAGATTTGATATATTCATGTTTAAATAAAATATTTATAACCTATATTGTTTCTTTCACACTTACCTGACAACATTGTAATAATGAAATAAATATTTCCTTCCAAGTATTTACTTATTATTCATTTCCTATGCATTCCACCTTTTTTCTTCTTTTTCTTAAAACACTGTGGAAGAAATGTCCCCTGCTTCAGAAAAATAAGCTCCTCTTTTCATCAATTATCTAGATTCCAACCAAAGGAAGGAACACCACTGGATGCAGACATACCTGGGCATCTTTCTACCCTCATGCATGTGAAACCAAAAAGCAAAAACTTGAGTCACCAAACATCGACTGGATGCCAGTTCACATCAATGGAGAAGAGTTGTGGACTTTCTCACAACTGTGAGAGGAAAGCAGAGTGAAACTGAGTGAGAAATCTTAGAGAAGCAATAAGGATAACCAAGTGGCTGATGGATGAAGGTAGTAAGATAGTCTGCACAAAACACATCTGTTCTATGATGTTGTCTAGCACCAATTTTACCTTCTGTGTACTTTTTTAAGACAGAAAAAAAGGAAAATAAGCTGGCACATTATGAAAGTATAATATTTGGAGTTGTGATTGTGATGGTGTCTCTTTAGCAATTTATTAGAAATTAGAAGCTTGTTCTTTAGTACCATAGTAATAATTTTTCTTAGGATTTGGGACTCACAGAGTTGTACTCACAGAGTTGGCAAAGCTCCTGGACTCTTATAGCTTCTAGCTTGCTCCCATGTGAAAGAAAGGAGAACAGAAAAGGAAAAAAGATAAAAGATACTATCAGCTCCCTCTAGCCAATGTTATCTAAGTGCTTCCTTACCCATTTGGTTTTTGTCTGTTTTATTGTTTATAATTTTAATTGGACACCATGTCTAAGTACAGCTATAATATTCTCTCTCTCTCTCCCTCTCTCTCTCTCTCTCTCTCTCTCTCTCTCTCTCTCTCTCTCTCTCTCTCTCTCTCTCTCTCTCTCTCTCTCTCTCTCTCTCTCTCTCTCTCTCTTCTCTCTCATAGCCTCTTTGTTTCAGGTCTGACTTACTACATTCTACATGTTAGAAAGCATCATCAAAATACCAATATGCAACCGTGGTCATTCTTGATTATTTAATGTTATAATTATTTTCTTATTTTGTTTTCTATAAAATTTAGATGAATATTAATATTCAGAATATCTAAAACATACACTTTTAATTATTATTAACTAGCACATTGCAAGTTATATTGCATGTGCTAGTTATATTGCATGTGCTAGTTATATTGCATAAACTGTTGTACCAAACCCAGGCAGAAATTATTTTGTATTTGCTTACATTTTTGCATGTACTGTTCAGATAAACAACCAAAGTTAGTTCAAATGCAATAGAATGAGAGGTCTCTTATATTACAATGTCTTTGAATATTTCCCTTGAAGGAAAAGCTGAAATCATTTCATTATTCTGTTTATATTTTTAACACAACTCATCTTCAAAATGATCTTTAGTTCCATAGAAATACCCAGATCAGCATAATTAGCAATTGTGCTTTATATGGTTAGCATTTCAGATAGCAAATTAGAATACTGCATGTATTAAATGGTTGCCAGGAAGGATTATAGATAATTGAGTGCCACTGCCATTCAAAAATTCTCCAATGTCACAATTTTAAAAGCATGAGCAAAAAGAACTTTGCTGATTTAGCACCTTACTATTCAAAGTATGGCCTATTAGTTTCCCCTTGTAACAAATTATGACAATCTCCAAGACTTAAAACAACATCAATTTATTATCTTGTCTATCGTTCTGAAGGTTAGAAGTCAAAAAAAGATTGTTACTCTGGTAGAAGTAAGGTACCAGCAGGGTATAGTTCTTTTTCCTTGCTATTTCCAACTTTTCTGGGATGTCTGTATTCCTTGGTTTACGGCCTTTTCCATTTTCAAACCAACAGTGGACAAAAGGCTCAAAAGGCTACCCTGACGTGTGTGTGGGGGTGGGGGGAGACTGAGACTAGGGGGTCTCTGAGCTTCAATCCCAGTCCTTTTTTATTTTGAAGAAGGGTCTCATTTTAATGGGTACTGGCCTCAAATCTGTGCCCCTCCTGTGTCTTCTACTCCTTCTTCTCTATTTAAGAAACTTTGTTGATTACGTTGTGTGCATGCAGATGACCCAGGATAATCGCCTTATTTTAAAATTGACTTATAAGCAAGTTTAATTCCACTTGCAACCAAATTGTTGCTTGCTGTATAGCATAATATATTTACAGGTTCTGTGGACATGACACATCCAAACTACACACTCAGCTCTCCTTATATTTTTATAATTTATTTTTATTTTTATTTCTATTTTAAAACAAGACCTCACTAAATTGCTGTGTCTGGCCTCTAATTTGTGATTTTCCTCTCAACCTCCCAAGAACAGGGATTATAGGTATATGCTACTACTTCAGCTAAAAACACAATCACCAAGTACTGACTTCTTTTGTCTAATAAGAATTAATGTCCTAAATTAAAATATTTTAAGGTTTCCCATTATGTGTTTCAAATCTTTTTTTAGTGCTTCCTTCCTTACGTTTGTGCTAGTGCACAGAAGTCAGCCATCAAATCTTCAAATAAGTTTTGTCTCTTTCTCGGTCTGTCTTCCAATCTATGGTTTGCAAAATATTGAATTGCTTCATTCTGTGGTTAAAAAGGCTGGACAGTTCTTTCTTCTCTTCTTACCTTCTAGAGTTATCACTGTATTTTATTTATTTAAAACCAAGATTGCATATTACCGATGTTCAGGGAAAATAAAGGGTAGTAAGAAATTCTCCCAGAGATGGGTTATTTCTAACAGTTGTCTTGATGTTGGTCTTGTCACTTGACTCAGTCTTGCCGCAGAGCAGTGCAATACATTCACATGAATTGTAGCTGGGCATATCAGGTTTTCTTAATGAAAATATTTAAGAAGCCAGATCAAATCATATATCAAACTCTGGAAATGTTTGTTTTAAAGATGTGTTACAAGAATTCTATCATTCATTATATAAACTGATTTATAAGATCATTACAGAGAAGATTACAGTTTTAAATAAAATTGAAGAAATGAAATTGTCTTTCTACTTTGACATTTTCTCTCATGTTATCTGATATTTACTATCTAATTAATTTCAGATTAGATAGCATCATTTTTCTTTGTCACTCTAGGAGAAATATTGATTGGAATCCTTTCTTAGAGATATGTTGAAATGAATCTAATCTTGAAATAATTTTTATATGTTATAAGGCAAAAAGTTTAGCATATACAAGAACCCAAGAGACAGAGTCCTGCCAATAATAATATAAAACTCTGTCTCTCTGTGAATCCTTTATTTCATATAAAGCCAAGTAATATTTTATATTGTTTCTTTTGCTGACCAAAAGGGAGATTCCTACATTTTTAGAACTCTCAGGGCTTCAGCCCTTGCTGCCTGGCTTTCTGAGTTAAGGAGAATCAGACACAGTCAATGCTTGCTGGATTCTCTTTTTTCAGGAAGAGATAGATACATTCTTAAATATAAAAAATGACTTACATCCATTTAGAACTCACACCATTTAATATGCTATCCCTGTAAAATTCTGGGGCCCAATGTAGTATCTAATTAAAAATATAGCAATCTAGTTCAGGAATGTTCCTAGCCTTATTCAGGTAAGAAAAAAATTTACCATAATATCTAAACAGAATATATTTAACCCCAAAAACACAGACCATGTGCTTTCTCATTATAGAATAATAGAAAACGTGTTCATTGTACAGCTTCTATTCTCCTCTGGTAAAAAAAAAAAAAATTAGGTTGGGGTCTTTTAAATTTTCCTGAGTGTACAGAAATTTATTAAATGCCTTTAGCTTCTAACTCCCTATATATCATGAGAGGAAAAATGACTAATAAATACCTCATGAATTTGTTATAAGAAAGGAAGTAATTACATATGGACTCTCCTTAGTAGATTTCTTGGCATAAGTAACTATACAATAAATGTTAATCATAATGACATAGTAAAATGCTTTTGTTTTAAAATTATTTCAACATGGAAGCTTATGTCTCAAAACATGACACATACCATCTTATTCTTTATTCTTTAAAAGTTTTAATGTTGACATTGAATGCATTGATATTAAAATTTATTCACTTGTTTTTGGAATATTATGTATTTTCTAATTAAGAATGTAAAATTGAAATAAAAAAAATTCAAAGCACTCAAATGTTTCCTTTGTGTTATACAATACAAAGACTGTTAGGTATTTTGATGCCACTATTTTCCTCTTTCCATGAGATTCCAACCTCTGACACTTAGATTATGTGTTCAGCTCCTTTTTATCATTTTGCTCTTAGCAATTGGCAACATGTTTTCCTCCTATCAGTTATTTTTCCCAAAACTCACACTTCTAAAATGTTAAATGATATAAAATATAACATATTATTATTTAAGCAGAGCCACAGTTGTTTAATTACATGAAAGTAGTTGTTTAATACTTTTAGGGAGTTATTTTTAGTGATTCAAAATGTGTTTAATTTGAAGTAATTCAGTGAAACATATTTTTACAAGTGCACATTTTCTCAAAAAATAAACACAGCAAGAAAACACGGAAAGACTCATCTAATTTGAATAAGCCTGTTTTGTCATGTGTAACAGATAACCATTCTCCAATTTTCCACTTCTCTATCTTGCCTAAGATAATTTGTGACAGTAATGGAACTCCATAGAACACAGAGAGTGATATTTAGTCCTGAATTATCATGGCAGCAGAAATAAAATTAACTTTCACAAATAAGATTTATTTATTATCTAATATTATTTTAATACATATGTAAAAAACATCATAAACTAGAAATAGGATACCATGATGCAAACTAACATTATTAAAATTAGAAAATAACTTTTATAAAATACTTTATTTTATAAAGAATATTATTCATAGTGATAGTAGTTGCTTTTTGTTAAAATTATTTATTTTCAAGTCATTTAAAAACATTAATGAAATATCCATGTGTTAAAAGAAATGAGAATGTTGTTATTTCCACTTATCCTTCAAAATATAGGATTATTAATTGAGGAGACTTCTCTTTTCTACTATACTATATGAAGATGGAGATGGTTTGTTCTTTTTCACTACTTCCAACCAGATACAGTAGCTGAAATATCATAGAAGGTCAATCAAGGATGTTTGAAATAAAAAATGGCAGAGAATTGGCTCACAGGACATAAGGAAAAAGATAAAATATGATTAGTACATATTTATTTTAGGAAAATAGAACATGTATATATATGTTTGCATATATTATATTAATTATATATGAATCAATTTCACTTATGTAATACATAATTTTTATGGCTTTCCATTCTGTAATAATTACCTTCTTTGGAAATAAGTGAATATTGTTGTGGTTGTTAATATGATTATCATTTTTAATTCTTTGTGGAAGTGGATTTTATTTGAAATATTTATTGACTCAAACCAAATACCTTATTATTTTAACTAAAATAACATTTGTCTATCAAAGTCAAGGAAATATTTTCAAAATTTTCTGACTTTCTGTTTACCCCGTTTTTACTCTCCTTTTGAATCATAAAACATTAATGAGTTATCAGGATTCTGAAATTTTAAGATTATTTTCTGATTTACAAAACACATAGGCAATCAAGAACCTGATAATAGCATGTATACATTTGTTTACACTTAATTCCTATACCCAAAAATGTATCTATTCCAATTTGTATTTGATTTATACTGTTCATGATATGTGGTATACAATTAGTAAATTTCTTAGTTCTGATATTAATATTTAGGTTTAACTTGAATAATCTCAATTTGTTTATCGGTGATAATAGTGCTTTGCCATCGTTCAAATAAATTACACTTTTGAAAAGGTGCTTTATTGTTTAGTTTCTCATGTATAAAACAATATATTTTTAAGCATGGTGTGGTTATGACTACATACATTAAGATGTATGACTACAATGCACCAATAAAAAGGAAGAAAAAGAATTGTAAAAAATTTAAGCCCATATATTTTGACACTAGAATATTATAAAAGTAGATCTACAAATGTTGGGTAACTCACATTTCCTTAATATAAAATAAAGTTCATTGTTCTTGATTAATCGTCCATACATTTTTGATAATTTGAACATATTACTTATTTTTCTATTGACTCATCATTTGGCAAAATCTACAACTGAGGACCAGTAAGATGGGGCTGGGGAAAAAAAAGCATTAAATATAAAAAGTGTTAGGTAAGATCATTTTGATGGATACCACTGGGTTTATAAACAGAACCTTAATTATAAGGAGATAAGTGTGCTTAAATGTTTAAAAACATATTGGAAATGTTGACCCAAGCAAGCAAGAAATTCACTTTTAAAGAGTTGGGTAAAGCTGAGTGTATGGCATACATCTGTAATCCAGGTACTTGGGAGGCTGAGACAGTAGGATTGCAGATTTATAGCCATCCTTAACAAATTTGGAAGGCCCTCTACAACTTAGTGAAACCCTGTTTTATTTATTTATTTATTTATTTATTTATTTATTTATTTATTTATTTGTGGTACTGGGGATGGAACCCTTCTACCTCCAGGCTATACTCCCAGACATATTTTATATTTTATTTGGAAACAGTGTCTCTTAAGGCAGCGAGATTGGCTTCAAACCAGTGTGATCCTCCTGTCTCAGTCTCCCAAGCACAGGGATTACAAGTGTGCGCCAACATGCTTGGCCGTGAAACCCGGTTTTAAAGTGAAAAACTAAAAATAAAAATAGGGCTAGGGATTTAGCTTGGATGTAGAATGAATTTGGGTTCAATCCTCAGTTCAAGTGCATGTACACATGCATATATGCACATACATATGTACATACACAGAAGTCAAGGAAAGTCAAGTTGTTATTCTATTTACTTCTCTTTTTTATATATGTAGTTTGATCAACATTTCACTGAAAGGAAGAAATAGTCATCAAAAATAATTTGTGTGTGTGTGTGTGTGTGTGTGTGTGTGTGTGTGTGTGTGTTGTGCTGGGAATTGAACTCAGGGACATTCTACCTCTGAGCTAAACTCCCAGACTTATTTTAATTTTAATTTAGAAACAGGGTCTCACTAAGTTGCAGAGAGCCTCACTAAGTAGCTGAGGTTGCCCGAGAACCCGTCATCCTCCTGTCTTAGCCTCCAAAGTACTGGGATTGCAAGAATGTACACCAATAAAAGTATATAAATAAATAAATAAATAAATAAATAAATAAATAAATAAATAAAGTCATGATATTATTAGCCAAATTACTTTTAGATCTGTCAATTTATTCTTTTGGATATGTCTCTTTGTAATAAAAATAATCACACAAATCACTATGCATACCAAAGTTAGTGCAGTTACAGAGATGAGTCCAACTCCTCCCACAATAGTATGGGCTAGTCAGTGAAAAAAATATTACTTAAGAGGAGTTTGTGTTTCAATTATGACAGTTATAATTCACGTTCTAATGTTTGCAAAAAGTAGCTTACGCCCCCACGATCTGTTGTTATAAAATGTTCCAAAATTAAGATTATAAGGTTTCTTTGGTGTTTTCAAAATTACAAAGTTTCCTTCTAAAAATGTATCAAAATAACTTTCTATTATCTATATTATAGTTGTATAATATTAACTGCTAATGATTCATGCTAGAACACTGCTGTTTGCGCCCAACCACAAGGTCAGTCCATTGCTTTCTGAAACTTGACTGCACATGCACTGCTCCCCTGAGCTTGTGAGCATCGTTAAGATGAGTACTGAAATTCCCTGTCTGCTAATTCATATGCTTTAATCTCTTTATAGCCAGTTTCTAGAGATTTATTTAATTCCTTTTAAAGTATCAACAATGAAATAAAATTTTAAAAAATATCATCTTTCCCTTTTTCTTCATGAGCCTTATAAAAACAAATTTTCTCAGTCTTAATACAGGGATTTGTGCAGGAAAAGACCTTTAAGCAATCAACTGAGTTTGGATCCTGGTGCCTTCTCATACCTTTAGTGTGGAACATCATCTATAAATCTGTACATACAAATTACCAATTAGAGGGATTTACTACCATTTTTGTGCGTGAGTGTGTGCCTGTGCGTGTGTGTGTGTTTCGTATGTGTGGTACTACGGATGAAACCCAAAGACATTCTACCTCAGAGAGACAGCCCTGAATCCTAATTTTTATTCTTTATTTTGAAATAGGGTCTCACTGACTTGTGAAGGGCCTCACTAAGTAGCTGAGGTTGTCCGTGAACTGTGATCCTCCTGTCTCAGCCTCCCAAATTCTGCGATTACAAGCATGTGGCACCACACCTGGCTACCTTTTGATTTTTAAAAATGCTGAATCAAGTGAGTGTGGTGGTACACGCTTGTAATCCCTGTGCTTGAGAGGCTGAGACAGGAGAATCGCACAGGTTTGAAGCCAGCCTCAGCTACTTAGTGAAGCTCTCAGCAACTTAGCGAGACTGTTTCAAATAAAATATAAAATAGGTCTGGGAGTGTAGCTCAGAGTTAGAAGGCTCCTGGGTTCCATACTGAGTACCACACACAAAAAAATGCAGAATAATCTGTTCCTTTTGCTGTGTGTCTGGGGCACTGCAGGATTTCTTGAGATACCTCCAATCTCAGCTCTCCTGTTTCTCAGCAACCCCTAAGCATCTAGAATATTAAGTGTGCCATCAGAGTTCTGAGTGAAACAGAAACCTCAAGACAGAAGCTAGTCCCTTGGGCAGCCCTTTTCAGAGTAGAACATTGGACAAACGCTCACTTCTCATGTCACACCCAAGAGAGAGTTCACTGAGCTGTACTGCACCCTGTTTTGGCCTCAGGTCATCTGTAGCATCATAAAAAGCTATCCGGTTCTGTTTTGTTCTTAGAGATCACCAGGAGTGCAGAGCATGTTGGCCATGCCACTGCTCTAAGACTGTGAAGCATAACCCAGTGTGGGAAGTGAGACTACTGGACACTCTGTGCAACTCTTGCCTCCCAGATGGAGAAGTTGGTAGGTGGGAGTTTTCTCTTGCTAGTTCTCTTCTGGGAAAAGGGACTATGATAAATGATCTCCATAGTATTTCAGACTAGTGACTTTGTTCTCAATCATTCCCAACATGCTCCTTTTCCTCTCCAATGTTCAATTCAGGCATGACAGAAAGCAGTCTTTCGCACAGTGTTCCAAAATTTGGAATGTTGAATAGAAAGTTTCATCTGCTTTCTCCCTCAATAGGAATAAGCAAATGGTTGGGAGTTTTCTCTTATTTTGCTGCAAGAAATTCGATGAAGAAGTGTCATTCATTTTTCTACAGAATTCAATGGAGCAGGTTTTGTAGTCACCAAGGAATGGTCACTTCTAGTCATTGGCTTCTGTATTTATCCAAAAGAGCACTCGTTTAGGTAGAATTGTTAAATCAGGATCTCCATGGTAGAAGGGAGAGTCCTGAGCTTTTTTACTATTGTGCTGAGCGCCACTTCTTATTTTAAATATTGGATTTTGTTACTATTTTTGCCCTATATAATATTGCTCTACAAATTTATCATAACATGAGAGCTATTCAGTGACAATATTTATATAGCTTGGAAAGTTACAGTGTTTCTTACATTATATTCTAATCTCAATAGCTACTTAACTTATGGGACTATATCCTGATAAACCCATAAAAACTGAAAACATTATATGGTTAAAATGCATTTAATACATCTAACCAACTGAATATATATATATATATATGTGTGTGTGTGTGTGTGTGTGTGTGTGTGTGTGTATGTATGTGTATGTGTGTGTGTCTTTAAGCCTGCAATCATTCTTGCAAACCCTTGCTCATAGTTACTGAATTATTTCCCCCAATTATTTCCTTAACTACTTTATTATCAAATTACTGTATGATTTAAAAATATATAATTATTTTCAACTATTAGTGTCTACACTTAGACCAATTGCAACTTATGCTCAGGTAAAATCATAACCTTAGATGATTTCATGATTTTTCTTCACTCCCATTTCCCTCATTTTGTTGAAATTCTGGAATTTTAAAAGTACTATATTATGATTTTATAATAGGTCATCACACTTTAAAGTGTCTTGTCTTACCTGTATCCTTAGAAACAACATATATTTTATTAATAATCGAGTATATTTTTATATACCTTTATGGTACACAAACATTTTTCTTATATCAAAACATTATTCTCTGCATTTTAATTTGTTTTAGTTTTCTTTGTGAAATAAGCTATAGTTTATCCCCCCAGATATGTTGAGCGCTAAATGCTCTAAATCTTTCCAAGATTAAAAATTACTTTATTAGAGCCAGGCCTGGTGGCACATGCTTGTAATCCCAATAGAAGGGAGGCTGATACAGGAGGAGCTCAGATTTGTGCCTCACCTATTTTGTGAGGTCCTTCGCAACTCAGTAAGACTCTGTTCCAAAATAAAGAGTAAAAATAGGGCTAGGTATGAACCTTGAAGGTAGAATACCCCTGTGTTCAATACTCAGCACTGCGAAAAGAACAAAACATTTTTTGTTTAAAAATTCTAGACGTAAAGCTGGGCTTCGTGGTGCATGTTTGGAATCCCAGCATTTGGGAGGATGAGACAGGAAGATCATTCTCAGCCAGGATCAGCTACTTAGTGAGGTACTTTGCAACTCAGTGAGACCTTTATTTTGAAATTATTCAAAATAAAGAATAAAAAATATAACTGGGGGTATAGCTTGGGGGTAGAATGCCCCTGGCTTTTATCCCAAGTACCACACACACAAAAAAGAAAATCTAGATATAATTCTTAATTTTTATAAGTGCAAATATATTTAATTTAAAATGTTTTCTTAAAACAGTAGCTATTGATAGTCTTCCTATTCTGTTTTATTATTATTGGATAGGATGTTTTGTGCTTATTTTATTCAACTGGCCTCTTAGACAATCAGTGTGTATGTGTATCTGTGCATATTCCACACATGTATTCAATTTTGGTAATTTTTTATTATTTTGTAATAATAAATAATCTTATTTTAGATTCTCTTTGCTCCTGCTTATTTAATGTCATTTGTCTTACTTTTTGCATATACAGTTCTGATGATTAAACACGTTTATCTTTTACTCTGAAATTTTCTTTTAAAACATCTTATAATTCTTGTATGTTAATATTTTAAAATAGATTCATAGCATTAATAGTTCAAAGCAGACTTCATCTGAGGAATAAAAATTTCTACTTACATAAAAACAGATACAACAAATTTAGAAATTCTGATGCTGATTGCATGGTGAGGATTTTTGGATCATATTGGAAGATGGTGTACAAGTAAATCCCATATTCTAATCCCTGGTACTATGGAGAGTTTTTGCTTACATGGCAGAAATACTTTGTTGATATCATGGAATTTCCTGATTACTGGCTTTAAATTCGAGAAATTATTCTAGAAGGCCTACTGTAATTAAATATAAAAACCATTTGATAGTAGAGAGAGAAAAGAAGGCAAAAGAAATGAGGCAGACGAGAAAAATCAGAGAAATATAAATTATGGGAAGACAATGTAACTTGGCATGTGAACATCCTATCTGAGCTAGAGGTGGCTTCCAAGTTACAACCAGAAAAATTATTGACTTATGTACTATAGCTGCAAGAATGGGATTTGACCATACAATGAATCCAACTTGAAAGTGACTTATCCTAAGAAACTAAAAACAAACAACCCCCCCTCTCAGGCCTATACTCTAACACTCTAATCTTTCTTAACTAACCAGAGCCTTCCAGATTTATACTTTACAAACCTGTGATATGATAAGTATGTTATTTAAGGCTGTTGAATTTTGTGTGTGTGAGAGTGTGTGTTTATGTGTATGTTTAAGAGAGAGAGAGAGAGAGAGAGAGAGAGAGAGAGAGAGAGAGAGAAAGAGAAAGAGAGAGAAAGAGAGTCAGCCCATTGGTAAACTAATTATATGCATTTTTCACCATATAAGAATCACTCAGGGAAAGCTGATATTTTTGGAGATTCTTATTTTTATCTGAATGTGAGTGTGTTTTCTTAGCTCTGTTGGATTTTATTACTAAACCTTTATTCCTCTTTTTCCCAGTAAATTCATATATTGTAGATATGCAGATGAATCATCTCTAGCTTAACTGCATTGTCGAATTTTATTTTTATTTTTATATTATGCTATAATTTAAATTATTGACCAGCAGAAAAGTAATATTTGTATTTAATTAAGAATGTACAACTCGCCATTCGTGGTGGCACACTCTTGTAATCCCAGCATTCGGGGAAACAAAAGAAAAAGGGCAGGGGGTGTAGCTTGGAAGTCAAATGGCCCTGGGTTCCATCTCCAGACCTGCAAAAAAAAAAAAAAAAAAAAAGAATGCACAACTCAAAGTCATATATGCATGTCTTCTAGTAACCTAATTTCATACAAATATCATAAATTGCAGTATAAAATGTTTATTATAATTCAGGGAATTAAAATTATGAATGTAGGTTCTAATGAAATATGATTGTAGCACAGACATACTATTGTATGACTAGATAAAAATAAAATCTACAGCTAGTTAGAATGTATTTGAGGGTGATGGCAGGGTGGGAGAGGGAAATTCTTTAGTGTGCATGATGTGCATTCACAAATAGAGCAAAGTTAATCAGTAAGCCAAGCATAGAAGAAAGGAGGTAAGAAGGAATGGGGTGGGAATTGGGGAAAGGCTAAATGAGTGATGTGTATGTATAACTCTACCATCTCCTATCCCATTAAGATGCATGACTACAATGTACCAATAGCAAGAGAAAAAAAAAAAAAAAAGCTGGGCATGGTGGTACAGGCTTGTAACCCCAGCATTCAGGAAGCTGAGACTGGAGAATCGTGCTTCATGAACAGCCTCAGCTACTAAGCAAGGCCCTTCACCACTGAGTGAGATCCTGTTTTGAAAATAGAATAAAAAATAGGGGTTGGGGTGTCACGCAGAGGTAGAATGCCCCTTGGTTCCATCCCCGGTATCGCAAAAAACCAAAACCAAACCAAAAGATATAAAAAAAGAAAGATTACTACTTTAAAATTTTTGTTTATCCCTCCCAAAATTGTTTCCATATATTTTAATTTTATGCTTGTTTATAATTTTATTTCCAAAATTATGTTTCCATATATCAAAAAATGTAAGGCCAGTAATGTTTCTACATGAGTATTTATAAATATGTTTTTAATTTTGTATTTGACACATATTACTTTTGTCTTACAAATAATAGGGTATAATAATGAGTACTTTTTCTACTGATATATTTCAAATATTTTTTTACATATGTATGTATTCAAAGCTATCATTTAAAACTATTTGGGACTGTTTTCTTCCTAGAGGCTCCAATATAAGACATTTTTATCTTGAGTGGTAAATAGATCTGACAACATTTTAGCCACAAAGTCAACAAGATTAATAATATCTGTTAAAGGAAAATTAAAAACATTCTTTTTCATCTAAAGAGAAAAAAGTAAATTACAGCAACAAATACACTAATGCAGTTAATCCATTACATTTATAGATTCCATTATGTAAATTCATAGATTTTTATCCAACATCATTTGTTCAAAATAATACAATCTTAAAAGCCATAAATCGAAGCTTGCTAATGGACTCAGATACACTTATAGTTCTAAGCACTAAGGAGTAGAAATGCAATATAATTGTGCCACAAGTGACTCAAGTCATCCATTCACAAATGAACAAAAAAATTAAGCAAAGCAACAAAACAACCGTGAGATATAGATAAATATATTACATTTATTCACAGGAGCCTTACCATCTAGCAAAATTTGCACTTCATGTGAATGCAAGTTTATAGTTTTCTATAAGTCCTTCACACTGCCAAAATAACTCTTTAGCTTTGTGTGAATAATTCTCAGATGCCTCTTTAGAATTTGCTTTTTACATATATTTGCTTTGTTTTCTAGGTTTAATACTTATTACCAAGTTTGCAAAGGCAATTAAAGACCAAAATGAAGGAGCTAGGTTCAGTGGCAAAAGCCTGTAGTTCCAGCTATCCAGGAGTCTGAAGCCAGCCTGGGGAAGATAGAAAGATGATATGAATGAAACCTATGAATGAAAGTATAAATATATCATTTATTTTCATGCTTCAGTCAGATCTCATGAACTCAGTGATTGTTTTCTATCACCATACTCTCTTCCTCATCTAAGAATTTACTGCTGTCTCTAATCTTGAGCCTTTAATCTGAGAACCATTTATCAAATTAAATAGTGGTGATTTAAAAAATAAACATGGCCGGGCATGGTGGCACACGCTTGTAATCTCCGCGCTTGGGAGGTGGAGACAGAAGGATCGCGCTGGTTCAGAGCCAGCCTCGCTGGCTTAAGAGACCCTGTTTCCACATAAAAAGTTAAAAAATAGGTCTGGGAGTGTAGCCCGTGGGAGTGTAGCCCGGAGGTAGAAGGGCTTCCAGGAACCCCAGTACCACCAAAATAAATAAATAAATAAAATAAAAATAATAATAAAAATAAACATGATTAATAGTTAAAATTACTGACAATGGTAGTAAATATATATATTTATTTTCAGTTACCATGTATTCTCATTTAAAATTTGCATTATAATCTAGACAACATTTATTGACTTGTTTTTAGCAATATTATTCCAAAAAACTAATGTATAGCAGATGTTCCAATATCATCTAATACATTATAGTTTTGGGTGAGGTATTTGTGATGGGACAAGAGCGTAATTGATCCAAAGAGTATTTTACTGAAAACATCACATATATATATATAATGTCTCTTGAATCAATAGTACTGTCATAGTTCTTATGACACTTTATGCTCTTGTAAGCATAACATCACTGAAAAAATTGCAGATTTTTTGGTAGTTTTGTGGATTGTACCCAAAGTCCTTCTACCTACAAGCTATAGCCTCAACTCTTTCTAAATTTCTTTCTTTTTTTTTTTTTTTTTTTTTTTGGTGGTACTGGGGGTGGAACCCAGAGGCTTTCTACCTCTGGGCTATACTCCCGGACGTTTTTTATATTTTATTTGGAAACAGGGTCTCACTAAGTTGCTAAAAGCCTCACTAAGTAGCTGAGGCTGGCTTTGAACCCGTGTGATCCTCCTGTCTCCACCTCCCAAGCGCGGGGATTACAAGTGTGCACCACCACGCCCAGCCTAAATTTCCATTTACAACAGGATCACACTAGGTTTCTGAAAGTCTATCAAAATTACTGAGGCTGGTCTTAATCATCCTGTCTCAGCCTCCCAAGAACTGATGTTATAGGTATGGGCCACTATGCCCAGCTCGTACAGGTTTCTTTTAAATTTGAGTCATCTTAAATAAGAAAGCATACTTTATATTGCAACATGTAGAAATTTTAGTATTCATTAAATAAGCACCCAAATGGGCTAATAATTTTTTTAACTAGTTGACAAAAGGAACAGAACAGATGTTATTATTTCATGGAGAAAGAAAATCGATATCAATGACAGAAGTTTTAAATATCATGTAAATGTGTGACAAGCTAGATGCAAAATACATACAGAAATTTAGAATTCTCAGAGCCAGAAGAATAAAAGAGTTTGCCACCTACTCCTCTCATAGAGCACTAATATCTAGAATATACAAAGAACTCAAGAAACTCAGTACTAAGAATACAAATAGTCCAGTCAAAAAAGAGCAAGTGAACTGAATAGATACTTCACAAAAGAAGAAATTCAAATGGCCAATAAATGCATGAAAAAAAAAATGTCGAACATCATTAGCAATCAGAGAGATGCAAATAAAAACTGTCCTGAGATTTCACCTAATTCCAACTAGAATGGCATTCAAAACAGAAACGACAAATGCTGGAGAGGATGTGGAGAAGTAAGAACTCTAATACATTGTTGGTGGGATTGCAAATTAGTGCAACCCTTTTGGAAGACAGTATGTAAAATTTTCAAAAGCATGGAAATGAATTTACTATATTATTAAGCAATACCACTTCTTGGTATTTACAAAAAAGAATGGAAACCAAACTATCAAACTAATGCATTCATATCTATTTTCATAGCTGCATAATTCATAACTGTCAAGCTATGAAACCAGTTAAAATGTTCATCAATAGATGAATAGATTACAAAACTAAGGGATATGTACACAATGGAATTTTATTTATTTTTTTTACTTTTATTTATAAGTGGAACATATTGAAAATGGTATACATTTAGACTGTGCTTGGTGCCTTCTTCCTCCCTCCCCAGTTCCTCTTCCGCCTCCCAATAATGAGTGTCCAGATTAACCCTGCTATATTCATACCTTTACACATATTCAAATGTAGCTCCTCCATTAATCAACCTCAGCCTTCTTCCTCTTCTATCCTTTCATTCTAGCTTTCCTGAGATTTCCCCTCCATTATCTGGAATCCCTCTGGTATCCTCACTGCATCCTAGTTTGGGCATATTAGAGAAAACATATTTCCCTTCTCTTTCTTTGCTTGGCTGATCTCATTTAACATAATATTCCCTAGATCTTTCATCTTCTTGCGAATGACATAATTTTGTTCTTCTTTATAGCTGAATAGAATCCCATTGTGTGTATTTCCCATAATTTTGCAATCCATTCATCTGTTCATGGAGACCTGGGTTTGTTCCACATTTGGGTTATTATGAATTGTGCTGCTATGAACATAGGTATGCATATGTTATTGTAGTTCTCTGATTTCAACCCCTTTGGAAAAATATCCAGGAGTGGTAGAGATAGATCATATGGTGGAACCCAGGGGTATTTGACCTCTGAGCCCTACTTTTTATTCTTTATTTTGAGACCAGGTCTCACTGAGTTGTAGATGGCCTCACTAAGTAGCTGAGGCTGTCCGTGAACCACGGTCCTCTGGTCTCTGCCTCCCGAATGTTGGGATTACAAGTGTAATCCTGGCTATTTCCAGTTTTCTAAGGAATCTCCACACTGATCTCCAAAGTGGCTGAACTAGTTTGCACTCCCAACAAAAGTGTAAAAGAGTTCATCTTTCCCCACATCCTCACCAGCATTTGTTGTTATTTTACTTCTTTATGCTTGCCATTCTGATTGGGGTTAGATGGAATCTCAGTGTAGTTTTGATTTGCATCTCCCTGATGGTTAATGATGTTAAACATCTTTTCATGTATCTATTGGCCATTTGTATCTCTTCTTTTGTGAAGTGTCTATTCAATTCAGTTGTCCATTTTTGACTGGTTTATTTGTTTTGCTAGTGTAGAGGCTTTTGAGCTCTTTGTATATTCTGAGTATTATCCCTCTATCAGAGTGGTGGCTGGTAGAGATCTCTCCCATTCTGTAGGCTTCCTCTTTAAGCTCTTGGTTGTTTTCTTTGATGAGAAGACACTTTTTAGTTTGATGCCATCCAATTATTAATTCTAGCTTTAATTTCCTGCGTTTTGAAGGTCTTTTGAGAAAGTTACTGCCTGTGGCTATATGTTGAAGTGTTGAGCCTGTCCTCCTCTAATAACTTCACAGTCTCTGTTCTAATTTCTAAGCCTTTGATCCATCTGGAGTTGATTCCTGTGCATGGTGAGAGGTAAGGATTTAGTACCATCTTTCTACAAATGGATATCAGTTCTCCCAACACCAGTTATTGAAAAGGCTGTATTTTCTCCAGCGTATGAGTTTGGCACCCTTGTCAAAGATCAACTGACTATAGATGTGTGGGTTTGTTTCTGGATCTTCTATTCTGTTCCACTGGTCAGTCTGCCTATTGTTGTACCAATACCATGCTGTTTTTACTACTATTGCTCTATAGTATAATTTAAAGTCAGAGATTGCGATGCCTCCTGCATGGTTCTTATCGCTGAGAATTGCTTTGATTATTCTGGGTCTTTTCTTTCTCCATATAAAAATCATGACTGATTTTTCTAGGTCTATGAAGAATGCCATTTGTATTTTAATAGGAATTGCAATGAACCTATAGATCACTTTTGGCAGAATGGCCATTTTGATGATATTTTTTCTGCCTAACCATGGGCATATGATCTCTTTCCATCTTTTATGCAGCCATAAAGAAGAGAAAATTATGTCATTTACAGGGAAATGGATGGAGCTGGGAAACATTTTGCTAAGTGAGATTAGTCAGTCACAAAAAATTATAAATTGATGATCTCCCTAATATACAGAACATAGGGAGAATATAGGTTATAGGAAAACTCTAGAAAAAGAAAGAAATATTCCAGATGAGCAAATAAGGTGACCTGAGAGGATGGGTGAGAGGAGGTAAATTCTCTAATGTTCATGATGAACAATAGCAACCATATCAATGTCAATCACTTAGCCCAACAGGATAAGGAGGGAGGGGGAGGAAATGGGGCAGGAATTGGGTAAGGGCTAATTGGGTGATGAGTGTATGTATGCTTCTAACATTTTTGTAGTTCATTAAGATGTACAACTACAGAGCCGGGCATGGTGGCGCACACTTGTAATCCCCGCGCTTGGGAGACTGAGACAGGAGGATCGCACAGGTTCAAAGCCAGCCTCAGCTACTTAGTGAGGCTTTCAACAACTTAGTGAGACCCTGTTTCCAAATAAAATATAAAATAGGTCTGGGAGTATAGCCCAGAGATAGAAAGCCTCTGGGTTCCACCCCCAGTACCAAAAAAAAAAAAAAAAAGTACAACTACAATGCCCCAATAATTTTTTTTTTTTTAAATAAGAATCAAACAACAGCAAATGCTGGTGAGGATGTGGGGAAAGAGGAACTCTTTTACACTGTTGGTGGGAATGAAAACTAGTTCAACCACTATGGAGATCTGTGTGGAGATTCCTAAGAAAGGTGGGAATAGATCCACCATATGATCCAGCTATACCACTCCTGGGTATCTTTCCAAAGGGGTTGAATTCAGAGAAATACAGCAACATATGCATACCTATGTTCATAGCAGCACAATATGTAATAGCCAAAATATGGAACCAACCCAGATCACGATCAACAGATGAATGGATAGCAAAACTGTGGGAAATACACACAATGGAATTTTATTCAGCCATAAAAAACAAAATTATATCATTTGCAAGAAAACGGAAAGCCCTGGAGAACATTATGTTAAGTGAGATCAGCCAAGCACAGAAGGAGAAGGTACATATGTTTCCTCTAATATGCCCAAACTAGGAAACACAAAGGATACCAGTGGGAATCCAGATAATGGAGGGGAAATACCAGAAAAGTTTGAATGGAAAGATAGGAGAGGAGGAAGGCTGATCTTGATTAATGAGGGTCTACATCTGAACATGTGTAAAATTATGAATTAAAACATGGTTAACCTGGACAACCATTGGTGGGAGGGGGGAAGGGAAAACAGGGGCAGGGGGGAGAGGGCACCAAATATAGTTTAAATGTATACTATTTATGTTCAATAAAAAAATTGTTAAAAGAAAAAAAAAGAAGCAAGACCCAGAAATTTAAAAAAAGAAAAAATACTTATTAAATAAATGATTATAGGTATGAGTTAAGGTGGTTTTTTATCTCTGATTTACACTCTCACCCATATTTTATTTTTTTAAATGGTCTTTCTTGTGGCCAAGATTTTGCCTAATAAATATTAAAATATTTTTCTGTTGACAGCAATTAAAAGGGTCATAAGTTCAATCAGTGATTTTGTTACTTAAAGGAATAAAGTATTTATCTTTATAAAGTGAAATAATCCACACTTTACTTGTAGGTAGTTGGGACATGGAAGATTAACTCTATAATAATTGCTAAAACAGAGCTTCTAAGAGCAAACCTAGGATCCTGAAGGACATGTGCCCTGGAACTCTCGAGAGAAGATGTCTGCTCCAACCCACACCTTTTTTTGTTTGTTTGTTTTTTGTTTTTTTTTTCTAACCACAGTAGTGTCATCAAGAGCAAGATTGGCCTTTGTGAAAGAGAATATAAAGGAAAATTGGATATCTCAGCTGTTCCTGACAAAACACACTCACCAATTATAGAGAATTTATTGCAGTGAGGTCCTGCTGATGGAATCCCCAAGTCTCAATATGAACCTAACTCAATTTACAGTAACAAATCCCTCAGCTGGCTATACAAACAGGCAGTGTCAGCCAATGTAAGCACAAGAGAAGAAAAAACCTGTTTGGGAACAAATCATGCATAATTTCAAATTCTGACATCATTAAAATTTAATTAAGTTAAGTAAAAGCAATGCATTATCATTCTATTACACTAGACAACAATATTGTCCTTAGAATATGAGCTTTAACTGGGCTTTCTCACTTCCCTCAGGTTATCTGTTGTAGCAGTTGGACATCAAAATTTAAAAAAGAGCTTGACATTTTGTTGTATGTATTATATTCAAGGATTGCTTGTAACTCTGTCCCAAGATATTTTATTCACTACAATATGCCACGTGCAAATTTAGACTATATTCATTCAGCATTACATAAAGGAAACTAAATATTTGTATAGGTCCAGAAGGGGCTCTTGGAAACAACTAAAATATGAAAATGTAAACTTACATGAAACTGTTGAGGCAATGAGGACTTTTAATACCAGAGAATATAAATATTTTCCAAAAGATAGAGACCTATACATTTCTTAAAATATCAGTACATTGCCATCTGAATAACTGAGTATAATTTTATTTACTTTTTAAAAGTTTTTCTATAACCTTAATTACTAGGAACATGTTTGTTTGTTTGTGTGCTTGTTTACTTGTTTGATAACCAATGGGATTACCAAGCAAAGTCCTAACCAGGAAACAGTGTTAGAAAGTGTTCTAGCTTTTATTTTCATGTTTTTAAGTCAAGGTGGAAATAGTTATTTCTTAACAATGCTTGCACATTAAATTTATAATAAAGTAATGTTTTTTGCATACGATTAACCAGTTTTGCCAACACCATTTGTTGAACAGGATTTTTTTTCACAATGTTTTTGGCACCTTTCTCACCTTGCACAAGAGTCAATTCAAGATGGATAAGAAACTTGGCAATCAGACCAGATACCTTGAGGTTCTTTGAAGAGGACATAGGTCTAAAACTACACGTAGGCACAGAAAAAAACTTTCTCAATAAGAGCCCAAAGGCATAAGAAACTAAAAGGTGGATCAGTATATTGGATTGCATGAAACTGAAGAGCTTCTAAATAGCAAAGGAAACTATCAAGAACCTCAAGAGAAATCCAACAAAATGGACAAAGATTTTTGTCACCTACTCCTATGATAGAGGACTAATATCTAAAATATACAGAGAACTAGATGGGCGTGGTGGCACACACTTGTAATCCCAGCTTTCAGGGAGCAGAGACCAGAGGATCGCAGGTAGCAGACAGCCTCAGCTACTTAGCAAGGCCATTCGCAACTCATTGAGACCCTGTTTTAAAAAATGTTAAAACTAAAAAAAATAGAATTGGGGGTGTAGCTCAGAGGTAGAATGCCCCTGGGTTCCATCCCCAATAAAGCAAAATAAATAAATAAATAAATAAATAAATAAATAAATAAATAAATAAATAAATAAAATATAGAGAACTCAAGAAACTCAGCACTTAGAAAACAAATAACCCAATCAAAGATGGGCAAGTGAACTAAATAGACACTTCAGGAAAGAAGAAATTCAAATGGCCAATAAATGCATGAAAAAATGCTCAACATCTTTAGCAATGAGAGATATGCAAATCAAAACTACCCTGAAATTCCATCTAACTCCAACTAGAATGGCAACCATTAAAAGCACAATGTTGTATTTTATGTTACTATCTTATATTCTTGTGTAAAAACAGATAAATATAATACTTATAAAGCCCCTATTTCAAAATTAAGAATAAGACTGATGGTATAACTCAGAGGTAGAATGTCCCTGAGTATAATTCCTAGTAACACACACACACACACACACACACACACACACACACACACACACACGTGCGCACACACACACTCACATTATTTTACTATGTAGTTTATGAGCACTGTTTATACTTACCAAGAAAAATTCAGTTAATAAAACTGATATGTAACCTGGGAAATAAAACTATGCATGTTTTGAAGGAGAAGTGCTTATATTAAAGGTAAAATTAAGAATATTGAGAAGAGGGAGTATGTGAAATGCAGTGGCTCATTTCAAACATTAAGTGAAATCATGGAATTCAGTCTTTTATGACTGGCTGGCTTCATTTATCATTATATTTTCAGTGCTAATAAATGTTATAATAGATACATTATCCTTTTATGAAAAGTAAACATTCTGTTTCATGGATATGGATAATTTTGCTTATCTATAAATCACTGATGAACATTTGAATTATATATTTGGGGGTTTTATAAATAATGTCACTATAATTTTCATGTGTAGGCTTTTCTGTGTATATACATCTTCAGTTACTTCTATTGATTTGATAAGTAGGAAAGAAATTGTCAGGGTCATATGGTAACTTTATTGTACACAATTTAACAAACTGAAACAGTTTCCCAAAATTATACTGTTTCACACCCTGATATTTATAAATGAGAGTCCTATTTAATTCACTTTTTATACAACTTTAAAATATTTTTCATTGTTTCTCTTTATAAATTTATTCATTGCTACATATGATGCAGTAAAAATAACTTTATTCTAAATTTTAATTTGCATTATTCTTTTTTGTGATACTGGAATATGAGACACAGGAGTATTCTACATACAAGCTACATCCCCAGCCCTATTTTTTGTTTTTTAATTTTGAAAGACTCTCACTGAGTCACAAAGGGCCTTACTAAGTAGCTGAAGCTTTTAGCAAACTGAGATCCTCCTGTCTCAGCCTTCCTGATGTTGGGATTACAAGCATGTGCCACCAAACCTGGATTTGATTTACATTATTCTAATGACAAAAAATGTTGACTTTTTAAAGTATTTATTGTTTATCTGTTTTTGGAGAATTGTCAGTTCAAATCTCTTACGATATTTTGTCTACATTGTCTTTTTATTTATGATATTTAAGCATTCCTTATGCATTATGAATACAAGTCCAGAATACACATAAACCTACAATTTTATAATATTTCTCTTGTAATGTAGCTTGTATATTTATTTATTGAATATTTTAAAGTGGAAAAGTTTAAAGTTTGAAGAAGTTCAATTAAGATATGTATTTTAACATATTTATTCATGGTTTAACATATTTATTCATGTTTTGGAACTGTAGTAAAAAATTGTCTTATCTAAGATTGTGAAAGTATCCTGCATTTTTAGAAGTGGTTTATAATTTTAGATGATATGTTTAGGCCTGTAATGTATTTTGAAATTTTGTGTGTGTGTGTGTGTGTGATGTAGGGGCTCAAATACATTCTTTTACTGGAAGATATACACCTGCCCAGTGCCATATGTTATGAGGACCATTTCTTTCCCACTTATCTCTCACAGCACTCTTGTTGAAAATTAATTGACCGTAAATAAAAGAGTTCATTTCTGGATTTGTGATTCAATTCCATTGACTTATATGTCTGTCTTTATGGCATTATTAGCACTGTGATGAATACTATGGATTTGTAGTAAAGGTAGAAAATATTGTGAGTCTCCTTTGATTATTTTCTTAAAAATTATTTTGCCTATTCAAGATCCATTGCATTTATATAAATTTTAAGGTTATTTTGCCAATTTCTAAGGATAAAAAGAAACTATCATGCTCATATGTCATAGAAATCATTAGCACAATTTAGTAGGCAACGCTTTCCTCTGTGTTTTTTTTTTTTTTAAGTTTTAGCTTCAATTTGTTTTAAATTTTATAGGTGGTGTTAGGTAAAGGTTTAGCCTCATTTTTTTACATATGTATATCCAAATTTTCTAAGCTCATCTGTTGAAAAGACTACCCTTTCCTGATGACTGAATGGGTTAGGCTCTCTTTCTATCTATATCTATAATTTATATATCATTTATATCTATACCTATATCTATCTATATCTATCTACACACAGACACAGACAGACAGACAGACACCCACACATACACACACACATTAATTTTGTGTGTCTGTGTGAATGTAGTCTAAGGACTGAATAAAGGCACATTCTACCTCCAAATATACCTCAAAGCTACACTATGAAGCCTTATTTTATTTCTTATTTGTAAACAGTCTCACTAAGTTGCTAAGAACCTCCTTTAATTGCTGAAGCTAAGTGCAAACCTGCAATTCACCTGTCTCTGGCTCCCAAGTACTATGAATATAGCCCTGTGCCACCATGCTTATCTCTCAATATATCTATATATCTATATCTATCTATCTATCTATACATATATATCTATATCTATATCTATATATCTATATCTATATCTATCTATCTATATATATATATATATATATATATATATATATATATATATATTGGTAGTACTGGGGTTCCTGGAAACACTTCTACCTCTGGGCTACACTCCTAGACCTGTTATATATTTTTATTTGGAAACAGGTCTCTTAAGCCAAGGAGGCTGGCTTCGAACCTGCACGATCTTCCTGTCTCCACCTCCCAAGCACGGGGATTACAAGTGTGCGCCACCACGCCCAGCTCTCATATTATTTTGAATCACTAAAGTCTCCAATAAAATTTGAGTTTACTTTAATAATGTATTAGTATTCTCCAGAGAAATAAGACAGATATGACTTTCTCTCTCTCTCTCCCTCTCTCTCTCTCTCTCTCTCTCTCTCTCTCTCTCTCTCTCTCTCTCTCTCATCTATCTCCATATACCATATATATACTTATATGTAGCATACCCATATGTATGTCATAATATAAAGTTAATACTCTACACATACATACATACATACATACATACACAAATACATGTGTGCATTCACACACTGTGTATATGTATATACCAAGAGAGAGAGTCTCTTAAGCCAGCAAGGCTGGCTTTGAACCTGTGTGATCTTCCTGTCTCCTCCTCCCAATGGGATTACAAACATGTGCCACCACACCAAGCTTGCTTGTTTATTTTTTGATATTTAAAATTAGTTTTAAAAATTGGCCTCTAGACCACATTATACCAGATTTATGTGGCTTATGAAATAAGAGAAAACATATTTTATTAAGGTTGATATTAAGTTTACTAACTCAAATATAGATAAAAGGGAAAATATACAACATAGAGTATACAATTTACGAAAGGTTGTACTTGATTTTGTTAAGTAACTGAGCCTCTCTTTTATTAGGTTTACCTGGCAGTAAAGAATCAGCATTTTAGAGTTTCCTTTTCCAAAACCTTATTCTGATAAAAAGTTACTAACAGACTGGAAAAAAGTACAGACAACTGAAATCTGCAAAGTAAATCACTTCAGCTATTACTGCTTCTTTAATCAGACACTACATGTCTGCCACTTCTAATAACAGCTTGGTGTCTGGCAGACGAAGTTCTGCTTTATCTCTGAATTTTACTGCTCATGTGAGCCTTTCAGAATAAATTAGACTATGTTCATTCTTAGATTAACAGTTACTCTATTTTCATTGCTTCCGTATGCTTTTGTTAAGCATTAACCGACACTTACATTTAGTCTGAGTGGACCCATACATTTCCTTTTCTTCTGGTAGAATCTCCATAGACCAAGTACCTGACATGTGTATATGAAGAAATCATGCCTTTTTTCAAATTGACACTAAATATGTTCTTTCTTCTTTTCTTCACGGTCATACTGAATATGACTTTGTGTTTCTAGTTTTGAATTATTTTTTACTGAGTTTATGGTCTCTACTGTTTCAGTCTTTGGATCAACATTGTGTCTCTGTTACTTTATTTTTGTCCCCCTTAACTACATTCTTCTCTTCAAATTTAAAACAAAGAGGGCTGGGCGTGGTGGCACAAGCATGTAATCCCCGTGCTTGGGAGGCTGAGACAGGAGGATCACGCAGGTTCGAAGCCAGTGGCGCTGGCTGGAGAGACCCTGTTTCCAAATTTAAAAAAACAATATAAAAATAGGTCTGGGAGTGTAACCCGGAGATAGAAGAGTTTCCATGAACCCCAGTACAACAACAACAACAACAACAACAAAAAATGCCGGGCGTGGTGGCGCACGCTTGTAATCCCCGCCCTTGGGAGGTGGAGACAGGAGGATAGCTCAGGTTCGAAGCCAGCCTCGCTGGCGTAAGAGACCCTGTTTCAATAATATAAAAATAGGTCTGGGAGTGTAGCCCGGAGGTAGAAGGGCTTCCAGGAACCCCAGTACCACCAAAAAATAAAAAATAAAAAAATAATAAATAAGACAAACAAAATCATTATAGTTAATTTATTGATTTACTTTAAGTAATATGTAATATTCTTATTCTTAATTCAGGATTAAAATCAAATGTTTATATTGATTTCATAAAGGAACTACTGTGATTCTTATAATGAGTTGAAATATTTCTTCTACCCTTTCATTATATAAACTTCTTAGACAAGATATTATTTTATCAAATTAAAATTTTTAAAAATTTTCTTAAAAGTTATGACAAATATTGAAAGTGTCTCTCTTATAAAGTAATTTATGCAGTCCGATTTATTTCATTGCTTCTCTGTTAGATATTTATTCCTCTTAGATAAAATCTACCTACCTATTCTGTATGCCAATTTCTTTGTACTGTATTTCTTCCAGATAGTTATGCATATTAAATTTAATGGTCTAAGCATACAAATTTATCAATGTGTCATTTTAAAAATCATGAGCTTACTTATATGTTTGTTTCGGCTTGAAAAATAAGGCCATTGCATACAAGTTAAAGAATCTGTCAATATATATATTTGCTTTTTCATTTATGCTCAGTTAACTTTCAAGGTATATAAATGTTCTTTTATACTTTATATGTTAATTTGTATTTCTTGTTATGACATACTTATACAAGGTTAAAGAATCCAGTATAAAATCTGTGCTGTGTTGCATATGTTATACATTTTGTATTGGTATTTGATAAATAGTCTTGGCTACAAGGAAACATTGTGAATTGATTGTATTAGAAAGGAATTTTCTATTTTTTTTCTTGCAGTACTGGGGATGGAACCCAGAGGCATTCTAACTCTGAACTACACCCCCTTTTATTTTTAAAAGCAGGGTCTCACTGAGTTACGAGAGGCCTTGCTAAGTAGCTGAGGCTTTCCGAGATCCTCTGGTCTCAGCCACCCAAATGCTGGGATTACGAGCATGAGGCACCATGCCGGGTGATTTATTTCTAATTTTACATGTGACCTCTAAGATTGGAGTACTTAGTGGATACAAAAATATTTACTGGAAAATAAAACTGTCCTTGATGTACAGTATGAGTTTCAAATTATCTTACTTTCAAAATATAATATTTTCAAATATATAATTAACTAGGGAACAGAATCAACAAGTATATAATAGACAAATACTCCTTAGATAGGATATGTTTATTTTAATAATAGTTAAGTCCAATGTATTAATCATATGAAGGAATAGAAGATATTATAATTGCTTTATAAGTAGTGAATATATATCATTCAATCTTTAATAGAACATAAGCATTTGACCCTGAAGGTTCCTTCTAACTGTGGTGTATTGCTTTTCCACAAAGAAATAGAAATGTATAAAAGATAAGGCTACCAGGAATCTTACACTCTGACAGTCAATTCAAATGCTTAGAGCTTGAGTTTACCTGGGAGCCTGTTACTGACAGCAAAATAAAGCCTTTGCCTGGGAAGCTCCATTTAGCATTCAAGAAAAGAAATATAAAGTTAAATGATTCCACAGTAAATATTCTATGTTTATACTCTAAGAATAAAGAGAAGACTTTAAAAATTAGAAAAAAGTACTCATTTTTGGTGGGAGAAAAAATAAATTCTTACTTAAATTTAAACTGTGCATATTTTAACAACTCTAAGTGTTTTACAAAAATTATTCTATAATTTACCTGCTGGAAGACCATTAACTGGGGAAATCTAAAAAGACAGTGTGAAAGTTTTGAGTAGTCCATTCTACTTACAAGCTTTCAACACTATCTGTTGGGCTTACATTTTATACCACACACTGTGAACTAACTTGACATGGACTATCAACTTCTTAGTTTTCTTTTTTTTTTTTTTTTTTTTAATTAGTTTATTTTTTAAATTGGTGCATTGTAGTCATATATCAATCACATTGGAGTACAAGACTTGAGAGGATATACAAGCACACATCATCCAATTAGCCCTCCTCCAGCCCCCGTCCCATTCCCTCCCCCTCCCTCCATCCCACACTTCTTTGGTGATTTACTTTGATACATTTGTTTATGTACCTCCTGCATTTTAAAGAGGCTCCGTCCTCCAGTATTACATACCCTCTGATTGGTCACATTAGTTGCTTCACTATAGGGCCCTTTCTATAGCTCAACCTCTTCCTGTTGCCCTTTTCCTCCTAGTTATTGCTGATTAAGAGAAGCGTCTGATTAATATTTTCTGCGATATTTCTCTGTGCATGCTGCGTTGCAAGTACCAATCCCACTCTTGATGGTCCCAGTAGTGGCCTGGCTACTCAGTGGATTGAACCAGACCTCGCTGGCTCACGCAGCGGCCTTGCCTCATGGGAGGACCCAGTTCTGGTCTCGCTGGCCCCTGAACCGGTCAAACCCCTAAGCTGGCTTTGGTCCCGACCTTGGAGGCCGCAGGAGTGAACTTGCCTCACGCCAGGCTCCGATGCTGGCCATTGGCCCCTGCACCGGTCTAACCCCTTGGCAGGATTCCAATCCCGGCCTCGGAGGCCCCAACACTGGTAATGCCTCACGGCAGGCTCCGATGCCGGCCTGACTGGCCCCAGCACCGGCCTAACCCCTTGACAGGCTTTTATCCTGGCCTCAGAGGCCCCAGTACCGGCCTTGCCTCGCGGCAGGCTCCGATGCCGGCCTCGCTGGCCCCAGCACCGGCCTAACCCCTCGGCAGGCTCTTATCCTGGCCTCGAAGGCCCCAGTACCGGCCTTGCCTCACGGCAGGCTCCGATGCTGGCCTCGCTGGCCCCAGCACCGGCCTAACCCCTCGGCATGCTCCGATCCCGGCCTCGGAGGCCCCAGCACTGGTCATGCCTCACGGCAGGCTCCGCTGCCGGCCTCGTTGGCCCCAGCACCGGCCTAACCTCTCGGCAAGCTCTTATCCTGGCCTCGGAGGCCCCAGTACCGGCCTTGCCTCACGGTAGGCTCCGATGCCGGCCTCGCTGGCCCCAGCACCGGCCTAACCCCTCAGCAGGCTCTTATCCTGGCCTCGAGGCCCCAGTACCGGCCTTGCCTCAAGGCAGGCTCCGATGCCGGCCTCGCTGACCCAGCACCGGCCTAACCCCTCAGCAGGCTCTTATCCTGGCCTCAGAGGCCCCAGTACCGGCCTTGCCTCACGGCAGGCTCCGATGCCGGCCTCACTGGCCCCAGCAGCGGCCTAACCCCTCGGCAAGCTCTTATCCTGGCCTCGGAGGCCCCAGTACCGGCCTTGCCTCACGGTAGGCTCCGATGCCGGCCTCGCTGGCCCCAGCACCGGCCTAACCCCTCGGCAGGCTCTTATCCTGGCCTCGAGGCCCCAGTACCGGCCTTGCCTCAAGGCAGGCTCCGATGCTGGCCTCGCTGGCCCCAGCACCGGCCTAACCCCTCAGCAGGCTCTTATCCTGGCCTCAGAGGCCCCAGTACCGACCTTGCCTCAAGGCAGGCTCCGATGCCGGCCTCACTGGCCCCAGCACTGGCCTAACCCCTCGGCAGGCTCTTATCCTGGCCTCGGAGGCCCCAGTACCGGCCTTGCCTCACGGCAGGCTCCGATGCCGGCCTCGCTGGCCCCAGCAGCGGCCTAACCCCTCGGCAGGCTCCGATCCCGGCCTCGGAGGCCCCAGCACTGGTCATGCCTCAAGGCAGGCTCCGATGCCGGCCTCGCTGGCCCCAGCACCGGCCTAACCCCTTGGCAGGCTCTTATCCTGGCCTCGGAGGCCCCAGTACCGGCCTTGCCTCACGGCAGGCTCCGATGCCGGCCTCGCTGGCCCCAGCACCGGCCTAACCCCTCGGCAGGCTCTTATCCTGGCCTCGAAGGCCCCAGTACCGGCCTTGCCTCACGGCAGGCTCCGATGCTGGCCTCGCTGGCCCCAGCACCGGCCTAACCCCTCGGCATGCTCCGATCCCGGCCTCGGAGGCCCCAGCACTGGTCATGCCTCACGGCAGGCTCCGCTGCCGGCCTCGTTGGCCCCAGCACCGGCCTAACCTCTCGGCAAGCTCTTATCCTGGCCTCGGAGGCCCCAGTACCGGCCTTGCCTCACGGTAGGCTCCGATGCCGGCCTCGCTGGCCCCAGCACCGGTCTAACCCCTCGGCAGGCTCTTAACCTGGCCTCGAGGCCCCAGTACCGGCCTTGCCTCAAGGCAGGCTCCGATGCCGGCCTCGCTGGCCCCAGCACCGGCCTAACCCCTCGGCAGGCTCTTATCCTGGCCTAGAGGCCCCAGTACCGACCTTGTCTCAAGGCAGGCTCCGATGCCGGCCTCACTGGCCCCAGCACTGGCCTAACCCCTCGGCAGGCTCTTATCCTGGCCTCGGAGGCCCCAGTACCGGCCTTGCCTCACGGCTTGCTCCGATGCCGGCCTCGCTGGCCCCAGTACCGGCCTTGCCTCACGGCAGGCTCCGATGCCGGCCTCGCTGGCCCCAGCACCGGCCTAACCCCTCGGCATGCTCCGATCCCGGCCTCGGAGGCCCCAGCACTGGTCATGCCTCACGGCAGGCTCCGCTGTCGGCCTCGTTGGCCCCAGCACCGGCCTAACCTCTCGGCAAGCTCTTATCCTGGCCTCAGAGGCCCCAGTACCGGCCTTGCCTCACGGTAGGCTCCGATGCCGGCCTCGCTGGCCCCAGCACCGGCCTAACCCCTCGGCAGGCTCTTAACCTGGCCTCGAGGCCCCAGTACCGGCCTTGCCTCAAGGCAGGCTCCGATGCCGGCCTCGCTGGCCCCAGCACCGGCCTAACCCCTCAGCAGGCTCTTATCCTGGCCTCAGAGGCCCCAGTACCGGCCTTGCCTCACGGCAGGCTCCGATGCCGGCCTCACTGGCCCCAGCAGCGGCCTAACCCCTCGGCAGGCTCCGATCCCGGCCTCAGAGGCCCCAGTACCGGCCTTGCCTCAAGGCAGGCTCCGATGCCGCTCTCGTTGGCCCCAGCACCGGCCTAACCCCTCCGCAGGCTCTTGTCCTGGCCTCGGAGGCCCCAGTACCGGCCTTGCCTCACGGCAGGCTCCGATGCCGGCCTCGCTGGCCCCAGCAGCGGCCTAACCCCTCGGCAGGCTCCGATCCCGGCCTCGGAGGCCCCAGCACTGGTCATGCCTCAAGGCAGGCTCCGATGCCGGCCTCGCTGGCCCCAGCACCGGCCTAACCCCTTGGCAGGCTCTTATCCTGGCCTCTGAGGCCCCAGTACCGGCCTTGCCTCACGGCAGGCTCCGATACCGGCCTCGCTGGCCCCAGCACCGGCCTAACCCCTCGGCAGGCTCTTAACCTGGCCTCGAGGCCCCAGTACCGGCCTTGCCTCACGGCAGGCTCCGATGCCGGCCTCACTGGCCCCAGCAGCGGCCTAACCCCTCGGCAGGCTCCGATCCCGGCCTCAGAGGCCCCAGTACCGGCCTTGCCTCAAGGCAGGCTCCGATGCCGGCCTCGTTGGCCCCAGCACCGGCCTAACCCCTCGGCAGGCTCTTGTCCTGGCCTCGGAGGCCCCAGTACCGGCCTTGCCTCACGGCAGGCTCCGATGCCGACTTCGCTGGCCCCAGCAGCGGCCTAACCCCTCGGCAGGCTCCGATCCCGGCCTCGGAGGCCCCAGCACTGGTCATGCCTCACGGCAGGCTCCGATGCCGGCCTCGTTGGCCCCAGCACTGGCCTAAACCCTCGGCAAGCTCTTATCCTGGCCTCGGAGGCCCCAGTATCGACCTTGCCTCACGGCAGGCTCCAATGCCGGCCTCGCTGGCCCCAGCAGCGGCCTAACCCCTCGGCAGGCTCCGATCCCGGCCTCGGAGGCCCCAGCACTGGTCATGCCTCACGGCAGGCTCCGATGCCGGCCTCGCTGGCCCCAGCACCGGCCTAACCCCTCAGCAGGCTCTTATCTTGGCCTCGAGGCCCCAGTACCGGCCTTGCCTCAAGGCAGGCTCCGATGCCGGCCTCGCTGACCCAGCACCGGCCTAACCCCTCAGCAGGCTCTTATCCTGGCCTCAGAGGCCCCAGTACCGGCCTTGCCTCACGGCAGGCTACGATGCCGGCCTCACTGGCCCCAGCAGCGGCCTAACCCCTCAGCAGGCTCTTATCCTGGCCTCAGAGGCCCCAGTACCGACCTTGCCTCAAGGCAGGCTCCGATGCCGGCCTCACTGGCCCCAGCACTGGCCTAACCCCTCGGCAGGCTCTTATCCTGGCCTCGGAGGCCCCAGTACCGGCCTTGCCTCACGGCAGGCTCCGATGCCGGCCTCGCTGGCCCCAGCAGCGGCCTAACCCCTCGGCAGGCTCCGATCCCGGCCTCGGAGGCCCCAGCACTGGTCATGCCTCAAGGCAGGCTCCGATGCCGGCCTCGCTGGCCCCAGCACCGGCCTAACCCCTTGGCAGGCTCTTATCCTGGCCTCGGAGGCCCCAGTACCGGCCTTGCCTCACGGCAGGCTCCGATGCCGGCCTCGCTGGCCCCAGCACCGGCCTAACCCCTCGGCAGGCTCTTATCCTGGCCTCGAAGGCCCCAGTACCGGCCTTGCCTCACGGCAGGCTCCGATGCTGGCCTCGCTGGCCCCAGCACCGGCCTAACCCCTCGGCATGCTCCGATCCCGGCCTCGGAGGCCCCAGCACTGGTCATGCCTCACGGCAGGCTCCGCTGCCGGCCTCGTTGGCCCCAGCACCGGCCTAACCTCTCGGCAAGCTCTTATCCTGGCCTCGGAGGCCCCAGTACCGGCCTTGCCTCACGGTAGGCTCCGATGCCGGCCTCGCTGGCCCCAGCACCGGTCTAACCCCTCGGCAGGCTCTTAACCTGGCCTCGAGGCCCCAGTACCGGCCTTGCCTCAAGGCAGGCTCCGATGCCGGCCTCGCTGGCCCCAGCACCGGCCTAACCCCTCGGCAGGCTCTTATCCTGGCCTAGAGGCCCCAGTACCGACCTTGTCTCAAGGCAGGCTCCGATGCCGGCCTCACTGGCCCCAGCACTGGCCTAACCCCTCGGCAGGCTCTTATCCTGGCCTCGGAGGCCCCAGTACCGGCCTTGCCTCACGGCAGGCTCCGATGCCGGCCTCGCTGGCCCCAGTACCGGCCTTGCCTCACGGCAGGCTCCGATGCCGGCCTCGCTGGCCCCAGCACCGGCCTAACCCCTCGGCATGCTCCGATCCCGGCCTCGGAGGCCCCAGCACTGGTCATGCCTCACGGCAGGCTCCGCTGTCGGCCTCGTTGGCCCCAGCACCGGCCTAACCTCTCGGCAAGCACTTATCCTGGCCTCAGAGGCCCCAGTACCGGCCTTGCCTCACGGTAGGCTCCGATGCCGGCCTCGCTGGCCCCAGCACCGGCCTAACCCCTCGGCAGGCTCTTAACCTGGCCTCGAGGCCCCAGTACCGGCCTTGCCTCAAGGCAGGCTCCGATGCCGGCCTCGCTGGCCCCAGCACCGGCCTAACCCCTCAGCAGGCTCTTATCCTGGCCTCAGAGGCCCCAGTACCGGCCTTGCCTCACGGCAGGCTCCGATGCCGGCCTCACTGGCCCCAGCAGCGGCCTAACCCCTCGGCAGGCTCCGATCCCGGCCTCAGAGGCCCCAGTACCGGCCTTGCCTCAAGGCAGGCTCCGATGCCGCTCTCGTTGGCCCCAGCACCGGCCTAACCCCTCCGCAGGCTCTTGTCCTGGCCTCGGAGGCCCCAGTACCGGCCTTGCCTCACGGCAGGCTCCGATGCCGGCCTCGCTGGCCCCAGCAGCGGCCTAACCCCTCGGCAGGCTCCGATCCCGGCCTCGGAGGCCCCAGCACTGGTCATGCCTCAAGGCAGGCTCCGATGCCGGCCTCGCTGGCCCCAGCACCGGCCTAACCCCTTGGCAGGCTCTTATCCTGGCCTCTGAGGCCCCAGTACCGGCCTTGCCTCACGGCAGGCTCCGATACCGGCCTCGCTGGCCCCAGCACCGGCCTAACCCCTCGGCAGGCTCTTAACCTGGCCTCGAGGCCCCAGTACCGGCCTTGCCTCACGGCAGGCTCCGATGCCGGCCTCACTGGCCCCAGCAGCGGCCTAACCCCTCGGCAGGCTCCGATCCCGGCCTCAGAGGCCCCAGTACCGGCCTTGCCTCAAGGCAGGCTCCGATGCCGGCCTCGTTGGCCCCAGCACCGGCCTAACCCCTCGGCAGGCTCTTGTCCTGGCCTCGGAGGCCCCAGTACCGGCCTTGCCTCACGGCAGGCTCCGATGCCGACCTCGCTGGCCCCAGCAGCGGCCTAACCCCTCGGCAGGCTCCGATCCCGGCCTCGGAGGCCCCAGCACTGGTCATGCCTCACGGCAGGCTCCGATGCCGGCCTCGTTGGCCCCAGCACCGGCCTAAACCCTCGGCAAGCTCTTATCCTGGCCTCGGAGGCCCCAGTATCGACCTTGCCTCACGGCAGGCTCCAATGCCGGCCTCGCTGGCCCCAGCAGCGGCCTAACCCCTCAGCAGGCTCTTATCCTGGCCTCAGAGGCCCCAGTACCGGCCTTGCCTCACGGCAGGCTCCGATGCCGGCCTCACTGGCCCCAGCAGCGGCCTAACCCCTCGGCAGGTTCCGATCCCGGCCTCAGAGGCCCCAGTACCGGCCTTGCCTCAAGGCAGGCTCCGATGCCGGCCTCGCTGGCCCCAGCAGCGGCCTAACCCCTCGGCAGGCTCCGATCCCGGCCTCGGAGGCCCCAGCACTGGTCATGCCTCAAGGCAGGCTCCGATGCCGGCCTCGCTGGCCCCAGCACCGGCCTAACCCCTCGGCAGGCTCTTGTCTTGGTCTCGGAGGCCCCAGTACCGGCCTTGCCTCAAGGCATGCTCCGATGCCGGCCTCGCTGGCCCCAGCACTGGCCTAACCCCTCGGCAGGCTCCGATCCTGGCCTCGGAGGCCCCAGCACTGGTCATGCCTCAAGGCAGGCTCCGATGCCAGCCTCGCTGTCCCCAGCACCGGCCTAACCCCTCAGCAGGCTCTTATCCTGGCCTCGGAGGCCCCAGCACCGGCCTAACCCCTCGGCAGGCTCTTATCCTGGCCTCGGAGGCCCAAGTACCGGCCTTGCCTCAAGGCAGGCTCCGATGCCGGCCTCTCTGGCCCCAGCACCAGCCTAACCCCTCGGCATGCTCCGATCCCGGCCTCGGAGGCCCCAGCACTGGTCATGCCTCACGGCAGGCTCTGCTGCCGGCCTCGTTGGCCCCAACACCGGCCTAACCCCTCGGCAAGCTCTTATCCTGGCCTCGGAGGCCCCAGTACCGGCCTTGCCTCACGGCAGGCTCCGATGCCGGCCTCGCTGACCCCAGCACCGGCCTAACCCCTCAGCAAGTTCCGGACCCGACCTCGGAGGCCCTAGCACAAGCCTTGCATCATGGTAGGCTCCAATGCCGGCCTCGCTGGCCCCAGCATCGGTCTAACCCCTCTGCAGGTTCCAATCCCGGCCACGGAGGCCTCAGTAGTGGCCTTGCCTCACAGCAAGCTCCGATGTCGGCCACTGGCCCCGGCGCCCGCCTAACCCCTCAGCAGGTTCCGATCACTGTCTCTGTGGTTAGTATTTCAAAGGTTCCAGTTGTAATGTATCAGATCTCTGCCTCCCCCGAATATTGGCCACTGGCATTGCCACTGCCTCCACCGTTTCAAATCCTTCCCAGGCTCTTTTTCCACTCTGAATGTTGTCCAGTGTTCCTAAGCATGCGTGATGGTAGCATTCGACATTTGGTGTAATTTCTCCAAAAAAATAAAGTTGGTAAGATCCGGTTTCTGCTTCTCCTGAATACAAGTCTCTACCACCATCGCGAAGAACTCTTTCAACACCGCATTTCTCCTTGGTCTCCGCTAAACTCTCTCCTTATATGTGATATCTGAGATTCTTAACAATATAGAGAAATAGCAGTCCTCTTTCACGGCGAATTTTTCCATAAGTTCCAGTGCATTTAGGTAAGTTTTGTCTGCATCTCCAGTGTCCTGGCATCCATAACGGCTTTCTTATCACCTCTCCGATATTTTTCTTTATCTTTTTCTGTTCTGGGCCCGGTTTCTCCAGGGGTCTGGCGTGCTACTCGCAGTTCGGCCGGGACCCAGAGTCCCGCGACCCAGGCCCCGGCTTTTGTGCGCCGCGGGCGACCCCTGCCCAGAACCCAGCGTCTTACTGGGCCCGGTTTCTCCAGGGGTCTGGCGTGCTACGCGCAGTTCGGCCGGGGCCCAGAGTCCCGCGACCCGGGCCCCATTAGGCGTGCCCCGCCCGCGACCCCCGCCCAGAACCCAGCGTCTTACTGGGCCTGGTTTCTCCAGGGGTCTGGCGTGCTACGCGCAGTTCGGCCCGGGGCCCAGGGTCCCGCAACTTCTTAGTTTTCAAACTGAAGGAGCATCAGTGCATTCCTTGACTTAAGACTGGAATCCAAACCATTTATCACACAGTAATATAAGAAAATGGAATATATGACCTGAGAGCGATTACCTTAGATCTCTATCAGGTTGGTTAATAGCTGAAACCATTTTTATGGAGCTTTTAAAGAATCAAGTTTCTAAAAAGTGTCTGATATTTAACTCCATTTTGCCAGATATGATTTCTAGATAGACCTGATGATCACTCTCAAGAAGGAGGTCAAGTTGACGGCTAGAGATTAGAGAGGTGTCAGAATGATGATTTTACATGTATAAGCTACTTAGGTCACTCAACAGGATGGTAAAGAGTGGTGATGATTTCAAGGCTTGGTTCTGTTATTGCATCCTTCTGACTTAAAATCAGCTCTTCCTTCTACCTCTATTCTTCTTCAGAGCTTTTAAAAAATTTCAAAGTTTTGCACATGTAGTTTCTAATACTAATGATAAAATTATACAAATCTACTCATCTATTTTCTAACTTTTTAATGCTAAATATCAGGCATTTTGATTAAAGTTGAGTATGTGGTAGGAAAATACAATGTTATTTTCCTCCAATTTTTGAACATAGAAAAAATGATATAAAGCTGGGTGTGTTGGCGCACACTTATAATCCCAGCATTTAGGAGGCTGAGACCAGAGAATCGCAGTTTGCATACAGCCTCCGCTACTTGCAACTCAGTGAGACTCTGTTTCAAAATAAAGAATAAAAAAATAGGGCAGAGGGTGTAACTCAGAGGTTGAATGCCCCTGGGTTCCAACCCCAGTGCTGAGAAAAAAAAGAAAAAATAAAAGAAAATGATATGAGCTGTGTATCTCAGTCTTCTCTTTGCGATAAACACATGAATACATATGAATAAACAATGTATCCATATTCTTCCAGGTTTGATTTTTGGACTTTAACACTAGAAATAAGGAGGAAACTTTTATCTATATATCACTGATGTGTACCGCAGATTGGTGTAAAGAATTTTGAGTTCAAGTCTGTTTATATGAATTCCAATTATACCTTAGCTCTTTAAAATATTGATAAATTTAACAAATCCCGAGCGGGCATGGTGGTGCACACTTGTTATCCCAGTACTTGGGAGGCTAAGACAGAAGTATATCAAGTTTGTGGACAGCCTCACCTACTTAGGCCCTCTAAAACTTTCAAAATAAAGAATAAAAAATACGGCTGGGAGTGTAGCTCAGAGGTAGAATTCCTTTGGCTTCCATCTCCTGTACTGGAAAAAAAAATGAAACTACATTCTAAGTATTAAATGTCAGAATGTTTGCTAGTGTATAGAATCTCATAAATGATAAAGATATGTACAATTTAGGGTATTATATTTAGAAGTTCCAGAAATATATAAATTTTTAGTATTATTTGTGGCCTTAAGCACTGACATGAGTTTCATAATAGCTGATATCATGTTTTCATAATATATGATATCATATTTCAGTGAACTATATTTTAAAATTTAGATTATATTTCTTTTCTGTGGCACTAGGGATTGAACCCAGAGGCATTCTATCTCTGAGCTAACCCTCTAGCCCTACTTTATTTCTTATTTGGAAACAGGGTCTCACTAAGTTTCAGAGGGCCTCGCTAAATTATTGAGACTGGCTTTGAACCTGTTATCCTCCTGTCTCAGCCTCCAAGTACCAGGATTAAAAAGGTGCCCAAACATCCCTGGATTAGATTATATTTCCTCGAATGCAAGTAATATCTAATGTCAAACCTGGTGTAGTTTGCTCGCTTGTAATCCCAGCATTTAGGAGACTGAGAAGGGAGGATCATGGCTCCTGGGCAGCCTAAGCTACTTAGGCCCTTTGCAAATCAACGAGACCCTGTTTCAAAATAAAGACTAAAATATAGGGCTGGGGGTGTAGCTTGGAGGTATAATGCCCCCAGGTTTCATCCCCAGTACTGCAAAAAAAAAATCTAATATCATTGCTAGAAAAACTTTTATATGTTCTCCTACTTATATCAATAAAATTTATTTGATTATGGTAAATTAAGCATATGCCAATAATGTTTATTGTATGTTAGGTTAACTCAGAATATTTCTTGTTTGTCATAGACAAAGAAGGAAGAATTGCTAGAATTCAGCTGAGGAAGTTACATATCATAATTTTACCTATTCTCAACAAATTTGTATGCTAAACAATATTTCATATGAAAAATAGTTATTATGAAAACAATCTACTTCACTTACATAAAATGAACCAAAAACATCATTCACATTTGTACTTAACAAAAGCAAAAGAAAGCACTCGTCAATAATTTCTCAGGATGAAAAAATACCAGCTGCTCTTCAGAACACTAGGTAGTATATTACTTTTCTATAGAATAAGGTAGGTGGTATAGAGTTTGTACAAAATATATCATGTTGTATTTGAGATAGAAATGTTTTATATATAATCAAGAAATACTCACATATAGCAGGATACTTTAAAGAAGATAATGTAAGGATTGCAACAACCAACTCTCATGCTTATTGCTTTGTACTATATTTTTAATTAGATAAATGATTTTTATCTTAATACACTTACTGAATCCTTGTCCATATTGGGAGAACTAACAATGGCAAACAGGTGTGTTTCTAGGAGGGTAGTGGCAAAAGCCAAGTCTCTATGAATATTTTTGAAAATCATAAAATTCAGCGAGGACATCAAGTAAAACTCCTTTGTAGAAAATCTAGGAGACAGAAAACTTCTTCAACTCAAATTTATATATGAGAACGAGCTAAAGTTGTAAGACTACATTTTTATAGCCGAGCAGAGTGTCAAGCAGAATAAAAAATAAGTATAGTGGAATCTTAGTGGCAAATGGCACAGAAAAAATGTCACCCTGAGAATAGCCACATGTAGAGAGAAAAACAATGAGTAAACAAGGCAGATGAGAAGAGGTTCACTCAGGGTAGTATGAAAAAAAGGAGGCTTGATGAATAAAGCAGTTAAAATGCTATGTCCATGTATTAGGGTATCACTAGCAATCTCACTAACATGTGTGGGTGGTGGGGGAGTGGGGTGGGATCCAGGGGAAAACACAAGTGCTGTGTGTATTTACCTTTGTATCACTTTGAACCTCACTATGATGAATGATTACAATGCACCAGTAAAAGTATATTAAAAAAAGAAAAAGGGACAGATTTAGTACTGTCTACTGTCAGAAAGCACTAACTACTCTGCTAAGAAATTGAAAGATGCTCTTAATTTCCCAACATCAGAGGTGACCCATACAGGACAACAGTAATGAAGGGCAGGAATTTGGAAAAGACATACATAGAATGTTGTGTTTTTATACAAAAAAAGAAACATTTCCATTAATTCCATGCATGTATACAAAATTATCAAATGCCAACTTTGATATCATATACAGGGAAACGGAGGGCAGGATTCAGAGGAAAGCTTACCCAGGGCTGCGTGCATGTGTATCCCTATCCCTTTGAACTTTATGATGGCTATTACAATGGGCCTATAAAGCATAATAAAAAATAACATTTGTAGTATAGTAAAATAGTAGAGTTCTAAATTCAAAAGAATATTATAATTCTGAAAACACATTTCTTCTTGTGGTACTGAGGGTGGGACGTAGGGGCTTTTCTACCCCTGGGCTATACTCCCAGACCTATTTTTATACTTTATTTGAAAATAGGGTCTCACGAAGTTGCTGAGAGCCTCACTAAGTAGCTGAGGATGGTTTTGAACCTGTGGGATCCTCCTGTCTCAGCCTCCCAAACGCTGGGATTCCAAGCATGTGCCATCATGCCTGGCTCAAAACACATGTTTTTTAATGGAAGTATTTTTTGAAATAAATGGAATCTTTCCAAATAGGAGTTGAGTTGGTCTTGTATTGAAAACTGTTGTAAGATAA
Source organism: Muscardinus avellanarius (assembly GCF_963383645.1). Taxonomy (NCBI): domain Eukaryota; kingdom Metazoa; phylum Chordata; class Mammalia; order Rodentia; family Gliridae; genus Muscardinus; species Muscardinus avellanarius. Next base: position 23,126,095 of record NC_137786.1, on the reverse strand, counting down.
TAAAATATATTACACTATCCAAAAAATTGTTCCTAGATTTCAATAAAAGTTTAGAGCATTTAGGATGTAGAATAAATCATATGCCATACAAAAAAGCTATCATAATACAATATAGAAAATGATAACAATTTTTACTCAATGAAATTGGGAAATTTTTACACAATGAAAATATTAAGCTAACAGTGAAGAAATTAAAATAATATTCCAATATCACCCTTAAACTAGCACTTGCACTTATAAAAACAAGCAATATATCATAAAATATGAAACTTTATTTATTTATTTATTTATTTATTTATTTATTTATTTATTAGTGATACTGGGGTTCCTGGAAGCCCTTCTACCTCCGGGCTACACTCCCAGACCTATTTTTACATTTTTTTTAAAATTTGGAAACAGGGTCTCCTGAGCCAGCGCGCGTGGCTGGCTTCGAACCTGCGCGATCCTCCTGTCTCTGCCTCCCAAGCGCGGGGATTACAAGTGTGCGCCACCACGCCCGGCAAAACATGATATAATTAAAAAATAAAAAGTGAAGCTAGGCACAGTGGCACATTCTTGTAATCTCAGTATTTAGGAGGCTGAAAAGGAAGATAATATGTTTGAGGCCAGTCTCAGAAACTTAGCAAAACCCTCAGCAACTTATTAAGAACTTGTTTTAAAATAAACACTATAAAATGCTGGGTGTGCAGGTCCAGGTAGAATATCCCTGATTTCAAGCCACACTACAGCAAAAACAAAAACAAACAAAAAGGGAGAAAAGTATCAGGAAAATTCAGTAAAGACTATTACCAAATATAAACATATAAACATAAGGAATATAGAATTACAAGATTCTCGATTTTAAACTATTTATTGAAAGTTCATCATATAATTAAAAAATATATTGTGAATGATAATTTTAGAAGATAAACTGGGTTAACTTATTAATTTTAAAGATACAGGACAGAAAAAAAATAGCAAAACTTCCAAACAAAAGTATCAGTTAATTTATAGTGTAAACCAGGTAACATGTTTTCTAGACAATAATAGGCAAAATAAAGTTAGCAGTGAAAAATTGTATTCAAAGACACAAATGATAATTGAGAATTTGTTTTAAATTTAAATAAGTACTTCAACTATAAGTGATATGAGAATAACTATATTTAAAATGCAATTGTAAGTTATTTCTAAGGAATTAGCTAGATTGGTGAAACTTGATTGAAGAAAATATCCACCATTCCTCACTAACATGTACATAGATGACAGGAATGGACAGGATCCAGAGGGAAACACCTAAAGTGCTGTGTGTTTGTATCTTCGTATCTGTGCTTCGAACTTCACTATAATCTATAATTCTAATACACCAATGAAAGCATATTAAAAATACTGAGTTATTTCTTACTCTTGACATGGCCTTCACTCTTCTTTGAATGTGTATTTCTTGCCTTCCTAAATAAATCTCTAAATCTCTGAACATAAAATAATTGTACTTACAAGAAGGAAACAAAAGTGGAAGTAAAATGAATCCATATTTAAATTTTATAATTCTATAAAAGTAGAAATAAATAAAATAATAGAGTAAGAAAAGAAAGGAGAATGTGAAATAAGCAAATTGATGTTCGCAGTGGCCATGTGTGTGAGTCAAGTATCCCACAGGAAGTTAACAAAAAGCAGTATTCTAATTACTTATAGAAGAGACTCAGGAAATTAGAAAATATATTAGTACAAGGTAGCCATTTGAATAAAATCAGAAACTTAATAAATACAGGAATTGGTACAAGAGAACAAATAAATTACATTGTATAGGAAGATATATGTTTAATACATTCATTGATAAGCTGAAGATTTCATAAAATATGAACTTAAGCATATCAATCATGCTAATATTATAAATTGGCATGTATTCATGTTTGATCACCAATGAAAACAATTGATTATTATGCATGAAGACTTAAATAAAAGGAAAAATAAACAAATCTTAAAGGGAATGAAAAAGTATACAAGCAGTATAAAAGTAGAGGCTGTGGAGGCAAATTCTCAACATTATTTTTTGAATGCAGAAATGCATGGCTTTGAGGAAGGAGAAAACGTGTTCTAAGTATATAAGAAACCATGTCCTTACCTAAAGAATCTAAATGTACAAATCTGGCTAACATATAAATACACAGAATAGGTATAGTTATACCTGTTTATTGATGTTTATAAAAAGTATAAAATATTTTTAGAACTGGAATTTAGGTTTAACAGAAATCAGAGAAAATGAAAAACTGCATTGTCATATCAGAACAATTATTAATTATAGTTATCTTAGAAGACCTTTGACTTAAGAAAATAAATATATGTAAATAAGATGTGAAAGTAGATAATTGAGCATATTTTAAAAATCATAGTCTTATGGAAGATATACATAAGCACAGATGGTGTACTCTGCATTATTTTTTCTGATACTTTGTCACACATAGGATAAAAAATTGGAAAACAAAAATTTTTATAGCTTCTGAGTGCTTCAGCAAACTTATAGTCAAATTAGATTTCATCAATAAGAGAACGCATCCACAATTTAATGCTGCAAGTATCTATCAAATGGTTTTAAGAGTTTAGGTGGGCTGTGGATGTAGCTCAGTGATAGAGTTCTGGCCAAGCATGTGCAAAGCTATAGGTTTCATCTCTAATATTATAAAAATAAAAAACATATAATTTAAGTATTATTTTCTGACATTGCTTTCAGTATAAAGAATATTTTTCTAATATTTAAAAATACATATTATTTGAAACAATTTTCTTCATCATTGACTCATAATTCACATTCTAAATATGTGTAAACATGTTATAAAATTTTTATTTTTAAAGTTCTAAATGTTGTATTTTACTTATAAAGTTTATATTTTATAAGTGACAGTAAATTAACTTAGTATTATATATTTTAATATATTATTCTTTATATTGTGATTAATAATACTGCAAATAAATGATTTAAATAAAAATTAGGTTTCATACTCTAATTGAATGGAGTGTACAATCTAAAATATACCTTTCTTTCTTTTTTCTTTCCTTCTTTTTCTTTCTCCTTCCTTCCTCCCTTCCTTCCTTTCTTCCTTCCTTCCTTCCTCCCTTCCTTTCTTCCTTCCTTTCTTCTTTCTTCTTTTTTTTTCATGCTGCAGATTGAACCCATTTTTTAGAGAAGCATTAGACTTCTGAGTTGCACCCCAGCTTTGTAAATTATTTCTTTAATTAATTATTTATTTATATAAATTATTGATAAATTGCTAATCTCACTATATTGCCAAGGCAGATCTTGTATTTGTGATCCTTCTACCTCAGTCTCCTTAGATGAATTACAAATGTGCACCGCTACTCCCAGTAAAATGCATTTTTCTATAGATAATGATTTTATAATACTCAAAAAACTCATCACAATAAATAGAATAGCAAGGGAAAGAGGAAGGGGTACCAGATAATGAACATGTTAGTGGAAAAGGGAATGCATCATTGGTGGTGATAAGTGGATCTTTCTTTACAAATGCCATGAGCTTAGCCAAACTTGATGGTGCATACGTGTAATCTAGTATTTGGAAGGATGAGACAAAGGATCTCGGGTTTGTGACCTTTCTCAGAAATTTAGTAAGGCCTTCCATAACTTTGTAAGAACTGATTTCAAAATTTAAAACAATAAAGTAAAAAGGACTGGTGGTATAGCCCAGACATAGAACAATTCAATGTTCAATTCCCCAGTACCAATAAGCAAGCAAGCAAACAAACAAACAAATAAATATATAAAACAAATAAATATCATGAGCTTGTTCAATGTTGCTGTTCATACTGAGTTCCTTCAGCCATAAAATTGGTGGATTGAGGTTACACAGTAAAAACTGATATTTCACTGTCAAATCATTAGACTGCAATTTAATGAATGATGCCTACTAAGGAAGTAATCTCTGGCTGTCTACCAAAAAAATTCATGACATATTTAATTATTTTTATTCTCTGTATCTTCACAGGAAAAAAAGAAATCAAACAAATAATAGAGATAAACTCAGCTTGAATTTTCTAGTCTCGGGAACAACACTGCAGGCTGATTATACCACCTTTGGCCCTGTTATTACACTTTATTTTTGTGAAGTTTATTTTCAGATATAAAGAACCAGAGCAACGTTATTATTAGAACAATCCACTGCTCACAACTTAACAAAACTAGAGATGATTTATATTTCTAGAAAGTCACTAATATTTCACACATGATTTCTCAATTTCCACTGGCTGACATGTAAGAGTTCTCAGTAAATGTATAGTGAGTTACATCAACAATTCAGACCGGTCCCTATTAATGAGTTAAAAAAGTGACTAAAAATAAACTTAATTACTGTTAACCATAGTTCATAAAAATAGTTTTTTTCTCATTTGTAACTATAAAAATAATATAATTTGTTTGGTTTTAGTGCTTTAAATCCAATGTGTACTTAAAGTCAATTTGATCATGATAAATCCTGGTGCTTCCATTTTTCTATATTAAACTGAAAAGAGATATTAATGAGAAAATGCAAGCATGCTTTCTTTGGATTTCTTCAAAATTATGGCCAGTTTGCCTTATCATCCAAGTAGACATACTATTTATCACAAGTTTCAAAATAGCATATTTTTATTAATTATAATTACATATTACTTTATGTTTCAATTTAATTTTTATATTTAACTAGAAGCATAAAATTATACAAATTTACCTCCTATATATGGTATCAAAATATAAATTCTAGCCGGGCATCGTGGGGCACACTTGTAATCCCCACGCTTGGGAGGCAGAGACAGGAGGATTGTGCAGGTTTAAAGCCAGCCTCGCTGGCTTAAGAGATCCTGTTTCCAAATAAAAATATAAAATAGGTCTGGGAGTGTAGCCGGAGGTAGAAGGTTTCCATCCCCAGTACCACCAAAATATATACATACATATATACATATATACATATATATCTATATATACACATATACATGTGTATATATATGTGTGTATATATAAATTATATTTATATATTATTATTTTCCAACATGAAGAATTTAATAAGACATTGGCATAAATATAATAATAGAAAACTATGTTATAAATAGCTTAAAATCAAAATAATTTCTTCATTAGAAGAGGGAGAAATCATATTTGCACAGGTCTCTAAAGATCAGAAAGAGTTTATATCAATTCAATTAGTCTTTTTTATTTTTTATTTTTTGTAGGACTGGGGATGAAACCCAGGGGCATTCTACCTTTGAGTTACACCACCAGCCATATTTTTTATTCTTTATTTTGAAACAGGGTCTCACTGATTTGAAAAGGTCCTCAGTAAGTAGCTGAGGGTGTCTGTGAATCATGATCCTCCTGTCTCAGACTCCCAAATTCTGGGATTGCAAGCTAGCACTATGATGCCCAGATTAAATTAGACATTTAAATGTTAGTGGAATATGGTTTAAGGGAGTATATTCAAAACAGAAGGGATTTTGTAGAAAGTCTGAAAATTTTTAACCAGAAGCATTTATAATATTTTAGCTTTAATAAATATTTAGTTAATATATATAAATATATTAATATACTATATAGTATATTTAGCTATTAGTTTAGTTTACATACAATGTATATTATATATATAGTATACCACTATATATATATGAATAGAATGTGTATATATATGTAATGCTTCAGAAAATAGATTAGATCATATATCTATATCATAAAAAGAAATTAGATCATATGTAAATACATATGTATAGGTATACATATATACATATATTTATGTAGTGCTTCAGTAAAGAAATTAAATCAAAACAAATACTATTTGTAAAAGAAGAAAATCCTGTCAAATATGACAATATGGGTAAACCTGGAAGATAGCATTGTTAAGTGAAATAGGCCAGGCACAGAAAAAAAATACTGGAGATCACACAGTATGTGACAAAGAAAATAATTTGAACTTAGAATCAAAGAAGAGAATGGAGGTTACTGGGGCAGATTGTAGGGGAGTTATATGAATAAATATTGGTAAAGAGGAAAAAAATTCCAGGTAATCAGAATGATGAAATTCAAGAGATCTATTGTATCATATTGTACATGACAACTCTGGTGAATAGCAATGTATGATTTAACTAATAATTATCAGGATAAATAATTTAATTTAAAGTATAAGTATATAGGAAAATAAACACATTAATTAGTAAGGTTTACTTATATTATGTTCTTTTTTTAATTACATTATTTTATTTAATTGGTACACTCTATTTTCACATCATAATGTCTTAGCTAGCCCACACTAATTCGTTGAATGTGTTACTTCTAAACGTCTTTTGGCTGAGTTTGTTTTTTTTTCTTTTTTTCTTTTGTGGTACTGGGGATGGAACCCAGGAATATTCTACCTCTGAGTAACACCCCAGCCCTATTTTTTATTCTTTATATTGAAACAGGTCCTCACTGAGTTGAAAAGGGCCTCACTAAATAGCTGAGGCTGGCCGTGAACCAAGATCCTCCTGTCTCAGCCTCCCAAATGCTGAGATTACAAGCGTGTGCCACCATGCCCAGCTCTTCTTTTTTCTTTTCTTGATCTTCCATGTATAGGATAATGTTATCTGTAAATAGATATAATTTCTATTATTTTTTTCAATTTGTATTTCTTTGATTTTCTTGTCTTGCCTTATCATTCTGGCTAGTCTTGAGTGATATATTGAAAAGGAACAGTGATACCAAGGATCCTTGTATTGTTCCTGATTTTAAAGAAAATTATTAGGATTTTTCCCATTCAATATGATACAATATGATATTGTTTTTTTTTTCTTTTTTTTCTTTTTTTTTTTGTTTTTGGTGGTACTGGGGTTCCTGGAAGCCCTTCTACCTCTGGGCTACACTCCCAGACCTATTTTTAGACTTTTGTATTTGGAAACAGGGTTTCCTAAGCCACCATGGCTGGCTTCGAACTTGCAGGATCCTTCTGTCTCCCCTCCCAAGCACGGGGATTACAAGCATGCGCCACCACGTCCAGCTGGTTTGGTTTTAATATATATTGTCTTTATAATGTTGAGATAAGTTTCTTTAATTCCAATTTTTAGCAAGGTGTCAGCAAGTTAACGCATGGGTAAGCAGCACTTTTTTCAATGGTGAGAGTTGGGTAAAAGGGGAGATGTGGTGATTGTTACAGGAGTTAGGTAAAGTAGAGAATGTGATTAAGTTGAGTAAGGATTTAAATATAGTAAGGTAATATCTGCTCAAGAATGAGAGAAGGTCAGATAGTAAGATTGCTGTAGTTAGTAGAGTATTTAGGCATGGAGATATGAAATAACTTGAATATAAAACAAGGAGATACAGTAAGGAAATAAAATTGTTTTGAGATGGATCAAAGACTTGGAAATTAGACCAGAGACTGTGAAGCAATTAGAGGAGGGCATAGGCTCAACACTCTAACATAGAGACAAAGGAAACCATCAAGAACCTAAAGAGAAAGCCTACAGAATATGAGATTTTTACCAGCCACTAAAACTCTGATAGAGGGGTAACATCCAGAGATTATCAAGTCATAGAATATGAAATGTAATATATGGAAGATAGAAAGTAAATAGAGATATCAGAGGGGTTCCAGGGAATGAAAAAGAAACTCCATTTGAATGAAGGAGACAGTCTAAGAGAAGTTATAGGGCAGAGGGAGAAGTAAGGTAGAAAATACTTTCACTGACAGTATGTATATACTTGAGAATACTAATGCCCATCTCATTTTTGTGCATGGGGAAGGAGGGGAGTACAGAGGGAACCAGGGGGATGGTCACAAGTGATATGCCTATATCATTATATAAAGATATAATGATATGCCTATATCATTATAAACTGTATTATGATGTGACACTATAATGCCTCAATAAAATTTTTAAAATCTGTTGATTTACCTAGTGTGTTATAGCACACACACATATATGTAGATATACAACAAATAAATGTATTTATCAATTAACAATAAAAGGATAAGGTGATAAATTTGTGTCTGGTCAGTTCAAGCATAAAATGAAATAAAGAAAATAAAATTGGACTGTAAAAAAAAGACAGTGACAATTTTTTTTGCCTTTGTTGCCATGTGTATGTTTGCTTGTAAAGTGAAATATCAATCAGACCCTATGGGAGAGCTATGAAAAAGAAATAACAGGGAAGAATTTCATGGATATACTCATAAAAAAGAGGAGAAACAGGAGCTGGCAAATTGGCAATACAGCGGTGTCAAAAATAATCTTATTCATACTTTAAAATTGTATTTATATCTTCTTAGGAAAAGAAAAGAAAAATGTGTACTTATCTTTACATGGAATGTGAAGTATAATTGAAATAGTTACTTTTCCACATATAATCCAGTCAAGCCCTACCTACTACCACTCTTATTCATGGAAGATTTTGTTCATTAGATTCCTGGTAAGTTTTATGCACATTAAAAGAAATATACAGTGAGAGTAAACATAACTTTGCTGAAAATCAGAGCATTCAAAAGTAAGACATTATTTTCTATTGTTCATGACCCACACTCTCTTAGTTCTTAAAACCTTTGAAATAAAATCATGATACATTTGGGCTTGAAGGAATCTGAGAAATTAAATCAAGAAATAACTCCACAATGACTCAACAAAATTTTTGAATGAATGAATGTGGAGTGGTAGGAGCAGAATACAGAGCATATGGAATCAAACTAGATTTTAGGTTTTTGTATAACTGGAAATATAAATGTGTAATATCAGTGTAGGGTCTTTCAGAAAGCAGCTTCTTTGGGTAAGCTTATTTCAGGAAAATGGTAGCAAATCTTTTAATTTTTTTAATTTTAAAATGCCATTGTTGTTCTTGGGTGTTAATAAAAGAAGATTCAGTTTGAATAAGAGTTTGATTAAAGATTATGAAAAAATGATAGAATACTTGCTAGGAATCTGTAATAACAAGATTATAGAATGCCTGTAAAAGTTTTTCAGGCTTTGACATCTTCATGTAAGTCTAATCTAATAATGCCTGACTACCAAAATTTATCAAGCGTCCCTTGCTTTATTACGCAAGGTTCATATAGCATAAAGACAGGGAACAAATATAAGTCACTTGGAGAACCAATAAAGGCTGTTTATCTGAAGAAATAATTTATTTACATAAAAATATAAAACTGAAAAAATAATAAAAATAAACCAAAGGGAAATATGAAATTCACTATACATATTGATTTACAGGTATACATACTGACTTTCTATATGTAAACTAGCCATGTAGCACAGGCTTGTAACTGTCTCAGCCATGGGAGGCTGAGACAGGAGGATTGCAGGTTTGGGGCCAGCCTCAGCAATTTAATGAGACCTTTCATAAATTAGTGAGTTATCATTTCAAAATAAAATAGAAACCAGGCAGGGTGGCACATGTTTATAATCCCAGCACTTAAGAGACTGAGACAGGAGGACTTTTGTTTGCAGGCAGCCTCAGCTACTTAGTAGGGTCCTTTGCAACTAAGTGAGATCTTGTTTCAAAATAGAGAATAAAAAATAAGACTGAGGGGTATAGCTCAGAGGTAGAATGCCCCTGGGTTTCATCCCCAGGGCCATAAATAAAATAAAATAAAATAAAATAGGATTTAAGAGTATAGCTTGGAGGTAAAATAACACTGGGTTCAATCTCCAGTACCACCAAAAAGTGATAGTGATTATAGAATTTTATATCAACATATAATTAAAGTTCTTAGGTGGATATGGTAGCTCATATCTTTAATACCAATATTTGGGAGGCTGAAATTGGAAGATTCCAAGTTTGAAGCCAGTGTATTGTAACTTAGATCATGTATCAAAGTAAAAAGTAAAATAAAATAATAAATAAAAATAACTTGGGTATAGCTTAGATATAGGACTATACCCCTGTATTCAGTCTGCAATAACACACACACACACACACACACACACACACACACACACTAAACTTTATGACTCATCTATTTATTTATTTATGATTAATAAATTAGAAAAGTGCATTAAGGTTATAATAGGTGTGATAGTTATTTCAATTGTATGAACAAATAATTACATAAGAACATTAAATTAATTTATAGAAGAAGTTATGTACATGACTTTGTTGAAATACTCTTAGTTTTATAATTATAGGATGTGAATAACAGAATTTTAATTTTTAGAAGTTTTAAAAGAGAAGACTTACTGATTTATAGAGATAATTTATCCATGTCACCAGTGGTGAAATTTTGTTAAAGTTTGGGATGAAAAATAAAACAGTAAAAATAGAAAACCAAATTTGATACATATTAATGGTATTGAGTGTTTTATCACAAGAAATAGATACTAAAATGATATTATTCACATGAGGAATCAATCAGTTTTTTTTTTGTTTTTTTTTTTTTTTTTGGTGCTCCGGGGGTTCCTGGAAGCCCTTCTACCTCTGGGCTACACTCCCAGACCTATTTTATACTTTTTTCTTTGGAAACAGGGTCTCTTAAGCCTTAAGCCAGTGCAGCTGCCTTACAACCTGCGCGATCCTCCTGTCTCCGCCTCCCAAGCGCGGGGATAACAAGCGTGCGCCACCCCGCCCGGCCAATCACCGTTTTAATCATGGAAAATTCTTAGTTTTCTCTTAACAAATTCCATAGACACCTGGAGTCAACCTAATATTGAAGTCAAATAAAGATTTGGTGTGGAAAGTGGAACCTAGGGAATATTGATTTTAATGGCTTAAGAAGATGTTTGACAAAAAAGGTACAAAAATTTTGAACTCTGCTGAAACTCAAAATTTAGAGAATTTTTATTAATTTCACTGATTTAAATAGATAGAAATGGATTCACAAGAGTGCCAGTTGACATATGTAAACATTGTAACATTGGTTCATCCCAAATGGCATCTGAAGGTTAGAGATAATTTGTCCTATTTAATGAAAAGGATGTTATATGTTAAATGTCAAGCTGTATAAACTATATATGACTCCTTAAGCCACTTCTAAGTGTATTTGTCGAGATCTTTACTTATTTCACTTATGGTGAAGAATATACTGGAGTATGGATGTCAGATTCTTTGAAAAAAATGTTTTCTGCTCTTCACAGTCAATAATGATTGAAGCAGCATTACAGTCTCAATACATAGTATTTCTGATCTCAGCAATTATGGTAAAGTGTGTGTGTGTGTGTGTGTGTGTGTGTGTGTGTGTAAATATGTATGCATTATTTATTATATATACATCTACTCACTGTTACACAATTATCTAAAATTATGGCCAAAATTATTTGTAGAATTAGTACAGTATATTAAGGATAGGAATCTAAATCTCTTATGTCCAAAGAAGATTTCTCAGAGGATTCTAGTTACCTCAAGCTCACTATGCCTAACATAAATTTTTATCAGTTCTATAACATACCTGAATTCTCCTCGAAGGTTAACAGTGTGACTTTGAAACCAAGATTTTGAAACAAAGATAAGTTCTGTAAGGATAAGCAGCCCAGTCATGCCAAAGATGGCACCTCTCCGGCTTTTCTGGATTGTGCTGATTACCTCATAGCCAGCCAAAGGGGGCACGGGATGCCCACCAACCAGTCCCCTGATAACACACTCACTGGGGTATGAACCATCCAATCAGTAAACGCCCCGTACTTTGTGCGATCTTCCACTGTGAGCGGAAGCCCCCTCCTTCCAGCTGCCTGATATAAAAGGGAGCTGGGCTGTCTTAATAAAGCTTTTGCTTGCTTGCTTATCTCTGACAGCTGGCCTTGGGTCTTTCCTGCACCGACCCTTCAAGTTCCATCTGAAAATGATCAAAAGGATGAACATAGTATCATCAACATGGTGAGAACTGGTAATCAGATCTAAAAATAGTAAAATATGTAGGATTTATAATTAATTATTAATCACTTATGGGGGCCTTGAAAAAATAGGCAAATTGTATTTCCTAATTGACTGACAGAAGAATGAATCTACCAAAAACTAGTGTTGGGAAATTAAGGCCGTAAGTAGCTTTTTACCTAGAATCTTAGGTGTTCAATTCTGAGAATAAGGATGAGAGACTGGAATAAAAGCACAAGAGCACAATGGAGAAACCACCTGCACCATAACTGCATTCTGTAACAATTACCTGAGAAATATTTTAAGGAATATCTGGCCATTAAATTGGCAAATATAGCCTAAATAAAATGGCAGGACTAACCTTTTCAGAAACTGCATCTTAGTTCAGGAATATATCACTTATACACATTTGAAAGTAGTGTATATAATGTTTTTATTATGTCTTTAGAAAACAATAGAATTTTAAGATTATATAAAAATGTATTTTTCTTTTATATTCATTTTTATGTTTTTTAAAAAGCATTCACTCATACTTATGAAAACAAAATAGTATGTTTTGCTATATATAATTTTATTTCCAGATATGTCAAATCTGCTAAAAATTGGTATATCCTTTACAATTCTTATCTATTCTATCTTGTATATATAATATTTTATTTCATTAAATCACATCCAAAGCAGTATGTTAAAATTATCATTAAACCTGTATATGATCCAAAGTTTACTTTAAGAAGAACTGACATATTTTCCTATCCATAAACAATTTATATCAGAATTTAAATAGTTTTTATAATTCTATGGAAAATGGCCATACTATTCTTGCTCAGCTATTGAATTCACTTTATTAGAAATATTTTGAGTTCTTTGAACTCTTGTATTTGTGTAAGTACTTCTTTCTATTATATTGCCAGCCAATCAGCATTTATTTATTTGTTTAATTTTTGTCTTGATAGATATCGACACTTTGACTCTGTGTTTACTATAGTCAAGTGTTGTACCACTGAACTATACTTTTAGTTCTATATCTTCTTTCAAAATATACTACTTTTATTACATATGATTGTACAAGTAATATTCATTATTTATATATTAATTTATTTTAACAAGCACAAACAAGTTCTTATTAATTGCAAAATTTGTATTTTTAAAATTTTGGATTATAAATTATTTAGTTTGTATATTTTGGATTATAAATGTGTATTTTATCCTGAATTAAATCATTTAACATTGGACTAAACTAATATTTCTCAAGTTTCAGAAATTTTAGTTATTTTATTTTAGTTTAGTTATTTTATCTCTGTATTTATATATAGACAATCACCTATGAATTGTTTTCTTTCTCCAAAATGATTGAAGTTCTTTTTTAAGTTACCTTTGAAATGAAAAGAAATTGCTATTTTAAAAGCTAAAAAACTCAAAATCACTATTATATTCCCAAATAAAGAGTTTTAAAGTCATTAAATTTTCAGTTTATTTTTGCTCTACAATATTTAGCTATTATTTATTCTTTTAAATTTTACATTTTACTAGTTGAGTATCATTTTCATCTTTCTTTCTCCCTCTCTTACAAATTATAATTTGTATAGCTGTTGCATTATTCAGTCAATGTTTATTTAAACACAAGCACTTCCAGAAGTGCATACTTTAAATATTATTTGGTATTATTTTTATAAGCTCTATTTTATTTTTAATTGACACAGTATTTTTTCAAATTTATATAGTACATGACTCTATAACTTAATTATCTAATAAGGATTATTAGCAAATATATCACCTCTAATGCTTTTTTTTGTGATGGAAATACTCAAAAATCTTCTATTCCAGTTATTTTGAAATATACAACACATTATTTTTAAGTATAGTCAACCTACCATGCAAAAGAGCACTAAAATTGGACTGTAAATTTCTATTCACTGGTTATTTAAAAACAGATTTCTATTATTTGCAATGTACTTTTTACTCAGATTATCAAAATAATTTTATCATTAGAAAAATTAATTAGTAGTTTCTCTGGTATTTTAAAAAACATTATTGTATCTTAAATCATTTTATTTACTTTTAAAATTCTGAAACAAGGTCTTACTATTTTGCTGAGGCTTTCATTAAGTTGCTAAGTTTGGCTTCAAACATGTGCTCCTCCTATTACAACCTCCAAAATGCTGGGTCTAAAGGTTTGTGCTTCTATTTCTAAAGTTATTATTTCTTATCTTAAATTATTGCTTTTATATAAATCAATAATATTTATTTTTATACTTAATCTTTCTTTTCTTCCTGACTAAATTTAATATAATAATAGTGACTTTTATTTGCTACAGTTTTACCTGTGATTTGTTTATAAAATTGTCATGTTTTCTAATATAGGCTCTTTTGTTATAGGTTTTATTTTTATAAGGTGTGGAAGAAATTCCTAGAATATTCCATTGGTGCTCTACAATGTTGAGTCTTTTCAATCTGTAGTCATTTTCATTCACTTGTTCTTTTAGTTTTCTCCAAATTTTATTCTAGGTAATATTTTATTTATTTTTTTTTTATTTATTTTTTTTGGTGGTACTGGGGATGGAACCCAGAGGCTTTCTACCTCTGGACTATACTCCCAGACCCATTTTATATTTTATTTGGAAACGGTCTCACGAAGTTGCTGAGAGCCTCAATAAGCAGCTGAGGCTGGCTTCGAACCCGCGTGATCCTCCTGTCTCAGCCTCCCAAGCGTGGGGATTACAAGCGTGTGCCACCACGCCCAGCCTGTAACATTTAAAATATATCTTCAAAACACAAATATTTTATTTCTTTGTGACAATCCGATAGTCAATTAATTTTGCTTCTGACTTCATTTTCATATTTAATCATATTTTTTTCTTCTCCCAAGTCATCATAATTTGTTCTATTTTTTTTTATTTTGTCCATAAATCAAATTTTATTTCACTGGAGCCTACATGGGTATTTTACATTCTGTTTTTGAAAATATGTGACTTTGAGGTTTCAGGCAAAAGCAATGTTTTGATTATTGGTTTTTTTGAGTCTCATACACAATAATCTGTGTTATTTTGTGATTAATGAATCATTATTAAATCATAGTTAATTAAATTTACAGAGAGTACTTTATAAATATCTGTATTAAGATTTTTCTTAATTCATAGAAGTCTTATACTTGCTTCTCATTAATACCATAAATGTGAATAGTCAGAATGATTTAGTTTCTCAGAATGGGAAGATTTTAACCTATGAATAATGTAAATTCATAAATAGGTGAGTTAGCTCTTTCTTGCCTGAAGGTCTGCAGAGAAACATGAAAGATACCAATGTGGCATAAAAAGGTTGCCATAAGTGTACTAAAAAAATCTGAATTTGTATGCTTAAGAATCTCTGGATATCTTTGACTTGCTGCCTCTCCAACTGACACTGAAAAAGTCAGCGTAGGTACATAATTTCCTAAGGGTTTGCATTATCTTTTATAACTATCACCAGCTGGAATAAACCCAATGTTGGAAGAAAGGCAAATTCTGGATCATGTGTTAGAAGGTATGGAATCAAGTTTGTTTTGAAGCTATCTACTGTAGACAGTGTTAGGAAGTAACAATCATGTAATGTATTGCTGATCTCTATGGAACCATGATAATGATGCTTAACCCACCCACAGTAAGCAACACATGGCTTCTCTAATATAGATACTGAACTTCATCCCCGAAAATGGAGTTTTAGAGAAGGGATATGATAGTTCAAGCCAACCATATTTGACTTATAAACTGGGTAGATTCTATAAAGGCTCTCAATTTATTTGATAGAAAGTTTGAAGATATAATGAAGAACTCTATGAGAGATAACTTTTATAAGAATAAAAAAACAGAAATTATGAGGGTACATGAAAAATTCTAGGCCAGAGAGCAAGAATTCAGGGCATTGATGAGGTTTGACTATAATTTCAGATAAATGTTGTAAGGCAAAGAGCCAGAAATGAACACAAGTTGGTCCCTCTGGGGAGAAAAAAAGTATGTTAAAAAAGTATGTTTGTATTGTAGGTACAAAAGGAACCACTGAAAAACATTATAGTGGTTACAAGATTCTAACAAATTTTCACTCTGAGCTCTGTCCAGGTAATTTTATCACTGACAAGAGGAAAAACAACAATAGTCACCACCAGAATAATAAAATCTAGCAACTCTCTTAGTTGACATATAAACTCAGTAAGCAAGGAGGCCAGGAAAGATATAAAGAATTCTTGCCTTACCCTGTATTAAGGAAAAGTCATGCTATCTCCATTGACTTTACAGGATTTTAGAAAATTTGAGTTTTCAAAGTTACGGAATTGAATTGTGAAAGGCAGACATGGAAATCATCCAAGAGCCCTATACCATGTCCTCTTAATTACTACTTGAACTGGAATCCAGAATTAACTGATAAGTATGTATATATATAATGTAACAAATAAATGTTATAAATCTGATTAAAACCTGAAATGGAGAAAGGTATGAAATTGATGTAATACATACATTATCTAAGATTATAGAGGCAAAATTCACAATGAGCAAATTATGGAACCAGCCTTAGTTTTTGTCTATAGATGAATGGTTTACAAAGTATGCAATACACTTACAATTTAATCTAAAAATCCATAAATGGGAACAAAGGTATGTCATTTACAGGATAATAGACTGAATTAGAGTATATTATGTTAAGTGAGATTATCCAGTCACAAAAATTGAAGAGTTGTATGCTTTTTCTTCTGTATGGAAGATAGGGAGAAATTGGGATTTAAAAGAGACTCCAGACAAAGAAGGTGAAACCCCAGTGAAGTGATGGAGAGGAGTGGAGGGAGAGATACAGGAGAGAGATTTGATGAAGAAAAAGTTTCAATGGACATGAAGAACACAGAAAATAATCACCAATCTCAACCTCAATACTGTGTACAGGAAAGGGCGGGAACCAGGTTCGAGCTATAGGGAGCTTACCACCACCATGTGCTGTATGCATCTTTATCTCTAACACTCTCATCATGATTTATGATTATAATGCATCAATAAAAATTAAAAAGAGGCTCCTATTGCAAGGCTATTTTAAATGGGAATTTGTTTTAATATTTCTAGGATTTAATATATTTCTTAAAATTGAAAATATATATTTACCATAGTAATACCAATTCAAAGAGAAAACATTTTAAATACACTTTCCATACTTTGAAATACCAAATGAATAGATAGTTGAAGCCAAACAACCAAAATATAATCATAAAGGTCATTAAGAACTTCTGGAAATCAGATTTGAGAGTTAAATCTGTTTGCAAGTATTTTTTTTTTGTTTAAAAGTTGCTGTCCAGTCATATTCAAACTTGTTATATTCATAACTAAAGACAAAGAACAAATATGCAAAGCTATGGTTTTCAAGTTTCATCATGTATTTGAAACTAAATAATATCAATATTGCTGAAGAAAAAATGAAAATGATTGCAAATGGATAGAGAATTCAGAGTTGATAACTTATTTTCTAGCATTTTTATATGTTTATGATGATTTTGTAAATTCTCATTTGAAATACAACTTGATATTTATCCCAATAGCAAACTCTTTTTCCATGTACTACTCTAAACCACCTATCCATCTTTTCACATAATTCTTATGAGATATTTAGGATTGTTATTTCTCATTTACATAGGAAGATTCTTAAATTTTAAAATAAGAAAATATATGCAGAATCTAAGACTGAGAGCTTTGAGAGTTTATTTACAGCCATGTATTTGTAATTTAGAAGAACAAAGCTACCATCATTATTTTCCTGTCTTGAAAACTATTCCATAAACTTTTCTTAAAAATAAATTGGCCAGGCATGGTGGCTCATGTTTGTAATCCCACCATTTGGGAGGTGGAGACTGGATGATTATGGACAGCATCAGCTACTTGGGAAGGCCCTTTGTAACTCAGTGAGACCCTGTTTCAAAACATAGAAAAGACTAAAAATATAGGGTTGGGGAGTAGTTCAAAGGTAGAATGCCATTGGGTTCCATCCACAGTACTGCAAAAAATAATAATAACTGCTGAAATATTAGTGAACAGAAACAATTTTCTAAATTTTGAACCATTTCATCATTATTAAATATTATAAAATATTTTACACAAAATAAATCTAACTATAAACTTAACACATAAGGGCCTTGTGTTCATTAGCATTCTGCTTCTGGGGCAGAGTAGCTGAGAAAATCAATTTACTGGTAAACAAATTTAATTTGGCTCATATTTCTGAGACTGTAGATCATGGCTACCTGGTCTCATTGCTTTGGGCCTTTGAAAAGGCAGCCCAGCATGTTAGGGAGTGCAGCAGCATTGGATCTGAGGGAGAGAAAAGGGCCAGGGTTCCAATATATGCATCAAGTGCAAGCCTTCAGTGACTTATTTCTTCCAACTAGGCCTAATCTCTTCAGTTTTCATCATCTTAGGACCAGCTAGGACCAAATTTTTAACACATGAGCCTTTGGGGACATTCTAGTGCTTCTGTAACAATGAATTAACAATTTGGTTTGATTTCTTTTTCATCTGATTTGGAAAGCTGAGAAAATATTGGACAAATTACTTGAAGAGTGTTTTTTAAATATGTGTGTAGTATGAACAGTTCTCTTCATGATAAGGAGTAATACAATAATTATGCTAAAAATAAAAATGTTAAATATTTGTATCATTAAAATGAAATGCACCATATGATTATTTTTATGTGGATATCTAATTGAAATGTGTGTTTCAGAAAATTAACTTTTTCATTGGTGCTACGTAAAATATTAAAAGTTTAGAGCTGGATGTGGTGGTGCACGATTGTAATACATATATTTGGGAGGCTGAGATAGTAGGATTGCACTTCATAAACGACCTCAGCTACTTAGTGGGGCCTACTGAAACTTAGACCTTGTTTCAAAATTAAGAATAACAAAATAGGGCTGGGGGTGTAGACCAGAGGTATAATGTCCCTGGGTTACATCTGCAGTACTACAAGAAAAATTAAATAAAATGAATAATTAAAACATATAAGCATGGAGAAAATTTAGCTATTATTTATTGTAGTTAGTATATGCTATATTATACTCGTAATTTAATATACTTGGCTTTCTGATGGCTGAAAATTCTTAGAAAATATAAAGTATATAGTCTTTATAATCCACTAGATGTTTGTGTAAAATTGATTCTTTTTCTTTAAGATTTTAGTTTTGATCAAAAGGATAATGAAGATATCTGGTCATGTAACTTCTGTGTGCTGCCTTTTTTCTTCAGTGTGTCCTCTACAAGTATAACAAGATATATGCATCAAGTATGTATAAACATATTTATTTAATATATCATAGAGAGCACTCATTTATTCTTAAATTAGCATTTTATAGACTCCTTTATAAAATAATAATAATAATAAACATCTATTATTATTATACAATTATGATTCAATTTTATTTATTTTTTCTATATTCCTGTGCAACATCAAATGATTATGAAATTATATATTTGCCATAAAGCTAATTCTTATATTTAGTCTATAAGTTTTCAATGACACTATAATCACAGATACTAAAAAGATAAATTTTATTTGTAAAGATTTTTAATAAGAAGTGCAAGATGCAAATAAATGGCTATTCAACTTTATTTATGACAGAAAATGTTCTCAAATCTGTTGACATTTCAATATCTCAAATTCCAAGTGATTTTGGAAACTCTAAATGAAAACAGTGCATTATTTACATTCATAATTTGCTTGCTTTTGAGGAAAGTGACATCTGTGCAATTTTTTCTTTCCAAAACACATTAATTTTTACATAAACTAAATTAGAACTAAGAAATCAAATGTAGAATATGATTCCTATCCTGTCATAAAGTAATAAACTTTAAATTTACATATACATGTATATATAGAGATAGATACATAGATAGAAAGATACATATATATAGTAGAAATACCCTTCGTAAATATAGACCAATCTTTTACACTTTAAATGTACATCAATTTCAGACTCAGTTCTTTAAAATGTATTTTTTAATTTTTGGAATAAATGCATGTATTTCTTTTTTTGTTTTTAGTGATGTGCAATTTGAGTTTTAATATATGCAGATTCATTTATCTATCACCAAAATAGGAACACAAAAAAGTTCTTCACCCCAAATATGCCCATGTGTTGCCACTCTGTAGTCAAAACTTTCTTTCATCCATCACCTCTGGCAACAATCATCTCTAGAGAATTGCTTTTTTAAACAAATTCAAAGATATAGAATCATATTGCATTAAGCCTTTTTAAAGCTTTTAAAACAGTATTATACAATTTGTAGTTCTGGTTCTGGCATGTCATTCATTTTTCTCAAATTTTAGAGTGTGTGTGTGTGTGTGTGTGTGTGTGTGTGTGTGTGTGTTGCTAGGGATTGAACAACTCAGGACTATTCTACTTCAAGGCTAAAACTGCAACTCTATTTTATTTTTTTTATTTTGAATCAGGGTCTCTTTTTTTAATTTTTTGGTGGTACTTGGGATGGAACTCTTTTCCGGGCTACAGTCCCAGAATTATTTTATAGTTTATTTGGAAACAAGGTCTTGTAAGCAAGCGAGGCTGGCTTTGAACATGTGCAATACTCATGTCTCCACCTCCCAAGCGCTACCACACCTGGCTGAACCAGGTGGATTGGATCAGATCTCTGCTTCTCCCAAATACTGGCCACCACTGCTGTCTTTGTTCTTTCCCATACAACTTTCCCACACAGCATATTGTCCAGAATTCCTGAATATGCATGGTAGTAGCAGTCTACCTTTGGGGTGATTTCTTCAAAAGTTCAAGTTGGATTGGATCAGATCTCTGCCTCTCCAAAATACTGGCTACCACTGCCCACTGCCGCTGCTGCCATCCTCCTGGTTCTCCCCTGAGCACCTTCCTTATGCGATATAATGTCCAGAATTCCTAAGCATGTGCAACAGGATCAGTCACCTTTTATGAAGTATTTTTTCAAAAGTTCAAAGTTGATTGGATAGGATTTTTCTGAATGTCCTGAATACTGGCTGCTGCCACCACCATTTTGGCCCCTCTCCAATATTTTTTAATAAGAGAAAACAGTATGTGTGTTTTGAAGGGGTTGTGAGATTGACCACTCAGAAACAATGGTTTTTATCTCCTCTCCAAAAGTGGAGGCCCACAGCTTCACCTCATAGAGCAGAATCTGCTGTTCTTAGCACACCATGCCCTCCCGCGCAGCATAGAGGAGTGTGGCATCCAGGTGCACTTAGTTCCCTGGGAAGCGCTGCTGGGCTTCCCGCCCAGCACTGCTGGGCTCCCTCCAACACGACTGTATCATTTTTATTACAAGGTATGTTGTTAAGAGTTCCCCAGCATGCGTGGCTGAAGGTATCTTTTCTCTAAACTCTTCTGGGATATTCTTCCAAAAATCACTTTTCTTGCATAGTGGGCACCTCGTTGTCATCTTGCTTCTAAGTCCGCCATTATCCACTCTCTCTTCTATATTCTAGATAGGAAGTCACAGCTGAAAATGTCTTCTTACGTTGTCCCAATCAGATATCAAACCAAAATCTGGTGTCCAGGGCTTCTCCAAGTAATATATGTACTATTCGGTGGCCGCCGCCATCTTGTTCCTCCTCCTCTCCATTCTCCATCTACTGTTTTGATAGAATACTAATACCTAGAATATACAAAGTACATAAAAGACCTAACACTAAAAGAAGGACACTTGAACAACTAGGCGCTTCATAAAAAGAAAAATACAAATGGCCAATAAATATATAAAAACATGTTCAATAACTTAGCAATTAGGGGGATTCAAATAAAAACCACACTAAGAAAGTTTTTATCTGTGCCTATATGTTAAAGTGTTGGACCTATTCCTTCTTTGGAGATGCTAGGAAAAAAATGTTCATAGGAAGAACTTTAGATGAGAATGGAGAAAATATAGATTAGCAAATATGTAGACCTAATTAAAGGAGATGAAAAAGTGGAAAAGGAAAATTCCCTAATGTATATGACATACATTCATAAGCATAAAAAAGTCAACCAGTAAGACAAACATTAGAAGGAGGAAAGGGGGAGGGAATGGGGTGGGAATTGGGGAAGGCTAAATAAGTGATGTGTACATGTCTCCATTATGACTACAATGCACCATAAAAAACTAAAGAAGAAGAAAAAAAAAACCACATTGAGATTCCATCTAACCCCAACTAGAATGACAATCATTAAGAAGTTAAACAATAAATAAAATTTAGTGAAGATGTGGGGAAATAGGAACTCTTATAATGTTTGTGGGATTTCAAATTAGTGCAGCCACTATGGAGATAAGTGTGAAGACTCTTCAGAAAGCTGAGCATGAATTCACTGTATGATCCAGGTATACCACTACTGGGTATATTTCCAAAGGTACTGAAATCTGAATATTATAGTAATACATATATACTCAAGTTTCTATCATACATTTCAAAATAGCCAAATTATGGAACCAGCCTAAGCATTCATTAACAGATAAATTAATTACAAAATTATGGTGTGTACACACAATAGGATTCTATTCAGTAATAAAAAAGAAAACAATTATGTAATTTGCAGAAAAATGCATGCAACTGGAGAACATTATTTTAAGTGAGATTAGCCAGTCAAAGAGAGTAAAGGGTTGTATGTTTTCTATCTTATGCCAAAGCTAGGGGACACAAGAGGGACTATAGAAAATGAAGAGAAGTGAGGGAGATGGATTATTGGAAAGTAGGGTAAAGACATCCAAAATTTCTGAAAAGAAAAACTTTCATTGATATGACATACATATATGAGAATACCAATGCTAACCTCAATATCATGTATGGGAAAGGGAGAGTGTGGGGGGTAGAATCCAGGGGGAAATTCAATAAGTGCCATTTGTATATTGTGATAGTGATAGTAATACACATATCACTATCACTGCAAAGTACATTATTATGTGAGATTATAATGTGCCAGTAAATGTAGAAAAATTATGATTTCCAGCTGCTCTATATCCTTGCCAAAATTTTATAATATTCTGTATTGTCACCTTGATGATATTTTGCTTTCATTATTCTAATTGGTATGTGATGTTATCACATTGTGGGATTAACTCACAATTCCTCAATCATTAGCAAGTTTGTATATGTTTCCACATGACTATTTGTGTGGCAGAATGGTACTAGGTACCATCCACATACTTCATGTAATATCTCTCATCTTTCTCTGTTAGATACCAACTCAAACATTGACTTATATTTTTATTCTTTCTTTCTCATGAATTAATTTTGGGAGTGTGTATTAGTTCTGAATACAAGTTTTTGCTGTACATGAGACATGCAAATACCTTCTCCCAGTCTATAGTTTGAACTTTTTTAAAATAATAAAATATGTATTTAGTGTTTTAAAAAACTAAAAGTGTGACTCAGAAATCTGTCTAAAACATATCTATAAAAGAGAAGAAATTTTTCATAACATAGCAATTATATATTTTTTACTTAGCACTTTCTTTAAATGGCACATGTATATTAAGAAAGATGGAAAAATATAGTTTGACAATCAATATTTAATATTGTTCTATATTTAACTATTATATTCATGTAAACACCACGTGTTTACTGGTGCTATTCATGAAGAATTACTGTGTAAGTTAAAATTTTGTCTTTAGAAGCTGCAACTTCATAAGACACTGTCGGGAATCCTGCCCGACAGCTGACGGGGCTTGGAAAGATGATGAGTACCGACGACTCCAACACAAACCCATGAGCCAGGAGTCAAGTCAAGCGAGATCTCATTTATCTCCCTCCAAGCCATCCTTTATATAGTTCCAAGCCACGAGGGGAATTTCCATGAGAAATAGCCTAGCCTATCCGGGATAAAGATCACTAGCACGTAGTTTACAGCCAATCCCAGGCTAGTACATGAGCCATTCATGTGTGCGGAAAGCTCCTTTAAAGGTAGAAAGGGAAAAACCGCTCAGTCTCCCCACCCATAATGAATGGGGAAACCATGCCTTCCTAGCTTCCTCCAGGCGCCATCTTTGCCCCTTTTTTGCTGAATCACTTTACTTAAAGTTTTGCCTTAGGTTATAGGCCGCTCAGGCCGAATCTCCTTAGGCGCTGTATAGACACACCCCATCAAGACACTGTTTAAAAATAAAAAACAAAATAAGGCAGAGTTTGTATTTCAGAGGTAGAATGTCTCTGGGTTGGATCCTCATTACCCAAAATAAAAAAAAATAGAATTTAGATATTAACTATTATTGAACAATGTTAGACACACTTGACTGTTTATGACTGTCTCATATTTTAAAAAATTTATATGCTGCTACTTCTTTGTTGTATTTTTATCTTTATTTAATCTCAATAGATATCTTATTCCAACATAAAATATTTTCTTTTGTATCCCAGACATTTGTTAAATTTTTTGTCACAATGAATCAACTGAATTCTATAGTGACAACAT
Source organism: Muscardinus avellanarius (assembly GCF_963383645.1). Taxonomy (NCBI): domain Eukaryota; kingdom Metazoa; phylum Chordata; class Mammalia; order Rodentia; family Gliridae; genus Muscardinus; species Muscardinus avellanarius. The sequence goes on along the minus strand of NC_137786.1, from coordinate 23,101,889 downwards.
TGTATATAATAACATTTTCTGGACTTAGGTTTACTCAGTAATTTTCTTATTTCTTTTCACATTTAACTATTATTATTATTATTATTATTATTATTATTATTATTATCTCAGTGCTGCTGTTACTTTTAGCTTCTCTGATTCAAAAAGAAACTTTTATTACTTCTCATTTCATACAGATACTTGATACATACACAGCATAACTTTTTTTTTTTTTTTTTTTTTTTTTTTTGGTGGTACTGGGGTTCCTGGAAGCCCTTCTACCTCCGGGCTACACTCCCAGACCTATTTTTACATTTTTATTTGGAAACAGGGTCTCCTAAGCCAGCGCTCGCGGCTGGCTTCGAATCTGTGCGATCCTCCTGTCTCTACCTCCCAAGCACGGGGATTACAGGCGTGCGCCACCACACCCGGCTACACAGCATAACTTTGAATCCCCTAAATCTTAGTTTTCTAAAAGGAAGGAACCATTACATTTCAGAGTTTCTCGGTATTGAATGGGTAAGTTATTATTATTATCTGGTATTATTTTTGACACTTGGTTGAGCCCTGGGGAATTCTACCCCTGATCTACAGTCCCAGCCCCATTTTATTTTTATTTGAAAACAGAATCACACTAAATTGCTGAGAACCTTGATAAATTGCTGAGGATAGCCACAACCTGTGATCCTACTGTCTCAGACTTTCAAGTACTGTGATTATAGGAATGCACCACTAGGCCCAGCTTACTACCTGGTATTCTGATATTCTTTATACTGAGGAAATCAAATTGTATAGTAACACTTGTTAAGAACAAAAAAGCAAAACTGAATAGAAATAGACAGGGTTAATGATCAAATTATGACTTCTACCTGACAAAGTCTGAAACACTCCATAGTGAGTTCTCATCACATAGAGAGAACCCTGTTTTAGATTATAATGGACAAATCAATGGCAAATTTATTGTCTTAGTCCTTGGTCAGGGACTCCTTAATAAAATATTGGCTGCTGGTGACAAGCACAGGGAGACTTTGAAAGTCCTAAGCACTGCAAAATATGAACTAATTCATAGGTTACAGTTGAACAGAATCTCTTTCAGGGATGAGATGATTTAAGTGGTGCTTTTGCTTTTGCTTCTTCATTTGTCCCACACAGAAAAAAAATAATAAGGTCTAACTTTTAATTACTTGCTTTACATGACTTTAAGAAAATATTAATAATAATATAAGCATTATTTCCAAATTCAGTTCTAACTACTAGCTTATTGTTATTGATGATTAGAAATATGGTATTAACACATAGATACACTCTTAAAAATAAATTGGCTGGAAGTTTGTTTGTATTTTCCAAAATAATTTAAAATAAACACAGAACACTATGTGTGAATATTTACAACATATAAGCTTACATGTTTTTATTTATTTTTCTGTGGTTCCACATAAATATCAAAATTTTAACAAATATAAATTAAGTTTTGCTCTTCTAATTAAAATGGAATAAGAAAAGAGAAAATAAATAGTTCAATATTAAGAATTTTATAATTTCTAATAAAAATTCAATGTAAGATAATTATTTTTGTGGTATGAAGAATTGAAAGCTCATTTTACTTCTGAGATGCAATCCAAACCATTTTATGTTTTATAAAATATAAAGATTTGAGGTGCTGGTCCAGAACCTGCGATCTTCCTATCTTTGCCTCCCACATACTCAGATTACAGGCATGTGCAACCATGCCCAGCTTTATTGTAAGTTATTTTTAAATTTGAGTATTTTTTGTGTGTAGCACTTGAAATTAAGCCTAGAGGAATTCTACTTCTGAGCTACACCTCTACCTTTTATTTTGAAGCAAGTTCTCACTAAGTTGAGGTGGGTTTCATTAAGTAGGTAAGGCTGGCCTTATGTCTCAGCCTTCTAAAAAATGGGGATTAAAAAAGTGTGTCATGACACCCAGCAAAATGTGTATCATAATATTCATATACACAAATATATAGAGATGTATAGGTTACCAGTTGAAAATTTATACCACAATATACACATATATGCACATAGATAAAAATGCATATATATCCACAGATGTTTCAATTTTCAGTTCAGAACTTATTTCATAATAAAATGATAACCTAATTATGAAAATAATGACTAAACTGACCCATTTTATATAAAGAATAATATGTTAGTCATTTTAAATTTAAATTTGATCATAACCTAAGAAATACTCTTTTCATTACTAAACTCTATTCATTCTATTTCATTACTAAAGCCTCTAAAAAAGGCTTTTCTAATTTTTTGTTTTAAAATAGACTCTCACAAGTTTGTTCAGAGTCTCACTAACTTGCTGAGGCATGCCTTGGACCTCTGATTCTGCTGAGTCTGCCTCCCAGGCACTGGAATTACAGGTATGTGCCACCATTCCTGGCTAAAATATTTATATTCTTAAAATAAGTATTACTTTTGGAAAAGTATCATAATAAATTTCTTACAACTACAAATCAGAATATATTAAAATAGGATTAAATCTAAAATATAATATTTTCACACTGAGCAATAAAAGAAGAATGAGTCATCTCATACTGAACTGAGGATTGAACTCATTCTACCTCTTAGTTAAATTCCTAGCCCTTTTTATATTTGTTATTAATTTTTTGTTGGTGTATTATAGTCATACATCTTAACAGAGTCCAAAATGTTTGAGGCAAACATGCACACATCACCCAATTAGCCTTTACCCAATTCCTGCCCTGCTGGAGCCAGCCGGCAAAAGTATGGGTTCAGAACAGAGAAGTGATGATTAAAGAATTCAAGCATGGGAGGGCTGCTAGTCCTCAACAAACTAGAAATACTGTACTTCTGTACCAACATTGCCTCCTAGCAGAGAAGTCTGTGTGACAAGCCAGGTCTCCAAGGGAAACCTAGGTGTGAAATTAAAAACCTTTCCTTATTGACTTAAATTTGAATAATGCCAAGGTGTGAGGGATGGTGGGTGGTACATGGTGTGTGCTTGGATGGTGAAAGCTCCGCTGACATGTGGGAGATTGTTTTTAAGTGGAATCCATTTAAACTCGAAACAGTTACGGAAAGCAAAGTGAAGAACATGAAGCTGTTTCTGTGTTCATTTTATTGAAGGACCTACAACTTAGGTAAAAGTTATGACCAATCAGATTAAACTGTACCCGCATCATGTATTTTACAGTCTAAGTTTAACTGGTCAACATTTAAATGGATTGGAGCTATTAGTATATAAAGTGTGATGGGTTTTGTTCCCAACTCTTTTACATCTCACTGACCCTTCAGCCTTTTTCCTCGCAGCCCCTCTTTCTCCATATACTCTGGTTTGTATGTGGTTTCTCAATTACTAAATAGCTCTTATTTTTCTTATGTTTTTAACTGCTTAGGTCTACTTGGATGTAAGGGTGAAAATTCATTTGATGGAAATACTTATGTATGTGTGTACATATATTATATATATTATATATACATACATACATATACATATATGTTGGTGGTACTGGGGTTTCTGGAAACCCTTCTACCTCCGGGCTATACTCCCAGACCTATTTTATATTTTTATTTGGAAACAGGGTCTCTTAAGCCAGCACAGCTGGCTTCAAACCTGCCTGATCCTCCTCTCTCCGCCTCCCAAGTGCAGGGATTACAAGCTTGCACCATCACGCCCAGCTATACTTGTATATATTTAAAGACCCAATTGCTCCTCTGAGCTTGTACATTGAAGAATGATTAATCTGTGTAATAAACTGATTATTACAGTCATTACATATAAAAAAAGGAAAATGCTAAGATATTTTAATTTGCATATGCATGACTGTCTATAGTACATACTACGTGGCTCATACATCCTCTGTAGATCTACTGACATGAAAGTGTTAATTTGTTTACTTTAATTAATTGTATAACCTATGACTTATATTTATAGATGTGGGGTTATAGGCAAAAACATGATATATATTCATAATTCAATATTTGTAGACAGATTCTCAATTTGTATTTTTGAACTTTTTATTCTGATTTTAATTGTAATTGTAAGAGAATATCCTGGTTTATATGCATCTAAAACCTGGCTTTCATAAGTAAAGATGTTTATATTTTTTAATCTGTTTAGACATATGCATCATTGCTGTGAATGCAGATGACAGGGAGCTGTGTAGATAATATGTTTCTGATGGCTTGGTTTGGATTCTATGCTACAGATCAATAATTGGTATGAGAATAGCATGACTTAGATGATGTATTTGTTACCATGGACATGCTCTGCCATGTTCTATGGTGCAACAGGCAGATTACTTTTAAGTGTAAGTCAATGAGACAATTATAGAAATCTTCCTAATAAAAAAATAAGATGTTAAAAAAATAGAAGAAGGTGGTTTCAACAGCTGCAGTTGTTCCTCAGTGGCCTGAGCTCATCCCAAAGGCGGCTCTCCAACAGATGAGGTAATAAAAATGCTTATAATCACCTTTAGAAATGCTGTAAAAGGGAGAACAAAATCTCAAATGTCTACTGAGGTTAATATAGTGATATAGATTAGTGAATCAAGCTAGAGGTAAGATTAACATTTGCAACTATTAAGAAGCAAATTGATCTTTTTGCAGTGTTTGGTTTTCATGTAGTCACAGATACAGTATTTTTTTTTTTCTTTTAAAGTCTTCCGTGAGAGAAGCCACAAAGGAAACTTAGTGATTAATAGTGACATTGGATAAGAAAGTCAAAGAATCAATGGGGAGAGGTAGACAGTAATATGCTATTGAGTTCTGTGATCTTGCTAATAGGTGGCTATTATTCTACTCTGCAAGAGTGTAACAAGGGACAAACATGGATAACATTAATGAATATTTTAAGAGAAATTCACATCTGAAATGTTACATAATATTGCCTATTATTTTGAAAAGTTTAGTTAACTCATATGGTTTGTGTAGGCACTCACAAACACACAATTTATGCACTGATAGCTTCATAGACAAATAAAACATCATTTTAGGTAGTATTGAATGTATGACTTACCAGTTTGCAGACTGCAGGCAGTTGAGTTGTGATATTTTAATTAAGTATTGTTATAAATTTCTCATCATATTACAAATTAAATGGCTCTGAGTTAAACACATTAAAGATCAAGTACAAAACTCAGAATCCTAGAATCTATACACAACTGCAATCTCCAGTTGCAATTTAAATGTACAGCACTAATAATATGGGAATCTTCTTTCAAGAAGGGGCGCATGTGATATTTTTTTTCTCACATACCAGTGAGAGGACCAATACTACTTTGGTTTTCCTCAAAATATTTTGAATTATAAGTAAAAACTCAAATTAGTATCACATTCTTCCATGGATAATATTTTTACTGGAATAGGTGGTTATAAGCTTTTGCTTTGTGGCTTCTTTCTTTGGTTTCTAAGATAAAGCAATTAAAACTATTTCATTTTTCTTTAACTTTTTAACTGCAGCTTTTTTAAGTAATGAAGGTGACATTAATTTTTGGACCACACAAAGCATCTGTTACAGGCATATGAGTAAAGGGAAATGAGTCTCCATAGATTGCTGTTTCTGTTAAGTGAATGCTATAAAGAAATCATACCTATTATATAAAGATAAAGAGTGAAGTAATGGTGTAATTACCAAATAAATCATAGATCCACAGAAAAACAAATGTCAAATAAGGAGCTTAATTTGAAGATTTTGTTTGTTGGAATATCTGCACAACCATTGTTTGATGTTTTCAATTGAATGCAGGTAATAGGTGGTAATAAATGTAAAGAGCTCATTTATGTTATACAAATTTTTGTTTCTTACTTCTATTAGCGAATCTAGTTTATCTAATTAGATCTTGAAGAAGACAACTGGGCTTCAGTGATTCTCAGATCCATTCTTGAGGATTAGGACGTCAAATGTGATATGATGCTGTAAGGGGTTATGGCAACATATCAACTTCTATTGGGTGTCACAGGAGTATGCAACTGCCCATTTCCAAAGTATAGTCAAATAAAAAAATCTTCAATATATTTCCTTTTAAAGATTTTGCCACAAGCAAATGAATTAATCAATATTCCCATATTTGGGAACCTCAGATATTTTTTTTTTGGTTAAAGTCCAGAGAATTATGTGGTTATTTGGAAACCTTATTTTGCTTTTGATGAGTATTTCTTAATTATACATATTAATGGGCTTCAGTGTAATATTTTCATCAAATCCAGCCTTTCTTCACCTACCGTTTTCTCTATGCTGCTTATCTCTAGTAATCACCATTCTACACTCAGTCTACTTTTTTATTTTTTTAGCTTCTACATATAAAAAAGAACATTTGGTATTTGTCTTTCTGTGACTGAGTTATTTCACTTGACATAAGGTCTTCTATTTTCATCTATTTTGCTGAAAATGACAAGATTTCATTCTTGTTTATAGGCTTAATATTCTTCCGGTGTTTATACCAACCACATTTTCTTTCTTCATCAGTTAATGAGCGCAGAGGTTGACCTCATATCTTAGCCACTGTGAAAAGTGACACAATAAACATGGGTATGCATGTATCTTTTTGTTATACTGATAACATTTTCTTAGCATAAGTACCCAGTAGTAAGATTGCCAAATCATATGTAAATTCTATTTTTACCTGTTTGAAGAAACTACATTCTGTTTTTCATAGCAGCTCTACTAATCTTCATTTTCAGTATCAAGACCTAAGAGTTTCTTTTAATCAACATACTCACTACTCTTTGATATTTTTTGTTCTTTGGAAAATAGCTGCTCTAACTAGGTTAAGATGATACATCATTGTAGTTCTGTTTGGAGCACACTTTTTGAAAAGCATTATTCATAGCCTGAATTTACAAGCACTGAAATAAAAAAAAATATATATATATATATTATTTTCTGAAACTAAACCAGGACAGTAAGCCTCAGTTGACTTGGCTGTAAGAAACTGCTGATCATCTGGGGTAGAAAAAGTGGAAAGCAATTTTTGTCATTGTTTTTTCCTTGTAATATGATTTCAAAGTTTAACATACTTATCTTGAAAAATAAGTTATTTGTTTTGTAACCCTATCTCATCCTCGGCGGTTTTCTGACTCCTTTACATACTTATTAAAAATAAAATAAATACATTATATTTAATATATCCTTTCATATCCATGAAATATCCTTCATATCCTTTCATGAGATCCATGAAAAATATGATATACAAGTGTATTTTGATTATTTGGTAATTTTAGATTATTTTACGTATGAAGAGTTATATTTTAAAATTTTATTCTGAAAAAATAGGGTAGGAAGAAGAGATTAAATTATTTCTAACACATGGTATTATGGTTGATAAAAGTGGTAAAATGATTTCTTAACTGAAAATCATTAAAAGTTGAAAGAGTATGTTTCTGCTTTGGAGTAGTATATCTGAAATTTTTCAATAACCAAAGTAAAAAAAGGAGTTTATTTAGTGGGACTTATTTGATACTTAAAATATGAATATTATTGCTTTGAAATTTCAAGAGTTTCAATTTTGTTTTTTTCTATGAGAAAAAAAATAAAACCCTGAGCAATGACCAAATAAAAATATCACTCTAAGCCATATTTTGAAGCCAATAATGCAAATTGTGAATTAATGTTACAAGATTGTTTTTGAAACTCAAAAAAGAAAATTCTTGGCTTGGAGCAATGCAATGCAAACTATAATCAAACAACTTAATTAATTAATTGCTTGGAGCTTCTTCTAAGGGAATTTTGAAAGTTATCTTGATAAGTGAATTCTAAAAAGAGATGAAAATTTGGTGAATTTCTGCAAGTGTCTAACAATGATGTATCAAAGGATAGCTGCAAACCAAGATACGTTAGGATACTACCAGAAATTTCTGCATTTAAACCAGGTGTGGTGGGACACACTTGTATATCCAGTCCTTGGGAATTTGAAACAGGAGGACTGGAAATTGGAGGACAGCCTCAAAAGGTAGTAAGACTCTCATCAACCTAAATAGACCCTGTTTCAAAATAAAATAAAGTAGAGTTAATAAAATAAACTAGGGTTAGGGATATGGCTCAGAGGCAGAATGACCCCTGGTTCAATTCCCAGTATGAAAGCAAAAAGGAAAGATGGAAGGAAGGAAAAAAGAAAAGAAAGAAGGAAAGGAGGGAGGGAGAGAGAAAGAAAGGAATAATTTTCTGCATTTAAAAGTGCTTATAATATACTTGAAATAAGTAAACAAAGACCATGTGGAATTTTATAGATAAAGCAGTATATTTCATCCACTACATATTTTTTATTTTCTTTACTTTTATTCTTCTTGATAACTTATGAATGTGAGAATTTGCAAAGTGCTTGATTGTTTGAATGAAAATGTGAAGAACAGATAATATGTGTTTATTTTGGAGAGGGCTGAATGGACTGGGAGTGAAACAATAAATGCTTGTGTAGAGAGGTGTAAATTCCAAGATAGACAAAAACAATAATACCACTCAACTAGATCCATTTTTATTTTTTATATTATTAATGGTATAAAGGAAGAAAAACTTAAAGACTCATGTCTTCCCTATTTGATTTTCCAGTAACTGAAAACAAAAAAATTTGAAAAATTCTAGGTCGGGGCATGGTCACCCACACTTGGAATCCCAGAATTCAGAAGCAGAGACCAGAGGACCGCAGTTTGCAGCAAACCTCAGCTAGTTAGTGAGGCTCTTTGCAACCCAGTGAGACCCTGTTTCAAAATAAAGAATAAAAATAAGGGCTGGGGTATAGGCTCAGAGATAGAATGCCCCTGGGTTCCATCCTCGTACTGGAAAAAAAAAAAAAAATCCTAGAATATTTCACATAAATTAAAATTCAAATCACTTAAATATTTAGGTTAAAATCATAATATATAACTTTGGAAGAGCATAGTAACATATTTTATATACTGAGGGTGAAGTAAGCTGGGAACAACTTAGGTATGTAGTTTTATATAATACTGAACATACACATATAAATAAAGTTTTATTATAATTTTTAAAATGACAGAATGAAGGCATAGATATACTATCAGAAATTGACCCAGCTATTTACTACTAGTATACTGACCTAGCTACCACCAAGTAATATCCAGACTTAACCTCCAGTCTGCTGGGCAACAAAACAAATCATTTCTCTATTACATTTCACTGACTTTTCTATTGGAGTGAGTGTTACAATTCCAGGTTTACTGAGTAACGTTGTTGTTGTTTGCTACTGGCTTTTTATTAGTTGGTACAGAATCATGATGGCTATAAATCTGTGCAGGGGGATTTTGTGTGAGTTTACAGAGACATAGATAGCACTAGACAAGTAGGCAATATTCTTGTTAATATTGAGGATGACATGAGGATAGCATGTCCAGAAATATTTATGTTTTCTGTATACAGGAAAAAAATGTCTTCAGTTTCTGATATATGTGGTTCCAGGGTTACTTTATTTCCTAGTGATGATGTCGAGATTATTGTATCTCAAGCTGTCAGTTAACAAATTAATTTAACAAAGTCTTTTTATAGGTGGATTCTTAAACTTCTGTAAATAACTGAGAAGCAAAAATGTTAAGATTTTACTCTCTTTCTCTATCCATCTAGAGAAGGCATATGACCCTTATTTTTTAATGATTAAAAATAACTTAATGTGGGTGTTTATTTTTACAAAAGTTTCTAAACCAGTTTTCTAACTAACATAATATTGGCAGTTGAAATTTATACTTTCGTAGTGTTCATTTATTTGTGTGATGTGTGTGTCTGTCATACATGTGTATAGGATATAATATATAAGAGATATGATCATATTTGAGCTGAACATGAGAAGGAGGGAGGAGGAGGGAATGAAAGTGGAAACGGGGAAGAGTTAAATGAGTTATGTGTGCATGTATGCCTCTACCATCTTGTACCTCATTAAAATGTATAATTACAATCCACCAATAAAAAAAAGACAATAGAAAACTAAAATGTGCTATGTCTTTGGACTTCAATATCTAATGAGGGTTCAATTCAGCTGTGCATTCCAAATACAAAATTTAGCTGAATTTCTTCTATCATACATTTGGTTGTTATATTTAAAAATAAAAGTAATTGCCCAAAGGTGTCTATTGATTTTCCCTAGAAAAGGAGTATCTATCTGCAGACTTTAAAATATGTATTCATACAGTGATTAGATGATGAAAAATCACAAATATTCCTATTGCCTATAATAGGAATATGTATGCATATTCTGTCATTCAAATGTTCCTTTTACTTTATCATATTTCACAGAACTTTATATCCAAAGGGGAAATAGAAATTCGCAGATTTTTTCTTATTTAATGAATAAACATAAGGCCAATCCTTGCAGCACTTTGCAGACTGCACTAAAGCATCAGACTGGCAAGAATATAAAGGCTCCGAATGCTTTTGTTGGTCTATTTGTTTTGCATCTGTCAGCCTGTGTGTGTGTTCCACTTGCTGACACCTGCTTCTCTATTTCATTTAGCACTAAATCCACCTAATTTTTAAATTAGAGGAAACAATCTTTAGTAGTTGTTGAAAATACATTAATTATGTAAAAATAAGAACAAAAGATCTCCTAGCATAGTGACAAAATTCAAACATTTTAATTCCAAGGAATTAAATTATTTGACTTGGAGAGTACATTAAGCTGTCACATGATTGATATGAATTTTAAGTAAATTATCTAGGAAATTATAAGTGTTCTGGAAAGTATGTGATATTTGGTGAAAGTACTGGATCCTGAGCCATGGGAAGAGGAGAGTTGATAATCACCAAGCCTGCAGGAGTCTGCCTCACCACAGATTGATATTCCAGCAAGGAGTAAAATGCAAGGAAGTGAACATCTGGCAAAAAAAAAAAAAAGAAGAAAGAAAGAAAGAACAAACGAAAGAAAGAAGGAAGGGAAGGAAGGAAGGAAGAAAATTCTGCAAATATCCTAAAATGGTCATGCAGGCTTAGTCACAAGGCCAGTGTATCAAAATGGAGCAGAGATGTCCAAAGGAAAAGGGCCAAGTAAGACTTTAAGTAATAAACATTACTTTAAGAAGATTAAGGGTTAACTAGGTCAGTTTTAACAGAATAGTATAAAGAAGATCCTTTATTGGTTGAAAATAGAATATAGGAAAAAAGAAATGCAAAAGATAGACTTCTTTGGGGAGGAGCTTATTTTTCCTATATCATTGGGTAAAAAATTTAATTGAGCCTGGCGTGGTGGCACACATTTGTAATCCCCAGGCTTGGGAGGCGGAGACAGGAGGATCACACAGGTTAGAAGCCAGCCACGCTGGCTTAAGAGACCCTATTTCTAAATAAAAAGTATAAAATAGGTTTGGGAGTGTAGCCCAGAGGTAGAAGGGTTTCCAGGAACCCCAGTACCACCAAAAGTAAATAAATAAATAATAAATAAATAAATAAATAAATAAATAATAAAATGTAATTGAAAGATAATATAGTAATCGTGATAAAGGTAGAATTTTACAATTTTGTGTAGGTAATACTGAGGGTTGAACTCAGGGGGATTCCACAGAACCTGCTCCAATAACTCTGTTTTAGGCTCTAAAGTACTAGGGCTACAGATGTTTTCTGCTTCTTCTGGTTTATATTCACAATTTTTAAGATGTAATTTTATAGTTTTACCGCATATTACCATGGTTGCTCTATCTTTTTCTATTGTGCTAAGATTTATTCATTTTTATTTTGTATTTATTCATTTGTTTGATTGTTTTTACCTAATGGGAGATATCAGATGCTTTATTTTGTATCTTACAAATGATTTAGTTTTTTTTCTACTTAATATGTCAATATAATGGTTTAAATATGCATGTCGTGTGTATAAAACTTCCAAATCAGACTTGACTTGCTAAGACCATGCTTCAAAATACAAAGGACTGGAAATATACTTCAGTAGTTGAATTTTCCTAGGTTATATACTCAATACCAGTAAATAAATAATTAAATAAAAAAATAAAAATACATACACTTATGCATTTATTTCTACTCTGGGAGTTTTTGCACGTGTGTTGTGCTTCAGTTTGACTTCAATGTTGATTCTTATTACATTCTTTCTTTTAATCTAATATCTTAGGGAGATTAAATTCATATCCCAATTTTATTTCTCATGTGTGTGTTCTGTGGAAAGATCTGGAAAGATTCGATAATCAACTTGACCTAACAATGTGATCTAGCTAACATGTAAAACTATTATCTATTTCACAATAGAATACCTTTTTCGTTAAAATTTGTATTGGTGCATTGTAGGCATACATCTTAATGAGATACAAGATGGTAGAGATATACAAGCATCACTTATTTAGTTTTTCCCCAATTCCCACCCTATTCCCTCATCCCTCCCTCCTTCTCATGTTTGGCTCAAAGATCGGCTTTGATGTATTTATGAATGTACCTTATGTACATTAGGAAATTTCTCTCTTCCCCTTTCCCTTTCCCATCTTATTTGCTCATCTCTGGTTTCTTTTTTCTCCTCTAGATTTTCTCCTATGACACCTTTTCTCTCTAGCTTCAGCATATTAGGGAGAACATCCAATTTCTTACTTTTTGTGACTGAATAATCTCACTTAGCATAATGTTCTCTAGTTCCATCCATTTCTCCGGAAATGATGTAATTTTGTTCATCTTTATGGTTGAGTAAAATTCAATTGTGTACACATCTCATAGTTTTGTAATTCATTCATATGTTGATAGATGTTTTAGCTGGTTTCATAGTTTGGCAATTGTGAATTTAGTTTGGTAGTTTAGTTTCCATTGTTTTTGTGTATATGTCCAGAAGTGGTATTGCTGGATTATATGGTAGATACATTCCCATTCTTCTGAGGTTCCTTTATATTGTTTTCCAAAGTGGTTGTACTAATTTGCAATCCCACCAACAATATATCAGCGTTCCCACTTCTCCACATCCTCCCAAGAATTTTTTATTGCTTGCATTTTTAATAATTGTCATTCTAATTGGAGTTAGATGAAATCTCAGGGTAGTTTTACTTTGGACCTCTCTGATTGCTACTGATGTTGAGCATTTTTATACATTTATTGGCCATTTGAATTTCTCTTTTTGTGACGTGTCCATTTAGTTCACTTGCCCATTTTTTGATTGTGTTATTTGTTTTCTTAGTTGTGAGTTTCTCAAGTTCTCTGTATATTCTAGATATTAGTCCTTTATTGGAGGAATAGTTGGTAAAAATTTTCTTCTGTGGGGTCTTTGTTGAGGTTCTTGATAATTTTCTTTGCTATGCAGAAGCTCTTCAGTGTAATGCAATCTCACATAGTGATTCACCTTTTGATTTCTTATGCCTTTGGGCTCTTGTTCAGAAAGATTTTATCTGTACCTATCTGTTGAAGTGTTGATTCTATGTCCTCTTCAAGAAGCTGCAAGATCTCTGGACTGATTTCTAAGTCTATAATCCCTGTTGAACTGAATATTTTGCAAAGTGAAGAAAAGAGATTTATTTCTATTTTTCTGCATTTGGTTAACCAGTTTTGCCAATACCATTTGTTAAAGAGGCTATATTTTTTCCAGTGCATGTTTTGGCTTCTTTGTAAAAAAAAAATCAATTGGATATTATTGTGCAGATTTATTTCTGAATCTTCTATTTTGCTCCATTGGTTTATGTGTCTGTTTTTGTGTCAGTGCCATGCTTTATTACTTTTGCTTTGTAGTATAGTTTATTTATTTATTTATTTATTTATTTATTTATTTATTTAGTGGTACTGGGGATGAAATTTTGGGGCATTGTACCTCCAAGGTAAACTCCAAACCCTATATTTTTAGTTTCCTTTTATTTTTGAAACAGGGTCTTCACAACAGAGTTGTGAAGGGCCTTGATAAATAGCTGAGGCTGTCCGCAACTGCAATTCTCTGGTTTCGGCCTCCCAGATATTAGGATTACAAGCATGTGCCACCACACCTGGCTTGTAGTATAGTTTAAAGTCAAGAATTGTGGTGACTCTTGCATGGTTCATGTTGCTGAAAAATACTTTGGCTGTTCTGTGTTTTTTTGTTCTAAATGAATTTAAGAACTAATTTTTCTATGTCTGTGAGGAATTACCTTGGTAATTTAATACATATTGCATTAAATCTGTTCACCACTTTTGGAAGAATGGCCATTTTTATCATATTTATTCTGCCTATCCAAGAATATGGAAGATCTTCCCACCTCTTAAGGTTTTCTTTCATTTCTTTTTTTTTAAATGCTTTATAGAACAACTTCCATATCCATGTTAGCCTCATTTTACAAGTTAGTGAAACATTTAGCCACAGACACCACAGATGACAAAAGTGGCAAAGACATTACTGAGTCTTGTCAAAGTGATGTCCAGCATGTGGATACTTCAATGAATGATAAGTGACAATCTGCCTTTTAAAAGTTTTTTGTTAAACTAGATAAATTTTTAAGATAAACCTAATGATGTGAAATATTTTATCAGAAAGTGCCTTGATTCTATGAGCAGGCTTGATCCAAAGATTACTCAGCCATTTATAGTGGAATGCCATCAAACTATTGCCAAACAGGATAATCAAAATATGAAAGCTATTAAAGGGTTTGAAGATTGGCTGTATGCCCTGGACCAGATGATTTCTAGCTACAGCCGCCTGGTAAATAAACAGAAAGAGCTCACTCAGAGATTTTTATCGAATCAGATGAGAGCTAAGAACTTGAAGAATGCATCTGTGGTATTTTATTTGTGCCTGAGTCATGCAAATCAATTGATGATTATATCACAAAATTATAGAAGTGTTGAATATTAAACAGAAATGTACCACTGCCAAACAAAATCTAGCCAATAATCTACATGTCAGACTGAAGTGGTGTTACTTTGTGATGCTTAATGTTGACCAAAATGGAGATAAATTGCAAGCTTTGCTCTGTCTTTTAATAGAAATTTAGAAAGAGTCAAAGTAGTTGAAGCTCTTAGTATATTTCCTCAGATGTATTGTTTAACTGTTGTTGAGGTACCAGGGAGGAAAATGTTCATTATATACTACAAGGAGTGTGCTGGTGCTTTATTCAAAGATGGAAAGTGATTGTATGAAGATGAAAGTCTAAAAGAGAATCTTTTGGGAAATTATTCATGAAATCTTTTTTAAGAAGCTGTCTGTTTTGAGGACTAAATTCTGAGCTCCCATGCTTTTGGACTAAAAAGACTTGAAAGTTCTTTTTCAATATTTAAATTCACACTGGGCATGGTGGCGCACGCTTGTAATACCCATGCTTGGGAGTGGAGACAGGAGGATGGCACAGGTTCAAAGCCAGCTCTGCTGGCTTAGGAGAGCCTGTTTCCAATAAAAATATAAAATAGGTCTGGAAGTGTAGCCCGGAGGTAGAAGGGCTGCCAGGAACCCCAATACTGCCTCCCAAATTAAATTCACACATATTTTATTGCCCCTAAGTTTGATGCCAATTTCCAAGAAAATTGGGACAATTTTAATTTAGTTTTATACATTGCATTAATATCTTTTGTATAATTCTGATTATGTATTTATAATAATTGTTATCCATGTTAATATTTTATTTTTTACTTTATTAGTACACTATAGTTTCACATCATAATGTGGATCATGTTGACAATGGCATACAGTCACACAGTACTTGGTGCCCTCCCCCTTCCTTCCCCTTCCCTCCCTCTCAACAATGATTGTCTAGGTTTATGATGCCACATTCACAAGCCTTTAAAGTTTAACTTAGAATTTCCAGATTTCTTTAAAGACTTGCAGTTTGGAAAATATTTTTGTCCTTCAAAAGTTCAGCCATTCCTCAGGGTCCCTTTAATTTGTGACTTTGATTCTCTACCTCAGCATGTAGTTGCCAACTATAATTTGGTAAATGCAGAATGAAGTTTGGATGAAATGGCTCAGACCATTACAGATATGCTGAAAAAAAAAAAAAAAAGAATCTGAAAGTCAGGCATCTCCAAAGTTGGTTTCTTCTTCTTACATAGAAAGATCAACAGGAGTTGCAACTACTATCTCACAAAGAATTCTTCATTCTCTCATTGTTCAGGATCCCTTGTGCTCTCTGCATTGTGTTCCCTAGAAGAATTCTCTTCAGAAAGCATTGATACACATATAGTTGATTTCAAAACCATCCCTCATTCAAAGAAAGAACAAACTATTCAGCAAGTTTCTTTAGACTTTATTAGCATAAAGTCCTGAATCTGACTTTATTTATGTGGTGAATGAGTTTGTGACAGAAAAATATTTAATATCTCCTAATGCTATAAGTGATCCACAAAGTCAATAAATGATGGAATCACTTTATTAATGAGTTATCAATGCAATAGATAGTAGACATATAAAATAAGAGATGATGAAGGAGATATTATCACTGAGAGCATGGAAATCCAAATAATTATCAGAAACTATTTTAAAAAACTATATTTGAACAAAATAAAAATTCTAGAAGAAATTTACAAATTTCTAGATAAATACAACCTTCTTACACTGAGTGAAGAAGATATAGTAAATTTAAACTAATCAATAGTAATCAAAGTGATCAAGGCAGCAATACAGAGCCTACCATCAAAGAAAAGCCTGGGGCCAAATGGGTTCCCAAGTGAATTTTATAAAACCCTTATTTCATCTCAATACTCCTCAATCTATTCCATGAAATAGAAATATACAGGACTCTCTTAAATATATTCTATGACGCCAACATCACATTAATATCAAAACCAAATAATGACAGCTCATGAAAAGAAAACTACAGGTCTATATCATTGATGAACTTGTATGTCAAACTGCTAAACAAAATAATAGCAACATGCCTTCAAAAGAACATCAAGAAAATAATACACCATGACCAAGTAGGGTTCATCCCAGGGAAGCAAGGCTGGTAAAACATACAAAACTTGATCCATGTAATTCATCATATAAACAGAAACAAAGACAAAAATTTTATGATCATTTCAATAGATGCTGAAAAAGCATTAGACCAAATTTAATACCCATTTTGTTAAAAAGCACTGCAGAAAATCTGAGTAGAAGAAATATATCTCAACATCATAGAAGCCATACACCATAGGTCCAGAGCTAAAATCATACTAAATGAGGAAAAACTACGAGAATTTCCCCCTAAAAACAGGTACAAGACAAGGATGTCAATTATCACCACTTCTTTTCAATATAGCACTTGAGACTCTAGCCAGAGCAATAAGGCAAGAGAACAGATGGCATAATTCTGTACTCAGAAGACCTAACAAACTCAACCAAAAGGCTACAGAACTCATCAGCAAATTCAGCAAAGAGTCTCCATACAAACTCAATCTTAAAAAACAAAAGATTTTTTTATGCCAACCA
Organism: Muscardinus avellanarius; assembly: GCF_963383645.1. Lineage (NCBI taxonomy): Eukaryota > Metazoa > Chordata > Mammalia > Rodentia > Gliridae > Muscardinus > Muscardinus avellanarius. The sequence goes on along the minus strand of NC_137786.1, from coordinate 23,084,634 downwards.
CAAATCAACTGAAAAAAAAAATTCAGAAAACACTTCCACTCAGGATATCCTATAAAAAAAGTATTTAGGAATAAATCTAACCAAGGAGGTAAAATTCCTCTTCAAAGGAATTTATAACTTTTTGATATTAATCTTTTTTTAAAGTTTCTACATTTGCATCAGTCCACTTTATTGTTTCCTTCAATGGATTCCTTTTTCTAACTTAAATTACTAAATATATTGACATTTATGCTGATCATATTTTTCTTTCCATATTTTATTTTAATACATGCTATGGTTTTGGACCTCTTATCTCTTTTTCTTCCTTAATAGTATTGATTGTGTATTTTCCCTCCTTTTTGAGGAAAGGAAACATTTCAGACACCTTTAAATTCTCTTTTATGAAATTATTTTTAATCTTACAAACATTTAAGTACTTCATTTTCTGAAACATTATCAATCAATATCCTTTTTCTGTTATACCTCATACATTTCTATTATCTACTTAAGAAACTCTAAATAGACATAATTTAACATTTCTCATTTATTTTTAGGGTTTCTTTAGGTTTTCTTTAGAGTTTCTTCCATTTTTTTATTTATCCATCTCCCAAATGGTGTTTTTTTCAGATATATATTTGTAGTTTTTTATCCCTTGTCAGCTATCTCCAATCTATTATTTAAATCATACATGGAATTTTTATCTCAATTATTACATTTTTACCATTTAAAAATTCTTGATACCAGCCAGGCATGGTGGTGCACACTTGTAATTCCAGCATTTGGGAGGCTGGAATAGGAGGATCACAGTTTGTTGACAGCCTCAACTACTTATTAAAGCCTTTTGCAACTCAGTGAGTCCTTATTTCAAAATAAAGAATAAAAAATAGGGCTGGGGTGTTGCTCAGGGGTAGAATTCCCCTGGGTTCCATCCCTAGTATCACACACACACACACACACACACACACACACACACACACACACGTCTTGATATCTCCAAATGTAGTTGACTCATTTTGGTGTGATCTCTAACTCCTATGTATAATTTCAAATCTGTTGGTTTAAAAAAAAAACATATTTTTTAAGTTAAGGCAGGTACCTTTTTTGTTGTTCCTTCTGATTCCAATCCAAACAGGTTTTGTTTTATACTTATTACCTTTCCATTTTGAAGCAATGCTCATTTATCTATGCTAGATTTTTGGATAATTGAGTTTAAAGACTTTCCTTCAGAAATATGGATCACCTGCCTGAAGTCATTAATAACTCAGTACCAGTTCAAGCCACCTTCTTTAAATATCATTTTTGGCACCATAAAAAGACAATTAATTCAGATACCATCCTATTTGTAGATTTTTTTAAAAGAATGTTTGAGTCTATAAGCTACTGAAACTGCAGTCCAGTTTTGTGTATTGAAAATTTATTTTTGTTCAATATTTATGTATGGCATTCATTTTCAAGAATTCAACCTTAGGCAAAGCTAGCTATGTGGTTATATCTGTAATCTCAGTGTTTGAGCGGCTGAGACAGAAGGATTAGAAGTCCAAGGCCAAGAATATGGTGACTTAGGAGGACTCAGTTTCAAAACAAACCCAAAGGGTTGTGGATGTAGCACTGTGTTAGTAGGACCCTGAGTTTAATTCTCAGTATCCTCCCAAAAAAGAATTTAAGCTTTATTTGAGACCCTAAAAATTGACCTTTAATCATGTACAGAATATGTTTTATTTTTATTTCATATATAGACAGATAATTACAACCCAAGACATAACATCCAGTGATTATCAAATACCCTGAGGCAGCTACCAACTTCAAAGCTTGCTTTTCTCTTTGAATTCATGCTTTATCATCATTTTCAGGCTCACACATCTCCCTCACTCTTTTGCCTGCGGTGAAATATGCTTGAAATGAAGTTTTCGTACTATTTTTTTCTAGAGGTTCTGGTTTGCCGTAAGGTTCGCTCACAGTGCTCAGATTGCCAAGTTGCCATAAACAGAAGTGCCCTGGCTTCTATACATTCACTGAAAATTGAAAGTTGCTGAAATATGTCATCTACTGCACACACTTTTACCATGCAATTTTTTTTCAAGTACTTTTCTGAACTCTTTATTCTTCTTTTTTAATTTCAGCTGGTTAATAAATTCAACATTTTGAAAATCTGATGTTAAACATAAATACTTAATACCACTTTCTTATGCTATAAATTTGGTGTAGCATGCAAAAGAGTATCAGATACTTATTTTTTATTTTACTGTATGTTTTTGCATTAGTTTCTCCTGTTTTGTATTTTGACAACAGAATTGTTAAGCAATAGTTTATGTTATTAAATAAATGTAGTGGTTGTTACTAAATACCCAACTGTCTCTAAATTATTTCAGATGTTGCAGTATGTGTGTGAGAGTGTGTGTGTGTGTGTGTGTGTGTGTGTGTGTGTGTGTTGTTGTTGTTGTTGCAACAGAATGAATTCAGGGACACTCTACCACTGAGTTGTTTTCCCAATCCTTCATTTTAAAATTTATTTTATCTTTTTATTTTTGAGACAAAGTCTTTATAAATTGTTCAGGTTGGACTCCACTTTGTCTCAGCTCTGCCTCAGCTTCCCCAGTTCCTGGGATTGCTGGCTTGCAACCTCTGTTGCATTTAATTATAAAACTTTTCAGCTTTCCCAAAAGTCAACAAACAGTAGGTGATATTGAAACGGGGGTTTCTTGCGAGAAAACCCCGGCGAGTTCTTGTCTACGGAGAGCGAAGAATGACACCCGCAGACCTCAGGAAGGGGAGTAAAAGGTTTATTGGAAGCAGCAGGGAATGAGGCAAGGGTAGCCGAACACCCCCAAAGGGGCTGGAACTCTGGGTCCAGCAGCTGCCTTCAGGACAATACTTGAGAGTAGCCCAAGCCGAATTGCCTTCAGGTGCAGGCTGCTTTCTTCCAGAGTCCGCAGATCTGCCAGAAGGAAATAGAGAAAAGTGGCCGAACACCCCATAGGGGCGGTCGGAACTCCGGGGTCCAGTAGCTGCCTTCAGGGTCACTACCTGAGTGTCGCCCGAGCCAAGTGCCCATCAGTTGCAAACTACTTTCTCCCAGAGTCCACGCGATCTGCCAGAAAAGAGGTACAGGTCACCCCTAGGGGCCTGGTCAGCCATGATGTCCAGCAGAGGCCTTCAGGTCACTACTCGAGAGTTGCCCGAGCCACGTGCCCTCAGATGCACTCTGCCTTCTCTCAGTGCCAACACGACCGCGAGAGAGAGAGAACAGCTCCCCAAAAGGGGAGGGGGTCCGGAGCGGGAAAGTCCCCCACTTTTGCCATCTGACTGGCCGATGCCTGACCACTTGCAAGTCCATTTGTGGTTAGGGTGACTCCAAGGAGAATTTGCATAGGATATTTGCAAGTTCTTTGAAGGGTCTCCTTTCAGGAATGCCAGACTTGCTGGGTGGGTTTGTTGATTAGGAAATTCAGGATGGCTTTGTGAAGCTCTGGCCTTCTTATCTCCTGAGCCTTTGGAATTTCAGGCATTTGTTGCCCCTCAGGAAACTCAGGAAATTAACTTTTTTCTACCAAGTCCTTTTCCCTATCTGCCTATTTTCTTTCTATCTCCTCAATATAAGAGGAACTTTATATAATGGAGGATACATTCCAGCAGAACAAGAGGTGGTCTTTGGGAGAAAGTTAAGAGGGGGGGATTGTCGGGAATCCAGCCCGACAGTTGGCGGGGTCTAGAAAGATGATGAGTACCAACGACTCGAACACAAACCCACGAGCCGGGAGTCAAGTCAAGCAAGATCTCATTTATTTCTCTCCAAGCAGTCCTATATATAGCACCAAGCTACGAGGGGAATTTCCATGAGAAATAGCCTAGCCTATCCGGGATAAAGATCACTAGCACGTAGTTTACAGCCAATCCCAGGCCAGTACATGAGCCATTCATGTGTGTGGAAAGCTCCTTTAAAGGTAGAAAGGGAAAAACCGCTGTCTCCCCACCCATAATGAATGGGGAAACCACGCCTTCCTAGCTTCCTCCAGGCGCCATCTTTGCCCCTTTTCTGCTGAATCACTTTACTTAAAATTTTGCCTTAGGCCATAGGCCGCTCAGGCCGAATCTCCTTAGGCGCTGTATGGACACACCCCATCAGGGGATAGAGAGAATTAATGAAGACAACACTTTCAATGACATTATGAAGAGATGTGAGAATAGCAATGGCAATCTCAGTATTTTGTCCAGAGTAGCTGGAGAGCAGAGATGGAGTTAGGGGAACTCACTGAGTGTCATAGGCATATATGTCAATCATTATGGCATGAGACTCTAATGCACCAATAAATGTTTAAAAGTTCATAAAAGCTTAATTTATCTTCTCCCAAAATTTGTTAGTAAGCTGATTTTTCTGGGGCAGTTTTGTTTCAAAAAATTACAACTTGATGTTAATAGAAATTGCTTTATATGGCAGCAAATCTGACTAGCAAAGGTTATGAATGAAGATACCTACATTGAAAGACAGAAGGGGTGAAAATCATTAATAGCTAAACATATATAAATGGCATGCTAGAATTTCAAAATTATGCTAGAAATATCAACAGGTACAAATAAGACTTTCAAATCTAAATACAAAAAACAATAGTGTGTGAATTTTTTAGATTGGTAAGACAACTGGCCTAAAGTTATATAGGTTTGTAGCAAAATTAAAAATCAGAAATAAAAAATATTTTCAAAATTTAAGAAAAATCTATTTCACTTGTCTTGCATCTACTTATACATTAACACTATTAAATAGATGAGTAAAACAGCAGATTATTGGCCTCCAACTATTTCTTATTTTCCAAAATATGAATTTCCAACATACCTCTTAAAGGGAAAAGTAAAATATGTAAACTTCAAATTATAGCTAGAATTCTTAAATTCTTGGTAAACTGAATTAAAGCAAAATGTCTAATTTAAAATTAGGGAAGAATTAGCAAGGTTCTATCCTATGTTCCCAGATATAAAAATTTATATTCCAAAATTTGAGGCTTTAATCTGATATCCCTGTGTTATATACTTTCTTTACTATTTCTGTTTTTTTTTAAATGTTTGTTTTATTTTTTAGTGAGTGGACTCAGTAAGGAAAGAATTTTTTATTTAAGTTACTACTCAAAATCCTAAAAGAGAAAAAACAATTTCATCAGTTTACTAATATTTTCATTTTTCTCTTGAAGTAAGAGAGAAAAAAGTAAGGGAGAAATTTTCTCCTATAGTTAAACATAGAGTATAATAGATTGTAAGTGTAGATTGTGTTATGTGACTTCAACTTAAAAAGATAAGGAAAACAGTTATTCCGTATTTTGTATATGTGGCAAGTTTATAAATCACATGTTAATGTCCTTGTGTTTGGAGAGGAGTGGGCTAGAAATATTTCCATTCATATTATATTCAGCCTCTATCCAAATGAGAAACCAAAAAGAAAGACAAGATAAAATAATGCATACAATAACTTTGTAGGACAGAAGACACTAAGTTTTATGTGTCAGTTGTTGCAATAACAATATGAATGCATGTAAGAGTATTAAACTGATGGGAAAAGGGTTAAATAATACTGAAATATTAATTTCTGCACTATCCTCCTTAATTTATATACACTGTGATACAAACTTCTCCAAACATTATTTGGGCTTCTTTCAGCTGTTGTTTACCAGTCAATGGGAATTCTTCTGAACAAACAAGAGTAAAAATAGACGAAAATCTTACCCTTGTGGAGCTTCAAGTGTTGAAGTAAACAGTACATTACATTCGAATTATAATTACTCTTTCTACAAAGAGTTAAGGAAAAGATGGATTTGAGAAGGTTTCTCTTCAAGGAAAATTCTGTGGTGAGACTATAGAAGATGTTAAAAGAAGGACTACTTTTAGAAAAAAAAAACATGTAAGAAAAAGCTACATGTTGGGGTAGAGGATATTTGAGAGAGAAAGATGTGGCTTTGGCAGAAACACCAAGAAAGGAGTGATGTCCCCCCTCAGATAAAGGTGAAGTGCTAAAGAAGAAAGCAGGGTGTTAATTCCCAAAACAATGGGAATCTGAGAAATAGTTCATTACAGTGAGATCATGCAGATTTATACTTTGAAATAACATTCTTTGGACTAAGGAAAGAAAGCTAGGAGAGAAAAAATGTTTATATAAAGCAGTTAAGATATTATTTAACCATAAAGATATTCAGATATGAGCACTTTTGATCCCCAATAGTGGTTGTCTTCTCTATTATTACCCATTCTAATCCAAGTAGATGTTCAGACAATCCTGCATCACCTGGAAAACAAGAGAATAACTTTTTACCTCTGTTCTTGCTCTGAATTGCTGAGGGTGGTCCAAGACACACACTACTGCTGCATTTACAATTCTCTTTAAAAAAAAAAATGGATGAATGTGCTGAAAAGAAAAACAAAAATGTTAACTAAATCTATACTACAGGACAATTAGGATATAGAACTTTAGGTCAGTCCAGGTACTTGGGAGGCTAAGACAGGAGGATTGCATGCTAGAGACCAGTCTCAGTAACTTAGAACAGGCTTTAAATCTTAGAAAAGTAAACAAACAAACAAACAAAAAGATTGTCTGGGGGCATAGAACAGAGACAGAAGAACAATTATAGAATGCTCTGAGTTCAGTAACCAGTACAAAAGAAGGAAGGAAAGAAAGAAAGAAAGAAAGAAAGAAAGAAAGAAAGAAAGAAAGAAAGAAAGAAAGAGAAAGAGAGAGAGGAAGAGAGAAATAAAGAGAAAAAAATAGAGAGAGAAATAAAGAGAAAAAGAAAACCAGACTGTTCTTTGTTCTATAGCCTCAATTTATGGCGCATTATAGTCTGATATCGTAATGTTTTTATAGAGAGAGTGACAAAAATGCACATAGCAATTTGTGAGCTCTCCCCAACACACTGCCTCCTCCATACAATATATTGAAAATGGTATTGGTATTCTCAAATCTATACCTAATAATGTAAGTTGTTGTCTTTAGCATAGCACACCTCCCATGGAGAAGCTGACAAGAAAAAAAAAAAAATCAATGAAGAGTCATCTTCTTAAGGAGTGGGGAAGGAAAGTTGCTGTGACCAGTTACTGAGAATGGGCTTTATTGTGATGAATTATATTGCCCTAACTGATATCTTTGGTGATTCCACTGTTTCTTTGTTTGAGTCCTACAGGATTGGAAAGGAAAAGGGCGAGGATTTTTTTAATCATTTTTTTCAACTTAAACGTGTTATCGGCTGTCCTTTCCCTTAGCACCTATTTTAAATGCATATCTAGGACATTTTGAAAAGTGGTAAACTGACAAGTAAGTCAAAATTCTAGCAGACATTTGATATTCTTACAGACAAATGTGTTCTGTTTCATCCTAAGTTTTTTTTTTTTCACCAAGAAGCAAATATGATGCTATCCATCCTGATATTAAATTGTGATGAATATCTCATGTCAGTTCCAGATTAAAAGCTCAAACATAGCAAAGATGATCTTTCAACACAAATACAGATATTCAGTTGGACTATGAACTAAACTGACACTTATCATGGTAAGAGAATTTTGTTTCAATTATGGAAGTTATTTCTGCTATAGATGCCCAAAGTCTACAGTTTCAATATAATCTAAATGTAAGTAATTTATAATCATGTATTGATAATCAATTCATGTGTTTGGTATTAAAATAAACATTATTTAAATGTGAATAATTACTCTTTCCTACACCATTGCTCATTGAAGTGTAATGATGTCCTGTCCCTCACATTTCTGCTGTTTTTCTTAAGTAGAAAAAAAAATATTTTAGCATAAGAATATTATATTTGTCAACCTGTTAGCCCAAAATATATCATTGCATAGATAAAATTTAGAATATATACAAGTTTAGTGTTTAAAGTTGAATGACTTTGATATAAAAATCTGGGTCAGCAAATGTTGGTGGCCAAATAAACCTTTCTCAATAGGCAAATTATTAGGTATTAAATATCCCACATATTTTAATTTATACATTTAAGAGGAGTTAAAGACATTCTAACAGACTTGTTTAGAAGGCTATGCCTAACTGCTCAATTATTAATTTAAGTTACAATGATTCTAACACAAACCCTACTTAGTATTACTTATAAGACTTTAACAATCATAAAGTACAGCTAGTAAGTAAAAATAAATATATAAATACCACATCCATCATTTTATATCTATCCATTCATCTATCATTTATTTGTCATACATCTATATATCTATGCAGATTTATTTTTAAATTCATATAATTGGAAAATTATTAAAATTTGTTATAATCCGGAGAAGTTTAAAAATGAGGCCAATAGAATTAAATGGCTTCTTGAAGTACATATAGAAACAATTTTGGTTCAGATACCAGGTAACATTTGAGCACTATATTAATTCTGACACACCGGTTGCCATTCTTCAAGTAAATTAACTCACTTTTTAGGATTATCATTCAAAGTTTTGTCAAAACCCTTGCAACTCATTACATGTTCCCAAATGCATTGTTCTTCTATCCATACCATCTGCACCTGTGTCTATGGTGAAATGCATATGGAAAATGTAAGCGTGGTGGGCAAAAGATAGCCTACAAAGACAGAATAAAGCTCAACTTAGAGCAATTTGGCAAAGCTACATACAGCTGGGAAGTGAAAGTGGCAGATGGGTTATGTTGACTTCCTGAAATCAGAAATGAGAAGGCTTATATCTAAAAAAAATTGCATATCCTCTAAGGGAAATACAGTGCAGCCTTTGCAAGTGATAACCAGAAAAAAAAATAAGGTGACATTCTTAAAATGACACAAGGACAGTTGTATAATTGGAAAAAATTATGGAGCTAAATTTTTTAGCTACAACTTCATTTATTGTCAAAAGAGAACGTGCTGATAAACAGGATTTAGAGGAATTTTTTGTTTTTCATAGAGTGCCTTACAAATGAGTTTTCTCAGCCATGTATAGACTACATAGTGTTTTGCAATTATACCACCACAGTTGAGTATTTTTAATCAGCAACTAATAAAAATTAAAGAGCAGGTGTATGTCTAGATTTTTATGTTTAGATTTCCATTCTTGTATTAATCTATAGTGTTTCACAAAAACAAGAATAATACAAATATTTGATTCTTTGCAAGTTATATTCACAGGCAACATTCAAGAGTAAATTGTTAAAGATACTCCAAGATTTTATTTTAGCACAATTACTTGATTAGTGACATAAAATAAAAGTTAAGGTAAATGATTTTACATCTTCCTACAGTAGAATATACCGTTGTAGAATTGCAATAATGTGTTCCATTTTCCTCAGGGTGCTAGGTCAAATCAAGCTTTATAACTAACAGTTAAATATATATTCAGTTTAAATACGTGTAGTTAAATACATATTTTCTGCATTCATTCAAACTAGGTTGAAATCTATATAGTAAACAATGTGATCCTCCAATACACTTATACAGAATAATTTTATATATTTTCAAAAGCTATGACTTTAAAGATCAAAGTATTGCTACACCATTATTTGATTTTAGGTGCAGTGTAGCTTTTAAACATTTTCTAATTCTTCTCAGATTTGTATGTTTGCTTGATTTTGTGTCATCTGATGTCTCTGTGAGGATCCGAGTGGCAAGGGTCAAATGCTAAGTGGTTTCCTGCACTTATCACTTCCCCACTTATATCATTTTTGGTTTTATCTTAGTCACTTGAAAATCTATATAAATGAGTTTCTCTCTTTAACTGCCTTTCATTTCTATGGCAAGAATAACTTTCCCCCTCCTATCTAGAAGGAAATGAAGAGCTTATGTGAGTGCTTGTGTAATACAAAAATGTCACAATACGTATCTCTCAAATTAGTTTCATATTCCACAACCGCCCATCTCTGTTTTAATGGTCATTTGGCTGTCTGGGCTCAGTATCTCAGCCCATTTGAAACTGTTTAGTCCTTGGTTAAATTGCTCTGCTGTTCTTTCTCAAATGGCTCAAATGGGGCAATCATTGTCAAGGTGATCTTGAGTTTCTGAAAAAAGAAAAGAAATACACAAAAGTTGCACTTTCTGAAGAGCTATAGAAAAATAAAACACATTTAGAAGTATCAAACAAGGCTTCTTCATGCCAAGAGTATAACATTTTTAAGACCCTTCTGAATTCTTCTTATTTCAAAACATACATAAAGTGAGATTTTTTAAAAATTAAAATTATATTTGTTTTTAAATTAGAATGAACAAGGGAGGTATTGGCCATAAGTTAAACAGGTAATCATCTTCAAGGCTTAAAGTTGGCTAAAATGTATTTTATCTCACACATTCTATATTCAATCTTTATAATAGTATTTATTTTAAATACCTAATATAAATTCATTAAATAGGTTTGTGATTTCAAGTAAACCTGAATTCGTTATGATTTACTCTAAGTGTACTATCATTCTGTGCATATTGCATAATTTATTTTATCTACTTAAGTCAAACAAAAATGTCAGATTAGAATTTAGATAAGTAACATGAAAAATGAAAAGATAATTATACAATAAAAGTCATTTTTGCATATCAATCCTAGAAAGATTAGGTTTCAGAAAAAGCTACATCTGAGGATGCAAAATAAATAAATAAAAAGGGACAATAAAACATAAACACAGATAAGTAGGTAAAGAACACCAAAAATGTATTTACCAATTTGGTACATTTTTTAGATTATACTTGCTTAAAAATATTATTCTTTCAATGTGCAAATTCTGACTTCCTAGCAGTGATCCCAAAGAATTTGTTGCAATGAGTTTGAGACTAAGTTGGAAATGCTTTATGATAGACTTGTCTGTGGTGAGCTCAAGAAAGAATTTTAATAGCAGACAAACAGAAGATTTGTCAGTTTTTTACTCATTATTTATATTGTATACCTTTCCATTTTACTTTTTAACTAATATAGCTTTTACTTCAAATATATTTCATTTTTCTAACTATAGCACATTATATTTAAATTTTTGCTACAGTCAATGATGACATACTTATATTTTTATAATAATTTCAAACTATAATTATTTAATATTTCAAAATAACTAAAGATACTTTTAAACAAATATCAAATAATTTTCTTCTAGGCCTCATCTTGGCTTATAATTCATTTATTGCGTATATGAATTTTTAAAAAAATCTAATCATTTCATCTTCAAATTTATTAGTCATTTCTACATTTCTTGTCATAAATTTAGAATAGATGGTGACCTAAAGATGTTCATACTCTCTTGAATAGAAATTGAATAACTTAGTCCCAGGATGTTTGTAATTATTTAAAATTACATACTTAGTTAATAGGAGGTAAAATTTTAAATCCAGATTCCAGAGATAAATATTTTAGTGCTTTCCAATATTTTCAATGGGTTTTCTTAGTACTATATACATTCCAGTACTTAGATCATTGTATTTTTGGTGTATTGCATGATGTCAGAGCAGCTGTAGAATGTGTTTTTTGCAAACATGTAGACTTACTGTTAGAAGTGGGAACTGAACTACAGATTCAAATAAATCAATAACAAGTTGTTAGGATAGAACAATACACAGAATTTCTGGCTTCAGTAACTCTCTAGGCTTGCTATAAATTTTAGTGAGGTGCTGTTGGGTACAAGTAAAGTGCAAAGAAAATGTCTTAGAGGTCACAGAGACCTGGTTTTTAATTTATTTCCATTTGTCAGTGGATATTAGATGTTCTAGATTTATTTTACTATGCCTTAGAGTTAATTCTCTCAAAACTAGAAGTGTTTCTGTATGTTTTCTTTTAAGTGGCTTTAGTTTGCTGATATATATTTACTGTAATTTTTCAGAAAATCTCCCAACATATTTTGGGGTTTTTCTTTATAATATTATATATCCTCAGAATAGCTCCTCAATGGTGTCTATATAAAAAATACAGCTTGCTCTCCAAAGAGTACTTCATTTTAAAAATGTCATTGATATTTGCTAGAATACGCTGTTTGAAGAAAACATTTTTGAAGCCGGGCGTGGTGGCACATGCTTATAATCTTTGCTCTTGGGAGGCGGAGACAGGAGGATGCCACAGGTTTGAAGCTAGCCTTGCTGGCTTAAGATATTCTGTTTCCAAAAAAAAAAAAAATATATATATATATATATATATATGTCTGGGAGTGTAGCCTGGAGGTAGAAGGGTTTCTAGGAACCCCAGTACAACATCAACAACAATAACAGCAATAAAAATAAACAAAACAAAAAACAAAAACAAAAACATTTTAGTAAGCAGGCTTATGTAAATTTTATACCATGATACAGGACTTGCTACTTTTGTTGAAATAAGGAGATATTATTCACAAACAACATTTAATAGTAATTTGTTAATGACCCCTTGTTAAAAACAAGTTAAAATAAATAGAATGAGTTGAGAGTGGTAGGGCACAGTTTTAATCCCAAACTTGGGAGGGTGAAACAAACAGGAGTATTGCAGATTCATGGCCAGTCTCAGCAATTTAGTGAGGGCCACTGTAACTTAGTGAGTTCCTGCTCAAAGCAAAAAATAGAGCTGGGGACTAGCTCAGAGGTAGAATGTCCTCATTCAGTCCTCAGTACCACACAAAAAATTTTTTTAAAAAATGATGAATTGCAGGCTTTTATTGGAGATTATTAAAATCATAAACATATTTCCAATAATATAATTATCCAGCATGAGATTATTTTGGTTGATAAAGATGACCTATTCAGGTGGCAATTCAATTAAAAATTTTAAACTTTATTCACTACTACTCAATTTCAGGTAAGGTTTTTGCCAACTTGAGACATTATATGCCCTTATACATACTGTGAAGGTAGTAGGTGTTCTGTTGAAATAGTTTAATAATTACCTATAATTTTATAAAATAAATTCAATCGGAATTATTTTAAACATTTGTAATTGCATATAATTTGTGGAATGAGTCACTGACAGTTTTTTATGCAAATCTTTTGATTTGTCTTTTATCCTTCCCCACAAAGGAGTATTTTCATAGAGGAGTAAATTACACAAAGACAGATGTGAAGAATGCTGGCCTTGAGGTGGAATGATAGCCTTCAGGCTACAAATCCCATGATGCAAATTTAATTTTGCATGGAGATACACACCACAAGCAGGAGAGTCTAATATATTTGGCTATTTCTATAAAGGAATAATGTAGAAGAATGCCTATGCAAGTGAAATACTTTCAGAGCTCTCATGCAAACCATTAGGAAATAGTCTACAGAAAAGATGTTGTGCTGAGACTTGCTACATATGTCCAAAGGAAGTATTGATTGCAATGGAATCAAGATGTACATGGACAGAAAAACATGAAAGAAAGTGCCACTGTTAGAAGTGATACAGTATACTCCCAATTTTTATAAAAATTTTGGTGAGTCCATACTTCCTTACACTAAGCTCCATTTCCAAAGGCCCCAGTAATGCCAGAGGATGAGAAAAACGTATTCAATACATAGCTTTTGGTGGACATACAAGAAAGACCCAAACCATAGCACTTTTCAAGGTTAAAATAAAACATTTCAAATTACTGAGCAATCAATTATGAGGAAATAAGACTGGCTAAGAAGTCAGGAAAGAAATGATGTGACCCTGAATTAAAATATTGCCATGGATTTAGATAGGAATAAGCAAATATGATGGAAATGTATAAGTTAAAATTGTCCACTTATTTGGTTACATGTAATAGATAAAATTTATGAAGAAATGTAAGTTTTTTCTTTTTTTTCTTAATGTGTTCTTTCATGTTCAGTTGGTAAATGGGTGATAAAAGTCATTTACCAAGATAAAAGCTATAGAGAACAAATATATCTGGAGTTGAAAGATTTAAAATTTAAATTGTACACAAGCCATTCAAATGGGAATGGACAACACAGTCAGGAAGTTTTGGAGATTATGAAATTTTGGTAAACTAAAAACTAAATTTTGAATTATTCATAGTTTGCTTTTAGGAACTTAGGAAAACAATTGCTAGATAAATGGCTGTATTGAATTATCTTCTCACCTCAGTGATACCATATAATAGTCAACGAAATTAGTATACACTAACAAATGCTAAAAATTTCGGGATTTGAAGTGATACTTAAAAGCCAACTTTGTTCCCTATTTAAATGGAGGGATCAATAAAAATATGAAAATAACACTGTCAAACCTTAATCAGAAAAATCCTACAAATATTGCAATGATATATATATATATAAATTATATTTATATTTATATGTGTATGTTATGTACAAATATATTTATATACATGTATACATATTAGTATATATGTATATTCCAAATAAATATAATTATTGTTTTTAACTCAAAACACTTTTTCAAAATTTTAATTTCTCATAAGTTGGCAAGAAATCACTAAGTATATGTAAATATATGTAATTTTCATTTTGTTAGATTTATTATCAACCCTTGAAATGCAATTATGTTCATGCAGAAAATTATGTTGCATTTTTATTTATTTTAAAATTTTTATTGGTGTATTGTATTCATACATCTTATTGTAGTATAACATGGTAGAGGCATATATGCACATATGTCTCTTTTAGCCCTTCCTCAATTCTCTCCTCATTCTCTTCTTCTTCCTCCTCCTCATATTTGACTTAGTGATTGACTTTGATATGTTCGGAAATGATCATATACAATAGGAAATTTTACTCCTCCTTCCTCACATCCTTCTCAGTTAGGTCACCTTATTTGCTCATCTTTGGTTTCTTCTTCCTCCTCTTGAATTCCTCCTATGACTTTTTTTTCTCCTTAGTACTTAAATATTAGGAAGAGCATCTGATATTTTACTCTCTGTGACTGAGTAATCTCATTCAGCATGTTACCTAGTTCTATCCATTTTTCTTTAAATGATGTAATTTTGTTCTTTATGGGTGAATATAATTTCATTGTGTACATATACCATAGTTTTGTAATCCATTCATCTGTTGATGGACATCTTGTTTGATTTCACAGTTTGGCAATTGTGAATTGTGTGGCTATGACATAGATATGCATGCATTAGTTTGGTACTTTGGATTCCATTCTTATTGTAGATATCCAGAGGGTGTATTCCTGGATCATATGGAAGGCTCATTCCCATTCATCTGAGTATCCTCCATACTGCTTTTCAAAGTGACTGCAATAATTTGCAATCCTACCAGCAATGAATTAGAATTCCCACTTTTTCACATCCTTGCCAGCATTTGTTGTTGTTTGTGTTTTAAATGATTGCCATTCTAATTAAAGTTAGGTCTCAGAGGAATTTTGATTTGCATCTCTCTGGTTACCAATAATGTTGGAATTTTTTTGTATATTTATTGGCCATGTTAATTTCTTCTTTTGTGAAGTGTCTATTTAATTCACTTGACCCTGTTTGATTGGGTTATTTGTTCTCTTAGTGCTGAGTTTCTTGAGTTATCTGTTTATTCTAGATAATAGTTCTCTATCAGAGGAATAGCTGACAAAATTTTTCTCCCTTTCTTTCATCTCCCTGTTCTTGATGGTTTTCTTTGCTGTACAGAAGCTCTTCAGCTTAATGCAATCTCACAAATTGTTCTGTCTTTTAGTTTCTTGTGTTTTGGGGGTCTTGTTGAGAAAGTTTTTACCTGTGCCTATGTGTTTGCAGTGTTGAGCCTATGCCCTCTTCATGGAGCTGCCTGGTTTCTGGCCTGATTTCCAAATCTTTGAACCATCTTGAATTGACTCTTGTGCAGGGTAAAAAAATTTTTTTTTCATTTTTCTGCATATGGTTAACCAGTTTTATTGACACCAGTTGTTGAAGGGGTTATCTTTATCCCAGTGTATGTTTCTGATTCTTTCATCAAAAATCAATTGGTCAAAAGTGTGCTAATTTTTTTCTGAGACTTGTATTCTTCTGTGTTGGTCTATGTGTCTATTTTTGTGCCAGTACCATGACGATTTTTATTATTATTACTATGTAGTATAATTAGAAGTCAAGTACTGTGGTGACTCCTGCATGGTTGTTTTTACTTAGAACTACTATCTATTTATATTTGGCTCTTTTGTTTTTTTTTGTTCCAAATTAATTTAAGGTCTGATCTTTTATAGATTGAACTTAATAATTTAATGGGTATTGAATTGATCTGTAGACTACTTTTGTTTTTTTTTTTTTATTTTTTTTATTTTTTTTTTATTTTTTTTAATTAATTTATTTTTTAAATTGGTGCATTGTAGTCATATATCAATCACATTGGAGTACAAGACTTGAGAGGATATACAAGCACACATCATCCAATTAGCCCTCCTCCAGCCCCCGTCCCATTCCCTCCCCCTCCCTCCATCCCACACTTCTTTGGTGATTTACCTTGATACATTTGTTTATGTACCTCCTGCATTTTAAAGAGGCTCCGTCCTCCAGTATTACATACCCTCTGATTGATCACATTAGTTGCTTCACTATAGGGCCCTTTCTATAGCTCAACCTCTTCCTGTTGCCCTTTTCCTCCTAGTTATTGCTGATTAAGAGAAGCGTCTGATTTATATTTTCTGCGATATTTCTCTGTGCATGCTGGGTTGCAAGTACCAATCCCACTCTTGATAGTCCCAGTAGTGGCCTGGCTACTCAGTGGACTGATCCGGACCTCGCTGGCTCACGCAGCGGCCTTGCCTCATGGGAGGACCCAGTTCTGGTCTCGCTGGCCCCTGAACCGGTCAAACCCCTAAGCTGGCTTTGGTCCCGACCTTGGAGGCCGCAGGAGTGAACTTGCCTCACGCCAGGCTCCGATGCTGGCCATTGGCCCCTGCACCGGTCTAACCCCTTGGCAGGATTCCAATCCCGGCCTCGGAGGCCCCAGCACTGGTCATGCCTCAAGGCAGGCTCCGATGCCGGCCTTGCTGGCCCCAGCACCGGCCTAGCCCCTTGGCAGGCTCTTATCCTGGCCTCGGAGGCCACAGTACCGGCCTTGCCTCACGGCAGGCTCCGATGCCGGCCTCGCTGGCCCCAGCACTGGCCTAAACCCTCGGCATGCTCCGATCCCGGCCTCGGAGGCCCCAGGACTGGTCATGCCTCACGGCAGGCTCCGCTACCGACCTCGTTGGCCCCAGCACCGGCCTAACCCCTCGGCAAGCTCTTATCCTGGCCTCGGAGGCCCCAGTACCGGCCTTGCCTCACGGCAGGCTCTGATGCCGGCCTCACTGGCCCCAGCACCGGCCTAACCCCTCGGCAGGCTCTTATCCTGGCCTTGAGGCCCCAGTACCGGCCTTGCCTCAAGGCAGGCTCCGATGCCGGCCTCGCTGGCCCCAGCACCGGCCTAAGCCCTCAGCAGGCTCTTATCCTGGCCTCGGAGTCCCCAGTACCGGCCTTGCCTCACGGCAGGCTCCGATGCCGGCCTCGCTGGCCCCAGCACCGGCCTAACCCCTCGGCATGCTCCGATCCCGGCCTCGGAGGCCCCAGCACTGGTCATGCCTCAAGGCAGGCTCCGATGCCGGCCTCGCTGGCCCCAGCACCGGCCTAACCCCTTGGCAGGCTCTTATCCTGGCCTCGGAGGCCCCAGTACTGGCCTTGCCTCACGGCAGGCTCCGATGCCGGCCTCGCTGGCTCCAGCACCGGCCTAACCCCTCGGCATGCTCCGATCCCGGCCTCGGAGGCCCCAGCACTGGTCATGCCTCACGGCAGGCTCCGCTGCCGGCCTCGTTGGCCCCAGCACCGGCCTAACCCCTCGGCAAGCTCTTATCCTGGACTCGGAGGCCCCAGTACCGGCCTTGCCTCACGGCAGGCTCCGATGCCGGCCTCGCTGGCCCCAGCACCGGCCTAACCCCTCGGCAGGCTCTTATCCTGGCCTAGAGGCCCCAGTACCGGCCTTGCCTCATGGCAGGCTCCGATGCCGGCCTCACTGGCCCCAGCACTGGCCTAACCCCTCGGCAGGCTCTTATCCTGGCCTCGGAGGCCCCAGTACCGGCCTTGCCTCACGGCAGGCTCCGATGCCGGCCTCGCTGGCCCCAGCAGCGGCCTAACCCCTCGGCAGGCTCCAATCCCAGCCTCGGAGGCCCCAGCACTGGTCATGTCTCAAGGCAGGCTCCGATGCCGGCCTCGCTGGCCCCAGCACCGGCCTAGCCCCTTGGCAGGCTCTTATCCTGGCCTCGGAGGCCCCAGTACCGGCCTTGCCTCACGGCAGGCTCCGATGCCGGCCTCGCTGGCCCCAGCACCGGCCTAGCCCCTTGGCAGGCTCTTATCCTGGCCTCGGAGGCCCCAGTACCGGCCTTGCCTCACGGCAGGCTCCGATGCCGGCCTCGCTGGCCCCAGCACCGGCCTAACCCCTCGGCAGGCTCCGATCCCGGCCTCGGAGGCCCCAGCACTGGTCATGCCTCAAGGCAGGCTCCGATGCCGGCCTCGCTGGCCCCAGCACCGGCCTAACCCCTTGGCAGGCTCTTATCCTGGCCTCGGAGGCCCCAGTACTGGCCTTGCCTCACGGCAGGCTCCGATGCCGGCCTCGCTGGCTCCAGCACCGGCCTAACCCCTCGGCATGCTCCGATCCCGGCCTCGGAGGCCCCAGCACTGGTCATGCCTCACGGCAGGCTCCGCTGCCGGCCTCGTTGGCCCCAGCATCGGCCTAACCCCTCGGCAAGCTCTTATCCTGGCCTCGGAGGCCCCAGTACCGGCCTTGCCTCACGGCAGGCTCCGATGCCGGCCTCGCTGGCCCCAGCACCGGCCTAACCCCTCGGCAGGCTCTTGTCCTGGCCTCGGAGGCCCCAGTACCGGCCTTGCCTCACGGCAGGCTCCGATGCCGGCCTCGCTGGCCCCAGCAGCGGCCTAACCCCTCGGCAGGCTCCGATCCCGGCCTCGGAGGCCCCAGCACTGGTCATGCCTCAAGGCAGACTCCGATGCCGGCCTCGCTGGCCCCAGCACCGGCCTAACCCCTCGGCAGGCTCTTGTCCTGGCCTCGGAGGCCCCAGTACCGGCCTTGCCTCAAGGCAGGCTCCGATGCCGGCCTCGCTGGCCCCAGCACCGGCCTAACCCCTCAGCAGGCTCTTATCCTGGCCTCAGAGGCCCCAGCACCGGCCTAACCCCTCGGCAGGCTCTTATCCTGGCCTCGGAGGCCCAAGTACCGGCCTTGCCTCATGGCAGGCTCTGATGCCAGGCTCGCTGGCCCCAGCACCGGCCTAACCCCTCAGCAGGCTCCGGTCCCGTCCTTGGGGGCCCCAACACTGGCCTTGCCTCACGGCAGGCTCCGATGCCGGCCTTGCTGACCCCAGCACCGGCCTAACCCCTCAGCAAGTTCCGGACCCGACCTCGGAGGCCCTAGCACAAGCCTTGCATCATGGCAGGCTCCAATGCCGGCCTCGCTGGCCCCAGCATCGGTCTAACCCCTCTGCAGGTTCCAATCCCGGCCACGGAGGCCTCAGTAGTGGCCCTGCCTCACAGCAAGCTCCGATGTCGGCCACTGGCCCCGGCGCCCGCCTAACCCCTCAGCAGGTTCCGATCACTGTCTCTGTGGTTAGTATTTCAAAGGTTCCAGTTGTAATGTATCAGATCTCTGCCTCCCCCGAATATTGGCCACTGGCATTGCCACTGCCTCCACCGTTTCAAATCCTTCCCAGGCTCTTTTTCCACTCTGAATGTTGTCCAGTGTTCCTAAGCATGCGTGATGGTAGCATTCGACATTTGGTGTAATTTCTCCAAAAAAATAAAGTTGGTAAGATCCGGTTTCTGCTTCTCCTGAATACAAGTCTCTACCACCATCGCGAAGAACTCTTTCAACACCGCATTTCTCCTTGGTCTCCGCTAAACTCTCTCCTTATATGTGATGTCTGAGATTCTTAACAATATAGAGAAATAGCAGTCCTCTTTCACGGCGAATTTTTCCATAAGTTCCAGTGCATTTAGATAAGTTTTGTCTGCATCTCCAGTGTCCTGGCATCCATAACGGCTTTCTTACCACCTCTCCGATATTTTTCTTTATCTTTTTCTGTTCTGGGCCCGGTTTCTCCAGGGGTCTGGCGTGCTACTCGCAGTTCGGCTGGGACCCAGAGTCCCGCGATCCGGGCCCCAGCTGGCGTGCCCTGTGCTCGACCCCCGCCCAGAACCCAGCGTCTTACTGGGCCTTGTTTCTCCAGGGGTCTGGCGTGCTACTCGCAGTTCGGCCTGGGGTCCAGAGTCCCGCGACCCGGGCCCCATCTGGCGTGCCCAGCCCGCGACCCCTGCCCAGAACCCAGCGTCTTACTGGGTCTGGTTTCTCCAGGGGTCTGGCGTGCTACGCGCAGTTCGGCAGGGGCCCAGAGTCCCGCGACCCGGGCCCCATTAGGCGTGCCCCGCCCGCGACCCCCGCCCAGAACCCAGCGTCTTACTGGGCCTGGTTTCTCCAGGGGTCTGGCGTGCTACGCGCAGTTCGGCCCGGGGCCCAGGGTCCCGCGACCCAGGCCCCGGCTTTTGTGCGCCGCGCGCGACCCCTGCCCAGAACCCAGCGTCTTACTGGGCCTGGTTTCTCCAGGGATCTGGCGTGCTACTCGCAGTTCTGCCTGGGGCCCAGAGTCCCGCGACCCGGGCCCCATCTGGCGTGCCCAGCCCGCGACCCCCGCCCAGAACCCAGCGTCTTACTGGGCCTGGTTTCTCCAGGGGTCTGGCGTGCTACGCGCAGTTCGGCAGGGGCCCAGAGTCCCGCGACCCGGGCCCCATTAGGCGTGCCCCGCCCGCGATCCCCGCCCAGAACCCAGCGTCTTACTGGGCCTGGTTTCTCCAGGGGTCTGGCGTGCTACGCGCAGTTCGGCCCGGGGCCCAGGGTCCCGCGACCCAGGCCCCGGCTTTTGTGCGCCGCGCGCGACCCCTGCCCAGAACCCAGCGTCTTACTGGGCCTGGTTTCTCCAGGGATCTGGCGTGCTACTCGCAGTTCTGCCTGGGGCCCAGAGTCCCGCGACCCGGGCCCCATCTGGCGTGCCCAGCCCGCGACCCCCGCCCAGAACCCAGCGTCTTACTGGGCCTGGTTTCTCCAGGGGTCTGGCGTGCTACGCGCAGTTCGGCAGGGGCCCAGAGTCCCCGATCTGTAGACTACTTTTGGAAGAATGGACATTTTGTTGATATTTAATCTGCCTACCTAAGAACATGGAAGATCTTTCTATCTCCTAAGGTCTTCCTCAATTATTTTTTCAATGTTTTATAACTTTCTTTGTAGAAGCAATTTTACATCCTTGGTTAGCTTTATTCCTAAGTACTTTTTGTGGAATATCCTGAATGAAAGTGTTTTCTGAATTTCTTTTTGGTGAATTTATGGTTGACATACAGGAAAGCATCTGATTTTTTAGGATTCCTATTGTATCCAAACACTTTGCTGAATTTCTTGATCAGTTAATTTTTTTCATTACTAAGGATGGTACCCAGTGGCATTATACTTCCAAACTATACACCCAGCCCTATTTTTTATTCTTTATTTTGAAACAGGGTCTCACTCAGTTGTGAAGGGCCTAACTAAGTAGCTGAGGCTGTCTGTAACCTCTATCCTCTATTCTCCTGAATGAATGCTGTGATTACAAGCATGTGCCACCATGCCTGGCTTTAAGAGTATCTTAACAGTGAAAAGAAAAAGAATAAGGAAATAGAACACTAATAAATGAGAAAGCATTACCTAACACTTTTTGCTTCGCTAAACTCTTATTTAAAAAAAAAAAAAACATTGAGTAGTAACTCAGTATCATTGATATAGTTTTAAACAATACATAATTAATCAAAATCTTACTAAGAGCACATTATCTCATGGTACAATCTTAAATTAATCCCTGACCCATCATATTTTTCATGAGCATTTAAGAATTAGAAGTCTAGTGAACTAATGCTTAGCTCATTGACTAAGTATAAAAACTCAAGGGAACAGTTGTAATTATTAAGTTAATATGAACTTTTACATCTAAGAAACTTACTCTGATACTAACCCAAGAGGTTAGGGACATTATTAATCTAATTGCTAAAGCTCAGGAGGCAGTTGTGCCACTGATATGATGTCCTGAGTGGAATCCAAAAGTCCTGATGAATGTTTATAATGAGAACCCAAACAGACTTCCTCTCTAAAAGATGAGACTATAACATATATTTTATACCACATTCAACATACCAATGATGGAACTTTCACAATGCTCCGAGCATTTTGCTGTACCTTTTAGATAAGAATTAAGTAACTGGGGACATTACAACAAAAGCACCTTAACTCAATTATGATTGACATTTAAGCCAATAACCATAAATTTGTATTGAGTAACATAATCAAATCTGAAAAGGGAAGATGTAGTTAATGTTTATGCATTCTGAAATTTATCTTTGACTACTAACTTTATGATACAAGGCATCAGGTTGCTAGTGCATTTTGATGTTCCTAAGCTATAAAATATACTAAAGATTTTAAAACGTTTGTATGTATCACCAGATATTGCAATTGGGAAAACACCCCCGTGTTTCACAGTCTTAGAATACTTTTAACTTCTCATCAATATTTTATGTTATATCAAGCAAAATAAACATGCAAAATAAAAGTAATTCAATTCTGATCTTATTTCAGTGTACCTTTTATAATAATAAGTGAATACAAACTTGTCACATACGATTCTTAAATCTACATATAGAAATAGTCCCTCAAGGCATCCTTAAATGACACATGATCATCTCAGTCTCTGATCACATAGTCTATCAATTTAATTCATTATTAAAAATGATGGTTAATCTACACTACAACCAATACTTGTAAGGTTGTAGTCAACAAAGTATTGAGATGAAACATAGAAATTCACCATGAACTAATGGCATATGGATCAGCTATTTTCAATGATAAAAGTGGAGTCCATTATAATTTAAAAATAAATTAATTCTCTCCAGCATCATCATACGTATTACTCAAGTCCCAATTTTATTATGTGAGAATAACAACAGCATACCTGTTTGTCTTTGATCAAAATATCAAAACTCTATGATTAAAACTATAATAGTGTTCTTTGCTTGTGTTGTGATTTTTTTGGAAGTAATCCAATCTGGGCCATTGAATTAATTTTTACTAGTTGCCAACATGCGTTAAAACAATGATGTACTAGTTATCAAATAAATAGCAGATGGTAAGAAGAGTACTTGAGACTTCTTTTATGGTGTATATTCAAGCAAATATGGGTCATAAACACAAATAAATACAAATCATGAATCCAGTGATAAAATAATTAGTTTTTAATACATGCAAGCTATGTTTAAAGGTTTGAAATTATACCTACTCCAATTTTTTTGAATGAGATAAATCATGCATCCAGATAATTCTATTTGTATTACAATTTTAATTCATAAGCAATGTTCACTAATATAATAGAACACAGAGCAAAGATAAATCCAGCAAAAATTGCATTTTGGAATTCTAGATATACCATATTTTGTGGAAAGCATAGTGTCAGGGATTTGTAACAGTAGATGGATATTCCAAAAGCCAATCCCCTGATCCATAGGAGAAATATGAAACAGTAAAATTGTGGATGTAAAGAATGATACTGTTAAAATTTACTTAGGTCCCTGTACTAGAAAGGCTGAGACATGAGGATCACAGGTGTACAACCAGCCTCAGCTACTTAGTGAGGGCCTCTGCAACTTCGTGATACCCTATTTCAAAATAAAAAATAAAAAATAGGGCTGGGGGTGTAGCTCAGAAGTAGAATGTCCCTGTGTTCCATCCCCAGTACTTCAAAAAAGGAAAAAAAAAAAGATACATGAAGATAAGAATGCCTTTAAAATAGTAATACTTTTAAAGTATGTATTTATATATGAAAGTATATTCATTTTATTCTTTAATTTCTAATGCAAATTAGAAAGAACATCCAAATTTTCACTTTTTGTGACTGACTAAGCTCACTTAACAGAATGTTTTACAGTTCCATTCATTTCCCTGAAAATGACATACTTTTGTTCTTCTTTTTGTCTGACTAAAATTCATTGTGTACATATCCCATAGTTTTGTCATCTATTCATCTTTTGATGGACATCATGGCTGTTTCCATAGTTGGGCAATGATGAATTGTTTGGCTATGAATATAGATACACATGCATTAGTTTGGTAGTTTGTTTTCCATTCTTTTGGGTAGATACCCAGAAGTGGTATTACCAGATCATATGGTAGATTTGTTTCCATTTTTCTGAGGATCATCATATTGTTTTCCATATTGTTTTCAGAAGTGATTGCACTAATTTGCAATCTCACCAACAATATATTAGAGTTCCCACATTTCCACATCCTCACCAGTATTTGTTGCTGTTTGTGTTTTGAATTAATGCTATTCAAATTGGAGTTAGATTAAATCTCATGGTATTTCTTAAAGTAAAAAGATGAACTAGTTCAGTATCTTCCAGAAATTATAAGGTGATTGTGAAATATAATTAAAGTGTTAATTTTATACAGCATTTTCTGAAATTCTGCAATATGTATGACTAAATTAGATGCAAATAAAAGGAATAAAATTATTTAAAAGTAAAATTAGTTAGCCGGGCATGGTGGCACATGCTTGTAATCCCTGCGCTTGGGAGGCTGAGACAGGAGGATCGCACGGGTTTGAAGCCAGCCTCAGCTACTGAGGCTCTCAGCAACTTAGTGAGACCCTGTTTCCAAATAAAATATAAGAAAAGTCTGGGAGTATAGCCCGGAGGTAGAAAGCCTCTGGGTTCCACCCCCCAGTACCATCAAAAAAATAAAAATAAAAATAAATAAAATTATTTAAAAATGATTGTTAAATATACTTAAAGTTAATTTTATACATTTTCTGAAGTTCTGCAATATGTATGACTAAATTAGATGCAAATAAAAGGAATAAAATTATTTAAAAATTGTGTCCACATTCTTCTTTCTATCCACTTTCATACAACATATATATATATATATATATATATATATATATATATACATATATATATTTTTTGGGGGGGGTCTGGGGATTGAAAACAGGGGCATTCCACCTCGGAGCCCTGTTTTTAAAATTATTTTGGAACAGAGTCTCACTAAGTTGCAGAGGGCCTCACTAAGTAGCTGAGGCTGTCCGCGAATCGCGATCCTCAGGTCTCAGCCTCCCGAATGCTAGGATGACAATCATGTGCCACCACGCCCGGCTCCAATATTTTTAATCATTAGGCTTTCTACTGTGTATTTCTACTTCTATTAAGCAATTTCTCTTCATGAACTAATCCTCTGATTTAAAATAAAGTACTCATATGTCTGATTTTGTATTGTGTTATATGTTTCCAAGAAGCAAAATATGATACTTTAAAACATAATAGCAACCTTTTGAAGTTAGAATTACTGTCCACAACAGTCAATAAACTGCTTTTCACAAATGGTGAATATGAGAGAATAATCACAACCTAGTTGGAGAAATATAATGGAATTAATGCTTTCAAGAAATTGCCAATATTAAGAAAGAGGGAAGAAATAGTAGTAACAAACAAGACAAATTTAGTGTAGAAAATGGAGCATCTCCACTCAATAGAAGGGTATGTAAGAGAGCTGGTCACCTGCATTAGTATGTAGGCTAATGATTAGAAATAATATGAGGAAGGCAGGCACAATGGTGTGTGCTGTAACTCCAGTACTTGGGAAGGCAAAACTGGAGAATTTGAAGAGGGAGGACAGCCTCACAATTAAGTGAAACCTTTAGCAACATAGAAAGATCGTGTTAGACCCTGTTTTCAAATAAAAATTAAAAGCTTTTATGGTGTAGCTCAGAGGTAGAGAGAGGAAGGAAGGTAGGAAGGAAGGAAGGAAGGAAGGAAGGAAGGAAGGGAGGGAGGGGGAGGGAAGGAGGGAAGGACAGAAGGAGGGAAGGAAGGGAAGGATAGAAAACACAAGAATATGTGAAAGAAATAAGATCACAAACTTGAAGCATTAATAAATCTCTTGAGAATCTTGTTCAAGTGCAGGTTCTGGCTCTAGAGGGCAGAACATAAGATCTTGCACTTCTAATAAAATCCCCACATGATGCATGGCTGGTTTGTAGGAAATAATTATGGCAGCCAAATAATTGGTTGGATTAGACAGTAGAGAAAAACAGGATAAGAGGTATTGGACACTTTCCCCTATTTATGGTCCTTGTTTTGTTTTAAGGAAGGTGAGCACTAAGCTTGGCAGCCAAGGGCTGAACAGCAACTTTTCCAATGATTTGTGAGCTGCTTAAGGGAAGAAATCATGTGGAATTGCATAATTTTATTAATGTTTAAGAATATCCACTCGTTGATTCAATGCAGGTTACAAATAAGAACTTCCTCTTTGATTAATTCGTTAATGTGTGCCTTTTATCTAAAGAGAAAATGTATTCATTCATGGGTGGATTGCAGTAAATCATAAGCTTAATAATAAGGCAATCACTGCATTTTTAAACAATTGCAACTTACTCATTAGTTTGAATTAATATTATGCCACTTCCAGTGATTTCATTTTTATATTTGTTATAGCAACTTATCACAATTTTAATTATATCCAATTTAATTTAATAAAATTTGCCAAATATACTTCATTATTATTCACGACTGAACAGCACACAAAAATAAATTATACATGGAGTGTACAATTTCATATTTCAAAGTATCTGCCTATGTGTATTATCATGAAGCACTATCTACTTATAAAAGTTCTTTTTCTTACTTAAATTCAAATAACAAAACTTCTATAAAATATAACTTTTTCTAATATTAACTAATTTACTGTGCTCCTAAACTAATTAAATATGTATTAAATTATTCACAAATAAATGTTACGTTAGTATATAATTAATCCCACATATTTTCTTTGTCTTATTTCTTGGGCAGAGTTTTATTCAACTTTATTTAATTAGGCAAATATTTACTGTACAACTATTATTACTAATGCATTACAAATATTGCTATGCAGATACAATGATGAGATAGGATTCAGGGTATTGTCAAACTGAAGTGAGTTTTTCCTAATCCTCTCTTTATACTTCACTGATGAAGTTTGGCTCAAAGCAGCCTCTGTACACAATGAAGTGTATTCCAATTGGATGTATAAACAAATTGTGATTTGTGAAATGGCCCCTTTTCCCCCAAGCAACTGAGTTTCAACCAATGAGAACAGCTTAATCTTCAGTCAACCAGAGTTAAAAGCTGCAATACATGGCAATATAAGGTAAATGCTGAATGTGGCCAATCAGGTTGTTTCTGTATGCCTCTCTCTTTTCAGTTGCAGGAACTATTACCTTTACATGTTTTGGAATGACATGTTCTGATTTAACTTTGGTCTGGAATGTTGCTAGGTTTTATAGATTCTTTTTATTGCTCAAATAAATTTTATTAATTTTAATTCATCTCAGATTTTTCTAATGTGAGAATGGTGTTCTTTATATTAGAATCATATGTAGTTAGACCTATAAATGTCAACTGCAGTTCATAGCAACAAAGTGTAGAAAATAAATAAGATGTTTTAGATTCATTCACTTTCTTGTATGTTCGTTTTACTGGGGGATTGAACCCAAGGGCATCCTCTAAGCTATACTCAGAAATATTTTTATGTATATAATCATTTATTTTTATTTTGAAACAGGCTATCACTAAGTTACCATGAAGCCAACCTTGAAACTTTGTTTTTTCTGTCTCAGCTTCCCAAGTACTGGTGCTACAATTGTGCACCACCATGCCCAGTTTATGGAAGCTTTAAACACGAATTTGTATGTTTTAGCAGAACATTAAAAAATAAGGTATATGTAGAGAAAATTTGGTGCAGAGAAAAGAAAATATATGAACATTCTAAAACCATGTACATATAATACAGGAAATATGTTGGACAAGTAGCCAGATGAGCCTAGAAGAAGAGGTACCAAGAAATAAAACTAATCACTGACATAATTATTCCTGGAGATACTATCAATATATCCTCAAAAAGGATGATAAATATCAGATGCTTTTCTTAATGTGCAAATTATTAGGGAAAAATGGGTAATAGGAGGAACTCTAGATGAAGAAGGAACCATATAGAGGAGCAATGAAGGTGACATATCTGAGGGGATAAGAGGGAAGATGAGGGAAACTCTTTAAAGCACATGATGTACTTAAGCATATCAAAGTCAACCAGGAAGCCAAGCATGTGTGGGGGGAAAAAGGGGTTAGAGATTGGGTAGGGGCTAATTGGGTGATGTGTGCATGTATATCTCCACAAGCTTTTTTTTTTTTTTCTCCATTGAGATGTATGACTACAATGCACCAATAAAGTTTTATTAGAAAAAGAAAATGTGGTATATACACACAATGGAGTTTTACTTAGTCATAAAGAATATTGACCAAACTCAGCAAAGCAATGATCACATGTTTTCTCTCATATCTGGAAGCTAGAGAGAAAATAGAATAAAAGAGACTGGGGCAGAGAGGAGAAGAGTTAAAGGAGAAGTTTGGGGAAGGAAGCAGACCTAATAGTATTATGTTCATCTAATAATGTATCACAATTAATGAAATGTAAATGATTTGTAAAAAATGTCACACTGTATTGTTTAGGGGAAAGTGACAGTAGAAACATAATACTTTTTTACTATTTTTGATTAATGGTTTATTTAATTCAGGGAAGCAAAATTCACAGATATAATAGGAATGTTTACACAACAAAATATTATTTCATATATTTAATCAGCTTATTAACTGCAGTTATATGTTTTACTATGTCAATATTATCTCTGAATAATGATTTTTTTCCCCTCAACATGATTATTTAAATATTTTTTACCTAATTTTCGGTATTACTTCAATGTTGGTTTTTTATGATTGATACACTAGAGGATACTAAAACTTTCAACTGACTCTTTAATGCAGACCATACATTTTTATTTGGGATAGTATCCCAAATCACTTCTACACTGACAAAGTAGGACTGCTTCTTTTTCTGTTTTTATTTCTCTCTCTGTCTCACTCTACTTCTTCAGGTATAGCAACATTAATTTCTGTGTTTCGTTATGTTTACTCTAGCAGTCCCAATACTGCTTGAATTCTAGACAATAGAAAACTCATTTAACAAATCAGGGTCAAAACACCTTCAACTCTCAGGTTGGCTTTGGTGAACAATTACTGAGTCTGCAACCTGAAACCCAAAGCAAAAGAAGATCATTTGGCTCTTCTGTCATGTTTCACACAAAGTGTTAAGTTGATGGAGGGGCTTGTGGGACTGTGGGACTGAGTCTAATGGGACAAGTATGAATTGGGCAGTTTGGGTTTCAATATGCGAGTCACATTTACTTTGCATGGATCTCAGTGTGCTTCTTTATTAGGCCTTGAGGATACCTCTTTGGATTTATATTTTCCTGTATTTAAAATCAGTTCTTAACCATGTACTTGAAACCACACATTTTACTTTATCACTTTTTTATCTCTAAAGATAAAAAATGTTTTTCTGGTACTAAATGCCTAACCTATAAAGGATTAAAAGCTGGTCTGACCCAAATAGTCTCCTGCAAACCTCAGCATGGTCTACTCTCTGGGAGCAGACTTTGGATATAAAATCATGCAGAACATTATGTATTTGAATGTACTTTAGCTGCCTAAATGTGGCATCTTAAGATTTATTTTGTTTGTTTAAATTCTAATTTTTAAATGATTTTATTGGTGCATTGTAATTACACATCATTTTGTAGTCCAGTGTAGTAGGGACACACATGCACATAGTCCTTGGTGAGTTCTCTCCCTAGCCTCCTGTGTACTCTTTCCTTTTCCCCATAGATAATTTCTAATAACTCCAGGGAGACCCTAGACATCTGCAAGTGTTATCCCATATTAAAAATCTCCTGTCAACCTACATTTATTTTTATGTGCCCAACAGTTTTGTGCAGAATATAATTACATTGATGCACAAACTTTCTCCATCTGAAATAATGCTGTATTTTTAAAAAATATTGTACTGTTGCATTGTAGTCATCCATCTTAATGGAGTATGAGATGGTAGAGGCAGGCATGCATACGTCACTCATTTAGCCCTTCCTCAATTCCCGCCCCATTTCCTCCTCCCTACAGTTTTCACATGTTGGTTTAGTGACTGACTTTGATAGGTTTGGGAACATACATCATGTCCATTAGGAAGGTTCCCTCTTCTCCCAGCCCATCCCCTTCCATTAGGTCACCTTGTTTGCATATCTATGGTTTCTCCTCTCTCTTATGTCTAGTGTTCCTCCTATAACCCCTTTCCTTTCCAGGTTCTGAATATTAGGGAGAGCATCTGATTTATTTTTTACTTTTTGTGGCTGACTAATCTGACTTAGCAATATGTTCTCCAGTTCCATCCATTTCACTGTATTTTGAACTATCTAACATGATCTCCTAAAGCAGTATTGCAAATAAGGAAAAAAGCCTCATTTAAAGTAATATATGTGTTCTAATTTATAATCACTGAATTCCTTGACTAGCAAGTCAACAAGCTATCTACTTATTATTACTAATTTTATATTCATTTCTATTTTTATAACCATGTATTTTGTGGCTTGTACCTTGTCCATCATTAACTATTATTAATATAAAACCACTGTTATTGCCTTTTAAAAGAGAAATGATTTCTAAAATCCTTTCCCTGCATGCTTTGGGGTGAGAATTTTCCGTGAGAATTATTGCCAGTTTGGGGATGTAAGTGAGGCAGAAGGCATTATTCTTCCAAATTGTTGTTCAAAAGCAATGGAGTCTGGCTTCTCAACTAGGTTTGATATTCAAACATGGGGACACTTTTCACTTTGCATAGACATTGTGGACTCCTTCCCGTACTTTCCTGGAAATTCTTTAGTTCAGTTCTTCCCAAGACTAACTTCTTTGCTGTTGAATTGTCTAATGTTTTAATTTTCCACACAACAATGGTCTAATCCTTGGTCTTCCTACTCTTGAATGTCTATGGAAGCCTTGACTTCTCACCTGCCTCCCTCATTTTCTTCATACCTTCAGTGGCTGTTTCTCTGAAAGAACCTGAAATGACCATATGTTCATGATGTTTCTTGGGAAAGTATACTTCAATTCTTTTGATTTCAAGAATTATGATTATCAGGAAAACTCTGGATTTCTTTCAATAATATAATCAGCATTTTTGTTTCCCCTGCCCCAAAACTTTAATACATAACTAATAACAACATCAACCAAAGAGGAAGTTTTGCTGGTTTGGGGCTACAACTATAAATTTTAAATATGGTCCCTCTTATCAATATTTACCTATTTGTACATGTAAATGTTTAAATGGGTGTTTTATAAAAATATTACTCCCTTTTTAACTTACAAGCTGTGAATAAATTTGGAATTTCAAATTTTATGGATTCTAAATGGGGCAAAATTCTGAATGTCCTCTAAACAGGGAGTTTTATTTTAAAAATATTTATTAAGCTTCTTTAACACTCAAGAAACAACAGCAAATATTGTGACTATACAACATATCATTGCATTTAATGTTAAGAGGAATCAGTTTATTCGATAAAAAACTTATGAACAAATGATTATAATCAAAATGTTCTTATTAAAGTTGATAATTTATTTTAAATAATTCATTTTATGGTACATGTGGGTATATGTTCAAAATCAAAATGATTCAAGCTGGCCATTCCAGTCATTCTGTCATATTTCACACTCTGGATTTGAATTGATACAGAGAGTAGGAACTGATATGAAGCATACATTTTCTGACTTTTATGAACATGAAAAAAATTCTATGTATATATAGAACAATGCTTCAGGCATTTGTAATAGTTGTTGAAAGAATAAAAAATCAATAATGATAAAAGTAATTTTATTACTAAGGTAGAATAATTGAATTATTTAGCATGAACATTTTAATTTATATTTAGGACTCTTAAAAAACAAGATATAATATATAATCTTTTACATTTGATTATTAAAAACAACCAAGTAACTAATTTACCCAATCAAAGTCTATATTTTTGGTTGAAGTTTATTGCTATTTACATGAAATTTGGTTTGGACTGGAAAGAAACTAATAACACTAACATTAATTGGATAAGCACTAATTATTGTGAATAATGAAAATTACATTATTGCCTCTTAACTTTGAGAGATTTGTGATACCAAATTACCCTAAAGCATGTATGTAAATGTGAATCTTCTAAAGAATGCACTTTTCTAACTGTTCAAAGTTTTTCAACAGTCTTAGTCTGCTAATTATCTAATTAAGTGGGATAGACAGTCCAATTATAATTCCGAAGTTCATTCTGGATATATAATTATTTTTGTAATCATTAACTTGGCTTAATCACCTTTAACATTAGTTTGTAGGTCCTCAACTAATTAGTTTTACTAGCTAATTACTGTATATAGAAAAATTTGATTTTCATTAAGATCTGATAATACCTGTTGTTATATGGATAGGAATGTGTGCTCATGACACTAGATAAAATTCACTAAAGGTCAACTTTGGTTAAACACAGAAAATTCTTAAATATAATTGATTTATAGGGCAACAGATAGATGCACAGAAAATAGGCTGTCATTTGCCTCTAATGGAATCTTTGATTTTGTCTGCACATAAAATCCCCTCTCATGTAAATTAAGTAATGTTGAAAAAGTCAATTTTGCAGCTTGAATTAAAATGTTTTATGAAAAACTGAAAACATTAAAAAATGTTAAATAAAAAAATAACATTTTGTTTGGAAGTCAGTATAATTTTCAACCTCAAGTTTAATAATTTTATTTCTTTAAAGTTTTTCTTAAAATATTATTTATGCCTAAATTAGTCATTTTTATTTTGCTGTTTTAATAACAATAAAAATATATTTTTCTTAAAAAAACAGTTGTAACTTTTTCTCTTTGCCATATGTCATTCACTTTACAAAGTCAGATCCTGAAAGTCATTTGCTTTGGCAAATTATGTTCATTATAAATTCTGGAACCAACTTCAATAGATATTTGTTCCCTTTAGATTATTATTTGGATGTAATACACTGATTTGGTCCCCAAAGATGAAACAAAATATTTACATATTTATGAAAAATAAGTAGTCAAATATATATAAAATTATGCATATGAATACCCAATGGCACATACACTATAATTTATATTTATAACTTTAAAAATATTGCCATCTGTCTCGCAAGCAGCAAGAGACCAGCCTAAAATATCTCTAATGTAATTCATTTATACTGAATTTTATCATTTGTACAAAGAAAATAAAAATTAGAAATAATTCACAAAAATTGTTATAACAATTTTGGAATTAAAAGTATACTGTTTAATAGCTGTCTTTACAGAGGAAAGATTAGGAAAGATATTTACTAATGTCAAACTGTAAGAAGCAGAACAATTTACAGCTTGCAGATTAGAATAAAAATACGAACCAGAATTATTCAAACTACCACTCTATGATTGACAATTTTTATTCCATTCTCTCTATACCTCAGGAATGAAGATGACATTTGTAAAATAAATAAATAATAGACAATTTTCTCAACATCAAATGGCTCTACATCCTTAGAATTTGTGCCAATTCTTAATGTTCCATGCTGTAATTTTACACTCCAAGAAAAATTAAGAAGAGATAATTATAAAAATAGTCTTTAAAGAAGAGTTGTCATTTAGTTAGCAAAATAAATGCAGAAAAAATTACCTAAATAATTAATTGAAGCAGTATGCTTGCCATAGTCATTAATTTAAGTAGTAGACACAGAAATTTGAACAATAAATACAAATCATGTTAAAGTTACATGTTATGAGTCACCTTTCTCTTCTATATTATATAGTTTATCTTAATTCATAAAAAAATGATTTGAAGATTGGGAAATATTCTGAAAATATCTGCCTGCTTGAAATTATATACATGACTTACCTACTCACATAGTATATAAAATATGTGAAAAATACTTAATAATAAATACATAAAGTATGGCTATGGAACAAAAATGTCAAAATCATTGAAGAGTGCACAGAGTATTATAAGATTATGAATATGTCCTTTGCTCAGCCATCCTGCTTCCTTCTCCAACACCAAACATTTATCTATATCATTTGAGTACTATTATTACAGAGATATTTTATACATATTCTTTAAACTATTAAATCATATATGACATCTTTGTTTATTCTTTTTAGCTTAAAGTGTGTGTGTGTGTGTGTGTGTGTGTGTGTGTGTGTGTGTGTGTGTGTGTATTTTACTGAGTATTGAATCTAAGGGTGCTGTACCACTGAGGTACATCCCCAGCCCTTCTTTTTTTTTATTTTGAGACTTCATGCTGATATTTTGCCCAGGCTTACCTCCAACTGGTGATTCTTCTTTCTCAGTTTCCCAAGTAACTTAAACTATGGGCATGAGCCACTGTGCCTGGATTAAAAATATTGTTGTGTGTAAATAATTTTCAGTGGCTGCACAACATTCCTTTGATTTACTATTTTGTTTTTTTAATTTATCCTCTCCAATGAATGACTGATATTTTTACTATCAGCTTTGTAATTTCCTATAAAGAATATTTTATGAAAAATTATTATCCTAAGATCATATCACCCATGTCAAGCATGTGAATGAACAGAGTATGTGATAGATTCATTGATCTGGCTCTTAATATTATTCTACTCTACAAGTTGTTGATGTTAATTGTTCTGACTTCTTATTGTTTGACATTAGTGTCTGTAATACTTCATTTCCTGTACTCTTGCCCTTTGGCACATGACTTTCACGTTAATCTCAGTAAAGAAATGAGCTTAGTTTTCCACCCTTGATTTTAGGATCAGCCCTGTAACTGTGAGTCAGAGCATTGGGAGAAAGGTTGTCAACAGGCAAGGAAGACACTTTTGTTAGTGATAGTGTATTATCTTATACAGCTGCATTCAAGTATTCTTAATATTGCTTATTTACCACAAAGCCTATTTTCAAAGAGAATTTAATAGACTCTCTTGTAAGAAAGTAATATAAAATGAAAGAATATTTGAGAATGAGAGAATATTTGGAGATTATATCTACATTCCTACATAACATAATATAAATTAATGAGATATCTAACAGATATGTTATTTCAATGAATAAGAAAATCTCATATTCTTAGATAATTATATCTGTCTCAGATTACTAGTTATAACTGGGTTTGGTGGTGCATGCTTGTAATCCTAGTACTTGTGAGACTGAGACCAGAGGATTTCAGGTTTTTGGTTAGCCTCAGCAACTTAGCAAGGCCCTCCGTAAATTAATAATAGCTTCTTTCAAAATAAAAAGTAAATACGGCTGCAGATATAGCCCAAAGATAAAATGACCCTGGATTCAGTCCTCAATATCACACACAAAAAAACTATAGATTTTTAAATTAATAGATTATTGAACCTTAAAACATTTACAAGTTTCCCCTTAAATTTAGGTTCCACTATTACTTAATCTCATAATATGATATGGTGGATAGCAATTTTTTTCCTGCAGTGACTGGTAACATGAGGAAACTAATGCAAGTATGAATTTGAGAGGATAGTGTCTAGAAGTGAGTCTGATGTGCACAGGGCCTCTTTTCATAGACTCTGAGAAACTTCCCTTAGCTTACTCATAAAGGGAAGGCGACAATGAGAGGAGTTGTAGGTTTCAAATAGCTCATACAACATTTGTTACACTGTTGGTTTACTTCCCTGTCTCTCGTTTTTTTATTCTACTTCTGTTAAACAATATATTGCAATTCTAATTCCCTTATTTTATGTTCAAATATTTCCTCCTCTGGTTTTATAGACCATTTAGAATAAGTAGACGATTTATAAATCTACATCTGGGCACTCAAAGTAAACTATGTAACTGTGACTGTGTGTGTGTGTGTGTGTGTGTGTGTGTGTGTGTGTGTGTGTGTGTTTCAACTATGTTACAGAACCAAGATAAAATTGACCTGGTAAAAAAGTATATTAGGAAAAAGTAGAACAGAACAGCAAAGTTCTTTCATTCAGTTCCAATTTGCCTGTCCTTAGCTTTTCTTTCTGAGGTTTGTGATGGTTATCATTCTAGAAAATGTGACCTAGAAAAGTATTTAAAAGCAAATGTGATACATACTGGCAGAGAATGCTGAGTTGCTGTCGGCTGACTGTGGCACAGCAACGGGGCTCTGTTCTGTACCAGTCATTTTTTATCTTGGGCAAAATATTTAACATTTTTGAATTTTAGTGTCTGCCTCTTTCATCTGTCTTCAGAATTGCTTTTGCAGTCAAATAAAACATTGAACACAAGTCATGTGTGGCAATACACGGTAGATATACATTTTGAGATTACATTTTAGGTTAGATAATAATCCTTAATGTCAAATAAACCTAAGTTGCAATTTTGAATAAAACTTCCCCTATATGTGAATTATAATGTTGTTACCTGGCTTCTCATCTAAATGCCTGAACTTGATTTTTCATTTTAAAACAGTGAGTGTTGTATGATAAGGAGTGTCAAGGACATTTGTATAGTAATAAAATTGATTAGGTTTATTTTCTGTAGGCAGTGGTTTTATAAACTAAAAACTATTTCCTAAAAGAAAAAAGTGAAAGGGATCTGTAGAGGAAGTGATGTTTCATTAAATGGTTAGTAAGATTTTCAGCATGCGTTTGATAATAGATAAAATTTCATGTGCATAGGAAATTGTATTATAGTATAATTAATAAAAGTGAAGCAATTTGAAGCATTTTTAATAAAAGTAAATGAAACAATGAATTCAAATCCTATAGTATAATAAACCCAATCCAAATTAAGTATATTACTAGTAGTTTTAGGGTATTATAATGTTCCCCCTATCTTTTCATTTGTGAAGTTTTATATTTGAATGAAATTAAAACATCTTAACTTTTTATTTTTATTATAGTGCTAATTAATATTGCTTTGTTCACTCTGAACTATTTTCTGGCTCAAGAATTCTCATAATATTTTTTATGCTAAATACTCTACCCTTTTCTACTTCATAAATAGCAAAACAAGTTAATGGGATATATTATGAGGCAAGTATGCTTTAAAGCTGCAAGAAAAACTTTGGAAACAGCCTAAGTTTGAACAATGTGAAGTAGAAATAATTTCTCCAAAAAAATACAGATACTTTTTGTTTCTGCAATTTTTCTACCTAAATATAATCACCAGATACATGAGATTTCCCCTAGATACCCACAAAATATACAAATATCAGGGAAACATTCACCCAAGTTAATCCAAATAGGTAAAGATAGAATGTGAAAATAATGAGGAAATCTTACTGAAAAATCCTCCCCTCTGAGCCAAGCATGGTGGCAAATGACTGTAATCCCAGCACTGGGTGTGTGAGTGGGAGGGGATCCTGACACCGGAGCATCAGAGGTTAAAGATTATTCTCAGCAACTTCGCCAGACCCTATTCCAAATTTTTAAAAAAATGTGCTTGGTGTGTAGCTCCATGGGTGAGTTATATTCCTAGCATGAATGAAGTCCTAGGTTAAATCACAGTTCCCACCTCAAAAAAAGGATACAAAGAATAATAGAAAATTATTTCCAAAAGGAAATATAGCAAAAAACAGTAAAATTGAAAAGAAATAGAGACTTTAATGAGGAAAATACCACAAATTTTGGAAATTGTTACTCCAATTTCTTAAATATTTCTAACATTTTGTTTAAACAAGGATTAGAATTTCACTTCTCCAACCCATTTGTAGTAAGATGTTTTGCTGTGGTTTGATTATGTCCTTCAGAGTTCAGGTGCTGCAAACTTACTACGCAATGCTACAGAAGAAGCAAGGTATTTAAGGAACAGTATACAAAGCAATGCCTGGTTTGAGGAGATATTTAAGTGGAAATATTCCGAAGATTTACCATAAGGTTGGCAAGCCTGATTATATATATATATATATATATATATATATATATATATATATATATATGTATATGTATATGTATATGTATATGTATATGTATATGTATATGTATATGTATGTATGTATGTATATGTATATGTATGCATATATTATATATGTATGCACATATGTGTATACATATATATTCGCCTCTACATATCCTTATTATATTGTTGTTTATAGTTAAAAAAAAGAAAAGGAAATCTGTTAAGCTTTATAAAGGTAAAATATTAATATGTGTTAAATATCTCATATATAACACCAGAAGCTAGAAGAGTATATAAAAAGCTTTTTCTATTCAAAACTCATACAAGTCAAGTTAGTATTCATTTTTTACATATATTTTATTTTCTCAAGGTGAACAAAAATTTTAATAGATTTTCAAGGACTCAAAGTCTATCAAGATGTACCTCACCTGCAGAAAGT
Source organism: Muscardinus avellanarius (assembly GCF_963383645.1). Lineage (NCBI taxonomy): Eukaryota > Metazoa > Chordata > Mammalia > Rodentia > Gliridae > Muscardinus > Muscardinus avellanarius. The sequence continues at coordinate 23,046,558 of NC_137786.1, read as the reverse complement.
AGACTTTTAACATGATAGTGAGCAGAAACATGAGAGACAGTGAGAAAGCAGAGCGGTGAGCAATAAAACTTAAAGCATACTGCTCAGCTCTGTACATGTGTTTGTGTGTATGCACACACAAGTGAATATGTATATATAAATGTGTGCTAATGTCTGTGACATAGGAGGGATGGAATTTAACCTAATTAGAATATAAACTAGAAATTTCAATACCAATGCAAATAAAATCCTGTATTTTGAAGGAATTCTTGCAAGAAGACTCATAATTTGAGCAGAAATATATTAACCGTCTCAGTAAAACCTAAGAATTGAGGCAGTTTGATAAAAATAATTTTTAAATTTGTCAAAGTATGAAGAAATTTAGTGAAATAAAATTATCTTGACAATCTTACCATGAAAGTTTATTTAGGAACTGAGGAACAGTTTGCCCCATGGAATCAGATAGCTATAATAAAAGGTTTTTCTGGGACAGTTTGTATCTCTTCATTGGAAGCCGAACACTATATGAGAAAATTTATGTCAATCAAGTTTAATTTTGTTTTTTGTTATTGTTTATTTTGGTTTTGAGGGTGTTATGATTTGGCTCTGCAATATTTCCTCAAAAGCTGATACACTGAATGCATGGTTTACAGAGATTTTTTAGCACTATATAAAATATATTTCATGGCTTCCTATAATACCATTATAGTCGTCTTTGCAAAATTTTTAAAAACATAATCCTGATATTTAGTCAAATTTGAAATTCAGGAAATTTCTCTTATTTGCATCCTACTTTTGATATTTTTATTATATAATCTTGATTAACCAATGTTTGATACAGCCTTTAGATAACTCTCAGGAGTTATTTGTTCTTATTCCTAACTATATTTTTAAAGTTATAAAAATTATTTCTGAATTACATTTGTTATCCTAATATACAGTAACACATAAAGGTTGCTATTAAATAGATTGAATAAATGAGTCAACTTTGAACTACAAAGCACTTAAGAGAAAGGAAAGAAAAGAGAAAAAAGAATCAAAATGAGAAGGAGGTCTCATAAAGAGAGGAAGGTTCTGTTTAACAAAGAAATCTAGAGGAGAACTGCAAATTGATGTCTGCATTGGCAGAATGGAGGTAATAATTTTGACAAAGGTAGATTAATGATGGGCTGGGACTAAATTCTAATTGTAGTACTTTAACTTGACAATGGAATTTGAGAAAGTAGGGACAGTCAATAGAGAAGACTACTTAGCAGGTTTGTTAGGAAGGAGAATAAAGAAGAGTTCCAGGGAGTTGTGGGGTTAAGATCAATTTTCATTGTAATTGCAGCCTGTTCCTGGTGATTGCTTGATGATGTAAATGATCTAGGTAGGAAAGAAAAATAATATTCAGGAGCAAAACAGGATGAGGAAATGAAAACCAATTAAATTAAGGAGCACACTGTGCCGATCCATTTTAACAAGAGAGAAAACCAACTGCATGAGCTCAGGTGTAGTTAGAGGAAAAAATTTGATGGCAAGAAATGAGAATGTCATCTTAATTTCCCTCATTTATTTTTCTTGAGTAATAAACAGTGTACTGAGATTTGAGAAAAGGAGGAGGAATAGGATGTTTTTTTTTTGTCTCTAAAAGGAAACTAATTGTAAATTGTTAACTCAGAGATGAATTCCTATCAAAGTTTAAATTGGTCGTAGATAACCCAACCAGTTGAATAATATTATGAAAGTAATATTGAAGAAAAAAATAAATGGATGTTTAAAATCACTAGTCCTGATGGGTTTTAGTAAATAACTTGTTCAATATATTCTTCCATAATCACTAAAGTTATTTCAAAGTTTTCTCCCCGTAATATGTAAAATAAATTTTCTCCAATTAATTCCATTTTTCCTAGAGAACTACTAAAATAAAAAAGCATGTACAAACAGTATACAACTAAAACTATTGAAAAAAATCACTTTATTATAGATTACAATCATGAAATTTATCATAAGCCATTGATGTTAGAATACTACAAAAAGCTTATTATAAATATCAGACAAGTATTGGAAAATGAAAAAGTCACTGAAATAATGTAAACTAAGACACAAATATGACTTTCTTGTGTGTGAGGATTGTGAGCAGAAGATAATAAATTTTGTCAATGAAAATTAATCATGAAAAACTGCATACATAATAACATTCCATTTACATTAAATAAATTATTGCTATATATGAGTGATATAACAGGAATTCCATAATTAAATACTACTAATTTATGAAAGAAGTAACTGATCCAAAATTTTTAATATAGGTCCCAAACTTATATAAATAGTAAATAATTAATTTGGGGAAAAATTCCTGTGCAATTTGAGTCTGGGGTATAATTTCTCACATACTATATTGTTTTATCATAAACCAGTGCTAGTTAAAATTCTTTGGCTATATTCAAGGTATTACTGGATAATAGTAAAGCTTTCACACTTATCCACACATTCCACAAATGATTATCTTATGTATACCGTGTGGCATACAGTGTTCCAGCCACTTAATGTCATCCATCAACAAAATAAAAAGTGATCAAAGAAATTTTTCACATCAAGTCTTGCCCACTAGATAGACCTGATTCTGAAAGGTATAAAATAGCTAACTATAAGATCACAAATTTAAAACATTATAACAACTGTTTCTAGAAAAAACAATGGTCAGATTCAGCAAAACAGTACATGATCATGAATTTGTAACTTTATTTGTTTGGCTCAACAAACTAGATTTTAGCAATCTACCAAGCCATTTTCTAATGTAAACAATTAATTCTGAAGCAAAGAACCAAGAATTTGACTGAAAGAAATTTCCTTTTCTGGTGAAAATGTGTAAATTTGTTTATACAAGCTTTACCATCACTATTTACAGGAACTCTTCTCTTTTGTATAATCCATATGCCAGTAATCCTAGTGTTCTGGAATATTTGCTCTAGACTTTTACTTTCTGACATACACTAATCAAAAATTCAACATTACCTGTTTCTGAAAACGTGTAATATTATATTATTTGTAGCAGAATCAAAGGAGTTAAATAGTATTTACAAAGCAAACAGGAAGTAGTCAATTAAATGGGAAATCTGGATGTCATGGTTCTTCATGTTGTTAGATTCTGGTTAAATATTTATTGCATGCATTAAAATTACAACATATTTTCCCTTCTCTTTTTGTTCATAGGGATTAGGTACTAAATAAGGATATGATAATCTGAAAGAAAAATAATAACAAGCTACAATTTCTCTCCTAAATGCAAACTAGAGAAAAACTGGGTAACAAAAGAGACCTCAGGTAAAGAAGTAGAGTCTTAGTGGAGCACTAGAGAGCATTTAGGGCAGGGAGGAAAAAGGTAGAGAAATAATAAAGGTAATAGTTTAAATAAGGTACATTTATGAATTTATCAATATCAATCTCAAAGACATGTACTGGGAAGGGGAGGGAGTGAGGTGGGATCCTGAAGGAAACACATCAAATGTTGTGTATGTGTACCGTCCTATCACTTCATTACCATGTATATTATAATGTACCGATAAAAGTATTAAATTAATTGTGAGGAGGTTTCTGAACATTTAGGCTTGAGGGAAGATATTCTTTTTTTGAAATAGATTTCTAAGGAAAAGCAAACTTTCAGAAAAAAATCAAACTGCAATTTAAGTAAAAGTCAAAACTGCTCTACCTATCAACTAAATTCCCTTGCTTTTCTACTCAACTTGCTTTTCAAACTCGAATCAATCCAGCAACTGGGCACAAGCCTTTTCCTTTATCCTTTTCATATCTTTCACCTTAGGTGTTTTATAAAAAATAAGCCTTTTGTAGGTAGATCTTTCTTCTTCTTTCTTTTTTGTTATACAGGCTTTTAGAGGCTGGTTTATCCTCTCTCCCAGACACTCTGAACCACATAAATCATTTTAAATTACTTCTCATGGGATATGTTAAATCTACCAGTATCTTTTCATTTTATCCAACTTCAAATTTTTCTTTATAATGATTTTTTAAAATTTTGCTTAAAATTTAAACACATACAAAAATTTTTGATAGAATTTTAGAAACAAGATATTTTTATATTCTGAAATTTTACTGTTTATTATTTCACTATCAAGCAAAGTACAATTGCTTACTAGCTACATTCAAAACTGAGTTTAATGTTAGAGTTGAGTCTTTATATATTTGATTTATGTTTCTGTTTCATTTCCCAGGTACTGATTCTCCTTTACCATCCTAAGAAGGAACCAACTCTGTCAACCTCTTGATTTCAGATTGCTAGTCACCAGAACTATGAGACAGGGCAGTCTTTTGTTTGCTATATTCTTGTAAATGAATACTTTCTGTCTTCATCTACACATCTACTTACGTATCTGTCATCTACATATCTTATATCATCTGTCCATCTCAGTTGAATTTTTCAATTCCAAGTTTAACATACCCATTTTGATTACAACCAAAAAAAGAATAAAACTGTTGCTACACCTATTGCTTTCCTACTAAATGTGAAACTTACAATTTTCAACAGTGATCTCCATGTCATATTATATTGACTTTGTTTTATGTCTTGTTAGTCAAACCAGCATTCTTGGGTTTTGTGAGTATTGATGGATTTCTGTGTTCAGCCCTAGACTATTTTAAGACCAGATTTCACTATAATTTTTTACTCAGAGGCCTGATAAATTAGATCATATTGTCTCTTTCCTTAAGATAATTCCATACTGGGGACTTACATATTTTTCTCAGTTCTAAGTTTTGGTTGTGTATAAAATCTATAGTAATTAAGTTCTACTTGTAACTCGAGCTCTGAGGTTGTAAGAGACTGGAGATTTCAAATCTTACTGTCCCATGAACCTATTATGTAAATTATTCTATCTAGTCACTAGTAATTTAGTCTGAAATGATGTATTTAGTAATATAGAGCACACAAACAAAATACATATTTACTTTCTAATTCTTGAAGTGTTACTTATATGTCAATTAGTAAGTATCTACATATTATCTAAAGTATTTATGAGGTAACAAAATGATCTATGTGCATGTACACACATGCAGACTTAACTGGGCCCAGTCATATTAAGTTATGAAAAGAGGATATGACATTTACTGAAATAATAGTATATAACTGAGTGATATTTGTAGAAGTGTATTAGGAAATCCAATATGTCAAAATCCTAAGATTATTTAGATGGCATGTTCTCAAATCAATTCATTTACTAACAAATAAATTCTAAGGGTACATTCATTTAAATTACTGTGACAACTCAAGAAATATATATAAATTCATGCTAAGCATATTGATTGAACAGTGCAACATTGCTCTTGGAATATAAAAGTAGGCGTAATAAATCTACCTTGATGAATATATTTGTGATTGCTTGCTAAGATTGTTTTTATTTCTCTCACTGGTAGGGTAGGTGCTTTATATTAGAGCAAAACATCTATTTTCTCACTTGAAGACCTAAAACCACACCTAGATTGACAATGTCAATATTAGGAAGCTTAATGTAATATACTAAGTGATTAAAATATATATTTTAATTTGAGATGCTGCTGGTTCAAGTTTTATCTTACATCCATGAAATAATTAAGAAATCAAGGAAAAATTTAATTTGATAGAACAAAGTAAGCACGTATCTTACCTCTAACTTTAGATATGTTCAATTACAAAGCTTTTGTAAAAAAGCATTAAATAAAAATAAAAAGTAAAATATACTATTACTCATAAATTAAAACAATTCATGTTTTTATAATCACATTTCATACCAATCTATTTTATATTATTTATATGCTGGATTATAATTTGTATGATTTCTATGAAAATGTAAAATTTACAAATTTTATAAAAATTATAAAAATTTAATATTTAAATTTTATTAAAATTTCTACCAATATATAAATATATTTTGGTAGAACTATATTGGTAGAAGATATTATGCAAAGTCTGACAAAGAAATTATATATATATATTATTTGAAATTTTATTTTTTATTTTTTATTTTTTAGTATTGGTGCATTGTAGTCATACTTCATAATAGGATAAAAAAAAAACCCTTAAGATATACATGCACACATCACCAAATCAGCCCTTACCCAATCCCTGACCCCTACCCTTCCCCTCCTTCCTTCCTATGTTTGATTTCCTGATTAACTTTGATATGTTTATTTAAGTATATCATTTGCTTTAAAGAATTTCCCTCTTATCCCCTCCCATTCCCTCAGATAGGTCACTTTAATTGTTCCTCTATAGGATCTCTTCTTCATCTAGAGTTCCTCCTGTTAACCATTTCTCCCTAGTTTTTGCACATTAGGGAAAGCATCTGATTTCTTAGTTTTTGTGACATTTCACTGCAAATGCCATAATTTTGTTCTCCTAAATGGCTGGGCAAATTCCATTGTGTACATATCCCAGAGTTTTGTAATCCACTCATCTGTCGAAGGATATCTTGGCTGGTTCAACAGTTTGGCAATGAGGAATTGTGCATCTATGAACATGGTTGCTGATGCATTAGTTTGGTATTTTGGTTTTCATTCTTTTTGGTAGATACCCAGAGGTTGTACTGCTGGGTCATATGGTAAGATTGTTTTCCTTCTTCTGAGGATCTTCCATACTGTTTTCCAAAGTGATTAATTTTTTTTTTTTTTTTTGGTGTTCAATTCCAACTTTCTTTTTTTTTTTTACTTTGTTTTATTTATTTTTTTATTATACATTTACTTATTTATTTATTTTCAGAAAAATCTATCCTAACATGAAATATGAACTCTAAACACCCAAAACAATCTCACAAAAGAACACAGCTAGAAGATGTACAATTTCTGATTTCAAACCTTATAAAGCAACAATAGTGAAAACAGCGTAGCACTGCTGTACAGGCAGATATATAAACCAGTGGAGTAAAATAAAAACCCTAGAAATAAATTCTTCCATATATGGTTAAGTTGTATTTGACAATGTTTCCAAGAACATTTGGTGAAGAAAATAATAATTTTTTCTCTAAATATTGTTGAAAAATAACAATTACATGAAAAGGCATAAAATTGGACCCTTACCTAACACCATATACAAATATTCACTCAAAATAGATAAAAGACCTAAATGTAAATCTTAAGACTATAAACTTTTAGAAGAAAATCTGGATCATAAAACTTCATAACATTGAAATTGGCAGTGATTTCTTAGATATGATTCCAAAGGCACAGGCAACAAAAGAATAAACAAACGTCATAAAAAATTAAAAAAAAAATTGTACATGCAAAGACATGCAAACAGAATTAAAAGTTACTGATAGAATGGGATAAAATATTTCCAAATGCTATACCTGAAGGTATATTAATATTCCAATAGAAATCCTAAAAATTACCAACAATAAAAGCAAACAATACAATTTAGAAATAGGTAAAAGACTAAAATATATAATGAATCTCCAAAGATTTTTATATGACCAATAAACACATGAATATCATTCATCATTATCATAATATAACTAATCATTAAGGAAATACAAATAAAAATATAGTGAAATACTACTTCACATTTGTTAGGATGGCTACTTGACATGAATTACCTTGCTCCAGCCCTTTACCTTGAGTTTCTTACTCTCTTTACTTGTAAAGTGTGTTTCTTGTAAGCAGCAGATGTATGGATTCTGGTTTTTAATCCATTTTGCTACTTTAAGTCTTCTTATTGGGAAACTGAGGTTACATTCAGTGTGATTATTGAGAGATAACTTTTAATTCCCAACATGTTAAGATTTTATTTCTGTTTGAAATACTGTTCATTTTTCTTTGCTTCGTTGTCTGCTGGATGGAAAATCTTGTTTCTCTGGTTCTGGTGTGTATTACCTGCTTCTTCTTTGTAGTTAATCTCTGAGTATTTTCTCTAGTGCTGGTTTTGAAGGCACAAATTCCTTCAGTTTCTGTTTGTCATGGAAGCTTCTGATTTCCCCATATAATTTGATAGATTGTTTGGCTGGGTAGAAAATTTTTGGCTGGAAGTTGTTTGCTTTCAGAATTTGGAATATGTTACTCCAAGTCCTTCTGGCTTTCATGACTTGGTTTGGGAAGTCTGGAGTGTTTCTAATTGGTTTGCCTCTGAATGTCACTTGGGTTTTGTTTTTGCTGCCTTTAAGATTCTCTGCTTGGCTTCTACATTGGTCATTTTGTCAATTATGTGGTGTGGGGAACCTTTTCTCTGATCCTGTCTAAAGGGAGTTCTATAAGTTTCCTGGACCTGTGTATTGACCTTTTGCTCTATGTTTGGAAAATTTTATGCTATTATTTCTTTGAAGATATTATTGATCTTTTTGGTTTCACCTTCTTTTCCCACCTCTATTCCAATTATTCTTAGGTTAGCTCTCTTAAAATGGGCCCATATTTCTTCAATGTCAGATTCCTGCTGTCTGAATCTGGAGTTTGTGATAATCTCAGCTGCCACTACTCCTTTACTTGGTTATATCATAAAGTCCCAGACCAGGGAGTTAATCGAGGCTACATGATACTTGTGGGGGCGTGCTGGGCTGAGCGTTTTCCCACAGGGAGCTGCAACTAGGATGTGATATCTCTGTCATCGCTACTCCTTCACTGGGTTGGTCTGTAAAATTTCAGACCCAGGGAGTTTATCAAAGCTGTGCAAGTTCTTGGGCATGCGGTGCTGGGATTTCTCCTGTAGGGGCCACAATTTCACTTATGGTTATTGTGCACACTGATCTGGAGCTGTCGAGGGCTTGGTGAGATCACCACTGCTGCTGGCAATATGGAGCTGATGCCACACCCTTGGCTGTGAGGCTGGCATTTTTTTTTTTTTTTTTTTGGTTTTGAGCTTTGTTCTGAGTCCCTGGAAGGCCTGATAATCTTGTCCACTGGGGGTTTTAGACGTTCTTTGTGCTGGAAGAACTGCTAAATTACACCTGAATGATCTGCAGCTGCTTACTTCAGCTCCTTGTTTACCTTTCTTCTCTGAAGCCTGGTGCTGTGAGGGAAGATGGCGCCAGCAGGGCTCCACCAACTTATTGCAGGCTGGTTTCTTTTCTGGTCTCTGGTTGTTCTTCTAGATTTCTTTCTCTCTGTCCCTTGTCTTTACATTTTTTATTTCTCTGCTGGTAGTGTTTCTGGCTATGAAAAGAGGTATTCTTGTGGCAATAGAGATTGAGTGTTAGCAGGACTCATAAACGCTGCTTTTCTCGGTCACCATCTTCCTGGAAGTCGAAATTTTATAATTATTAATAGGTACTTGGGGAGACCCTGTTTCTAAATACAAATGTAAAAATTAGGTGATTAGGTGTCTGGGAGTGTAGCCCAGAGGTAGAAGGGTTTCCAAGAACCCCAGTACTACAAAAAAAAAAAAAAAAATATATATATATATATATATATATATATATATATATATATATAGTGTTAGACATATAAAAATGCTGTTATATTGACTTGTATATGCTTGATTTTTAGATGATGAACCCCAAAATGTTGAGCATCCCTTGATCTTCCTTTTTAATCTAGCTTGTTATTATATGCAGTGTTCCTCTTTTGTACTTACATTGCCATATATATGCTATAATATACCTCAATTTTTTGTAAACATGGGATTAACTGACCTAAAAAAAGATCAATAAGAATACCAAAGCCAGGCATGGCGGCACACACTTGTAATCCCAGTACTTGGGAGGCAGAGACAGGAGAATCACAGATTCTTGGTAGCTTCAGCTACTTTGTGAGACCCTATTTCAAAATAGAGAATAAAATAGGGCTGAGGGTATAGTTTGGAGGTAGAATGTCCTTTGTTTCAATTCCTAGTCTAAAAAAAAAAAACTCACCAAATTCACACACAGCACTACTTTGACAATTATCACCTCTCATATTTTGTTTAGACAGATGATGAAAGAGCATGCAGCTAACAACTTAGGAGAATGAAAAGAAAAATATCGTATTAAATAGTCAAGTAATTTTTACATTTTTATTCTTGTAATTGTTAATATCTCATAATTTATTTTAGTTAATTCATTTTATTTTCTATAAAAAGAATTGCTTTTTACTTAATTGTATGCTGGTGTGTTATACTTCCTTTTTAAAAGTGGACCCCAGAAACTGCACAGCTGCCAAGTCCTGAAGACTTGGAGATCTTTCTGTTTTAGACAATGTCACTGTGTGCCTGTGTGGAGGACTGTGGTTGAAAGAAGAGTTAAAGGCCCATGACCTGGTATATTACGGCATGTCTATACCTAGACTAATAACATTCACCTTCACGTCTAATTTGTTCAAATTCTATGTATCCACTATAGCTTGTTAAATTTTTTTTTTTTTTTTTACAATTTTATCACCCTTGAGGAAGTGTTCTCAGCTGAGAATGTTAAAGAGCTGGTTGCTCCTTTGCATATGAGAGATGTTTTGATCTTTGTCTAAAAGCTTTGCTTGGGGCAAGCAATCCATTCCTTATCAATTTACAAATAAATAATAACACATTATGTTAGGGTAGGGCATATAAATAAACTCTTCTGTCTCCTGTCAAGAAGACCAACATATTTTCCCCTTCGTTTCTTTCTTTTTTTCTTTCTTCCTTTCTTAGTGGCAATCAGAATTGAGCGCTAGGTTAGTGTACCTCTTAGTTACAGCCCCAAGCCCTATTATTTTACATTTTTATTTTGAAACAGAATCTCATTAACTTGTTAAGTACTGTGGTAAATTGATAAGTCTGGCCTCAAACCTATGATCCTTCTTTCTCAGCCTCTTAAATACTGAAATTACAATCCTACACCACCACATCTGGTAATCCTATTATTTAAAAATATATAATGTCACAGAATATCTTCTCTGTTCAACAACTTAAGTCCCTATTCATTTATTTGAAGCTTTCATTAAAAAAAATATACTTACTGGGCATGGTGGCACATGCTTGTAATCCCATTAATTGAGAGGCTGAGACAGGATAATCTGGGCTCGAAGCCAGCCCTAGATACTTAATGAGGCCCTCCACAACTTAGCGAGACCTTGTTTCAAAATAAAGAATAAAACAAAGGGTTGGGAGTGTAGTGCTGAGGTAGAACACCTCTGGGTTCCATCCCTTGTACTAAAATAATAATAATAATAATAATAATAATAATAATAATGACAACAATAAAATCTATGCTTAATGGTCATTCTCCATCTTTTATCCCATTAAGATGTATGACTACAATGAAGCAGTAAAAAATTTTTTAAATATAAAAAAGAAAAATTATACCTTGGATCTCATAAAAAGTGACATTAAATTATACATAGTTAAAATTTAGTATTTACTCCAGAAGATACTTAATAAAGTTCTTATTTAAAATACTTTAAATGTTTTGATGTTATTTTTATATGTAACAAATATGTGAAATTTTCAATATGTGCTGGTTTTCTCAGTAGGCATCTCAATTATACTGCCATTTCCTAAAACCTAAAAGGCCTGTTTTGTAAGGAGTTTTTATCATGTCTACTGCAATCATCATAAATGTGTTTTGAATACCAAAATTGAAGTTATAGAGCAGGCTCTTTTACAAAAAAGTAATGATATTAAATTATCCAGAATACTAAAAATAAAGTATTTTAAAAAAATCAACTAAAGTCAATGAAGTTAATAGAATGATTCCTAGAATTTTAATAAACCACCAGTATCTTATTTCTCAATATTTTTCTTACCTGTCCTGATAATTACTTCTGAGGTACATAGAGTATGATATTAATGGAGAACTACAGTATTAAAATGACTTATTGCAAATTAGTGTGCCCACTTTGAAAAGCAGTATGGAGAATCCTCAGAAGAATGGGAAGAAACCTACCATATGACACAGCAGTATCACTTCTGGGTATCTACCTAAAACAAAGAAAACCAAACTACCAAACTAATGCATTTATATCTGTTTAAATATAAACATGTGATCCACATGACTTACCATTGCCAAACTTGCTGGTTCCACCAGCCAAGATGTCCATCAACAGATAAATGAATTACAAAACTATGGGATATATACACAATTGAATTTTACTCAGCCATAAAGAAAAACACAATTACATCATTTACAGGGAAATGGATGAAACTGGAGAACATTATGCTAAGTGAGATTAGTTAGTCATAAACAGTAAAAAAATTGGATCTTCTCCCTAATAAGAGAAAGCTAGAGATAAAATGTATCATAAGAGGAGCTCTAGAAGAAGAAAGAGTTATCTTAGCTGAACAAATAAAGTGACCTGAGAGTGAGGGGGGTGAAATAGAAAGTTTCTAATGCACAAAATGTACATTCATAAACATATCCAAGTCAATCACTAAGCTGAAAATAAGAAGGAGAAAGGGAGGGAAGAATGAAGTGGGAGTTGGAGAAGGGCTACAATTTTGTACCCCATTAAGATGTATGACAACAAAACATAAATAAAAATAATTATTATTGCTTATTTCACATTACAGTGACACTTTTAATTTTTAAACTAAATTTACTTAGAAAATTCTGAAATATAAGGTTCTTGATTAAAGTGAATAATACTTCAACACTATTATGACCATGACTAAAACTTTAAAATCTATTTTTGGTAAACTATAATTATTCAGTTAAAAGAGCAAAAATACCCAAAATGGTTACACTTAACATTATTAAATGTTTCTATATTTGTTAGTACAATATGTGATTTTATACTTTTAAATTCTCACCCTTCTAATCTATTTTGCATATCTTTTAGGACATGTTAGATAGAGTGTTGGAAAATTGAAACATTTTGAATACCTAAAAAAATTAACCATTTAGTATGAATTTTGAGTATCATCAAAATAGCATCATCTTTTTATGAAAAAGTTCTGAATTCCTTTCTTTTGGGTAGAAACCCAGTAGTGGTATTGCTGGATCATAAGGTAGGTTCGTTCACATTCTTCTGAGGCTCCTCCATACTCTTTTCCAAAGTGGTTGCACTAATTTGAAATCCAACAACAGTGTATGTGAGTTCTCATTTTTCCACATCCTTGCCAGCATTTGTTATTTTTTGTGTTTTAGTGATTGCCATTCTAGTTGAAGATACTACCAAACTAATGCATGTATATCTGTCTTCATAGCTGTATAATTCACCATTGCCAAACTATGAAACCAGCCAAGATGTCCATCAACATATGAATTAATTACAAAACTATGGGATATGTATAGAATGGAATTTTACTCAGCTATAAAGAATAACAAAAGTATGTCATTTACAGGGAAATAGATGGAACTGGAGAACATTATGCTAAGTGAGATAAATCAGTCACCAAAAGTAAGAATTTGTATGCTCTCCCTAATATGTGAAAGCTAGGGGGAAAAAAATCATAGAAGGAACTCTGGAGGTAGTAGAACCCATAGATGAGCAGGAAAGGAGATGGGAGGAGGAAAGAGGAAAGCTCCCTAATGAACATAATGTAGATTCACAAACATATCAAAGTCAATTAGTAAGCCAAACATGAGAAAGGAGGAAAGGGGGAAAGAATGGGGTGGGGGTTGGAAAGAGCTAAAGTGATGTGTGCATGTATTATGCCTCTAACATCTTGTGTTACATCTTTAAAAATAAATCTTAACATATATATATATATATATATATATATATATATATATATATATATATATATATATATATAACAAAACTATATATATATATAACAAAACTATATATATATAACAAAACTATATATATATTACAAAACTATATATATTACAAAACTATATATATGTATATATGTATATATAATGACTAAAATGCACCAATTAAATAATTTAAAAATTTTTTAAAGTTCTAGGGATGAACAGTGAACTTAGGTGCTGGCAGTTTTACAGTGAAGTTACCAAAACCATCAATTAAAAAAAAAAAACACCAAGAACAAATCATGGCACTAACAGACCATGAAAAATACACTAGTTTGCAGCTGAAGATCTGAAAGTAGGACAGATCATGGCCTTGTTCCACTCAGCCTAGAAGTGAATATGTACTTGTGGTGACTCAAATCTTTCCCCGCTCTGAGCATGTCTGCACAATATATTTTTGAATCATCCTAAACTTTTAGTTGTTGATTATAAACATTTTGAAGAGTAAATAAAAATTGAAATCTGAAAAAAATGAAAGTTAATTGTATGAACAAACACAAGAAATTGATGGTAATAAATATGTGTCCAGAAATGTCACATATTGTCACTGAGATAATTTGACAATCAATTATCTACATTTCTTTTGTGTCTGTGGTATTGAGGATTGAACCCAGGGGCATTCTACCTCCAAGCTACTCCTACAGCCCTATCATTATTATTTTTTATTGAAATAGGGTTTCCCTAAGTTGCAGAGAACCTCACGATGTAACTGAGACTGGGCATGAACCTGCAACCTTCCTGACTCAGCTTCCACAGTACTGGGATTACAAGCATGTATTATCATGTCTGGTTTAATTATCTACATTTGATATTGTAATATATCTTACAGAAATAACAACAGTATATTTTATAAGCCATAATTTTCTTTATCATAGCAACTGCATATGTCCTGAAAATGATAGGGACGAATAGATAATTTCCAAGATTACCAAGTCTCCAGATAATTAGTAGACAAGAAGAAATATTTTCTATATGTTTTTAATGAGTTTTTAATTGCAGTGTTTTATTCTAAAGTTTTTTTTTTATAAACACTAGCTTTATTAATTCTTATGCAGCCTGTTGGAAAACTTTCAAAAGTGAAACAGAAAAAGACATTTAGTTTAAACAGCAGTGTTATTTCCTCAGAGAGGAAGGCTAACCAGTTATAAGATAATCACATTGAAATTTAATGTCGGATACAATTAAGAGGAATAGAATCTTGAATTAAATTTAAGAATATTTTAGAGCACTTACCATTTTAAAGAACACAACCATTACAATTCAACTTGATATAATTTCTAAGAAAATTAATAAGCATTGATTTGAATGGTTCAACTAAATTTTAGTGCCTTACTTTGCTTTTTTCATTAACACATTTCACTGAGTGACAGGTAAAGATATTTCTAATAAACAACACTTCAGTAATTTCAAAACATTTGCCTTATATAAACATGTCTAATTCACAACTTAAGAATTATTCTTAGAGAGTTTTATGACAAAAATGATAATTATCATAAAGAATATTATTTAAAACAAATATGAAAATATGAGATAATTACTGTTATGCTTCCACATAAAATGTGAAGATATTTAAACAAATAATTTAAATAGCATCAATATTAATTTTAGAATTTATTTGTATAAATAACAAATAAGCTAGTAACAGATATGAATAATAACTAAGCAAACTAAATGTTAATACATGGAGTAACTAATTCAGTTTGGGGACAAATATGTATAATATGTGTTTGCTCTTAAATGTGTATTATTTTTAGAAGAATAATGTTAATATTCTTTTACAAATATTACCATTTGATATCATATGTTTTATATCACATATTTATAGATACTAGAAAGATATATTAAGTAAAAATAAAAGGAGAAAATATTGTGAAAATCTAGTTTAGCAATAGTTAAGACCTATGATTAATAAGCAAAATGAAACATTAAAAACTATAAATTAAAGTCAACTCTTGTGTAGTTCTTTTTTTTTTTTTTTTTTTTTTGGTGGTACTGGGGTTCCTGGAAGCCCTTCTTCCTCCGGGCTACACTCCCAGACCTATTTTATATTTTTGAAACAGGGTCTCTTATGCCAGCACGGCTGGCTTCGAACCAGCGCGATCCTCCTGTCTCCGCCTCCCAAGCGCGGGGATTACAAGTGTGCGCCACCACGCCCGGCTTTCTTGTGTAGTTCTAACGTCATACTCAAGCCAGTGTGTTATAACAGATTGTATTCACACAGAAGATTCTTGTTCTATTTCTGATTTTTATAAAATATTTCTCATGAGATTTATGTACAAGAAGGATTTTTGTCATCTCATAGCACATTTTAATTTAGAGCATTTTTATTTGTAAGAAGTAAGTATATGAAGTAGTTGGACACCGATTTCATGGGCTAGTCATGGCAAAATCAGAAAATTTCACAGTTTGAGATGAATGAATGAAAACAGCTGCAAAAACACAAAAAATGTCAAATGCCTTTTAGATGTTTCTAATAAACAAAATGAATAAAATAAAAATTTATCTAAATGCAGAACTTCTTGGCATTTCTTTTTTCTTTCACAAGGTCATTCTACACTATAGCAAGTATTTCAAAATGTTAAGTATTTAGCTCTAAACTAAATTCTCAAAAGGCCATTTTCTATTTTTCCTTTTTTTGTGTATATAATACTGGGGATTAAATTCAGGTGCAGTCTACCATTGAGCTATACCCATATGACTTTTTATTTCTTATTTTGAGACAGTCTTACTAAATTACTAAGTTATCCTTAAACCTGAGATCCTCTTTTCTCAGCTTCTCAAGTACTAGAATTATAGGTGTGTACCACCTCATCTGGGTTCAAAATTCTATTTTCTTGATTAAAATGGATGATTTTTGGATATCTTAATATATTTCTATTTCTAAAAATTATGTGTGTGTGTGTGTGTGTTGCTTTTGATTTTGCATCAGTACTTTTGAGTCTGAACTTTCTTTGGCATTATGTATTTATTCATATTTTTTAGAGTACATAAAAATAAGTAGAAAATTTGCAAATTTAAAAGAATAAAATCATTCTTCAGTACCATGTTTAGTTTTAAGTGTCAAATAAAATTAAGGAAACACATAATTAACAAAGTAAACACATTTGATCAATAGTTAATCAGTAATTGATAATGGATCTAATAGTATTCACATTCATTAATATAAAAAAGAAATTACTGATACACACTATAACATAGAGAAAACTGCTATGCTAAAGAAGTTAGTGGGAAAAATATGTATACCATCTGATTTCATTTATATGATTTTCTGTTCTGCATTCTTACAGTCATAATCTAAAGACCTGACCACATGGAACTAAATTTATTTGCACATGGTTAGTTTCTGTGAGGCTGAGGATCATGGTTCTCAGGGCATGACAATGGGAAGAGAAAACAGGGAAAGTGTATGGGCTTTGCTTCTCACATCATGGAGGCCATAAGCAAGAGACAGAGAGCAGGACCACATATAAGTGTCAATGCTGCACCTCCAGGGATCCACCCCTTCAGCCACATTCTACCACCATCAACATAAATCCATTACAATGGGTTTATTCCCTGCTGGGATGACACACATCAAGACTCTTGATTACATCAACTTCAAAAATTAATAAATAAGCTTTTTAGAGAACATTTTATCTCTCTCTCTCTCTCTCTATATATATATATATAGATAGATAGATAGATAGATAGATATAGATATAGATATATAGATATATAGATATATAGATATATAGATATAAAATATATACAGGCAGAAAGTGACCTAATATCTACCTTTGAGTAAAACTACAAAGATTCATGATGTAAAAAGAAATTAATGAGTGTGAGATTTCTATGGAAAGGGCGTTGATGATAAAGTTATAAAATTGCAATGGTTATATAAAATGGTAAATGAGTGGAAAAACATTGAATTACCCTTCA